>NW_026606155.1:71492500-71997500 GCF_029834395.1 Sorex fumeus | reverse complement strand
AGAAAAAAGAAAGAAATTCCTCCACCTAGTCACAGTTGTATTCCACAAAGATAACCATGGATCATATATGGTTGGAGTGTGTCAGTCCAGATCCCAGTGGGGGATGGAGGGGTCTGGGCCAGACTGGGCTGTGCTCAGGGATCATTCCTTCTGACGCTCAGGGGATCTTATGCAGTGCCAGGGATTGAACTGGGTCAGCCGAGTGTAAGGTAAGCACCCTACGCTGCTGTGGTGTCTCTCTAGCCCAAGACCTTTTATGTATAAGTATGTATTGGGATATTTATTCAAACTGGGATATGCAAAAATGAAATATTTGTAGTTTTTGGAGTCATGGATGATTCCAAGGGTACCTGTCAAGTAATTTGATCACTTGATCACTCGACTTCCCGTTAATCATTGATTTGCTTGAGTGGGCGCCAGTAACGTCTCCATTCGTCCCTGTCACATGTTAGTGTAGTCCATGGCGTCTGCTCATTCTAGGAACACGAAGAGCCTCAAACCAATTGTTCAGGGTCTTAATGAAGAAGTCTGACCATCTTGTAGGTGGGTGGACACACGGTCTTTTGACGACCCATGGAATCCAGTTGGTAATGGCTCTAGTCCAGTGGTCGACTCCAAATCTCATTACGTGTCCAGCCCATCTGATTTTCGACGCCCTAGCAAACAAGACAGCGTCCCTGATTCTTGACCGTCGACGGAGGTCGGAACTCCGGATTCTTTCTCTCATTTGAGTGAAACGTGATACTCCAAGCATTGTTCTTTCGATCACATTATAAGACACTTAATACCCATCTTCCAGGATTGCCGCACCATATTTGATAGGGTTCAAATATAGTTTGAACCATGGGAACACCTACAAGGGTGATTAGAGGCCGCCCCCAAAGCCTCTATTTCTCCTGGAGAGCCTGGCAAGCTATCGAGAGTATTCCGCCTGCACAGCAGAGCCTGGCAAGCTCTCCATTGCATACTTGATATGCCAAAACCAGTAATTACAATGGGTTGAGTAACTTGCATTTGTTTAATTGCCGAAGCCAAACAATAACCTGTTCTTAGAAATGAACTGAAGCAAATCTAAAAATGAATCAGCGAATGTGGGTTTTGTGTCTGAAATCTCCAGGCTTTCTCGGAGTTGGGGTGGGCTAACTCCCCCACTTCCCAGTACTCATAGTAGCACTGGCAGTCACCTCCACGAATCAACTCCAGCGCCACCCTATAAGCTCTTCTACCAGCCTTGCTTCAGAAACCCATAAATAAATCTCAAAAGAGATCAAAAGCCACAGTTAATCTCGGACTTGTGCATGGCTGAACAGACTGGGATAAATCGGAGGGGGATGGGTTGGTCTGTTCCCGCTCAAGCAGAGCCCCCCAGCAGCCACTTGCTTCCACAACCAAAAAACACCGCCATATCCCTGGCCTGACTGCACCATCTCAGGATGGACCTGACCAAAATAAAATCTGCTGAAAATTCTGGTATGTGGGTTTTGTGATTGAAATCTCCAGGCTTTCTTGGGGTCGGCATGGGCCATTTCCCCACAACTTCCTCTAATTCCAGAAGCCTTGGCAGTTACATCCACGCCTCAAAGCAGCCACCCAATTGAAAAGCTACTCCAGCCTTACCACCCCGATAAAAATACTGAATGCCCTGAACAAACACCATGACTTCTTGGCACCTGTATTGCAAACCATAATGCACAAAAGGAAAAGGAAAGAGAGAGCAAGAAGAAAAGTGCCTCCCATCAAGGGAGGCTGGGGGTGGGGTGGGGGTTGGGGGGATGGGGTGGGAAAATGGGGGACATTGGTGGTGGGAAGTGTACACTGTTGGAGGGATGGGTGCTGGATTATTGTATGACTGAAACCCAATTGTGAATAGCTTTGTAATGGTCTATCTCACAAATATCCAATTAAAAAAAAATTTAAGTCATGTGGAGTTCATGCCCAATTCAATCAGCTTAATAAAAAGGCTGGATAAATAGCAGTACTCCCTACATTAAAAAAAAAAAGAATCAGCAGGGGCCAGAGCGATAACACAGCAGATAGCGTGTTTGCCTTGCACACAGCTGGCCCAGGTTCAATCCCCTGCATCCTATATGGTCCCCCAAGCACTGCCAGGAGAAATTCCTGAGTGCGGAGCCAGGAGTAATCCCTGAGCATCAATGAGTATGACCCAAAAAGCGAAAGAAAAAACAAAAGAGAATCAACAATCAAGGAAGGATAAGAAAGAAGCTGATAAGAAACATCACTTTCTGGGGCTGAAGCAATAGCACGGTGGATAAGGCGTTTGCCTTGCATGCCGCCAACCTGGGATGGATTTCCAGCATTCCATATGGTCCTTGAGCACTGCCAGGGGTAATTCCTGAGTGCAGAGCCAGGAGTAACCCCTGTGCATCACCAGGTGTGACTCAAAAAGCAAAAGCAAAAAAAAAAAAAAAAGAAACATCACTTTCTGTCTCTGCTCTTCCTTGCACCTGGATATCTCCTCCCAGGAGAAGGGGGTCCTTAGACACTTCCTGGGACAGAAGTGACAAGGAGCATGGGGGTGGGGGTTGGGAGGTGGAAGGAATTTCTGACTGTAGGAAAGAATCCTAATGAAATTGAGACACAATGTCTGTCTGTGCAGAGAATGGGGGATTAAAAAATGTTTTTAACACCGTGATTTACAAAGTTGTTCACAATACAGTTGTTTCAGGTACACAATATTCCAACACCAACCCCACTACCTGGGTGATCTTCCCTCCACCAATGTCCCCAGTTTCCCTCCCCCACCGCCACCCCGCCAAATCTGACCCCTTAGCAGGCACATGACAAATTTCCTTCATATAGTTTGCTACAACAAAATGACAAATACAATTACTGGAAAAATAGATCAATAAGGAACAATTTGTGGTGATTTATTGTTATACCTCACAATGGTGTTTCTAAAGTCATTGTCTGAGGATTTATTGAGCTGGTTGGTGCTGATTGAGTCTTCTGTATTATTGATTTTGTTCACTGAGCTTGGTGGGCTTCTACACAACTTTCCCATCAAATTTGCTGTGCTCCTACTGGGCTGTAAGTACTGTGTGTCGCTCACAGGCATGTGGTCGGGATGCCAGAAGCTTTGAAACTGGACCTGTTTAAATGACAGAGGAGGGCAAGAGTGGTGGCTGGTGACCTACCTGGAGGGGAGGGGAACCTGCCCACTCCTATTCTGAAAAGGCCAGAGTTCTTAGCTGGGAGATGAATCTACCTGGAACAGTTTGGTGGCCTGGCAGTTTGGTGGCTTGTTCAGGGGACTTTTTTTTCCAAATTGACATAATGATATTTGGTCATTTCTTTCACATTTGAGTTGTCACTTTTTTTTTTCTTTTTGGGTCACACCCGGCAATGCACAGGGGTTCCTCCTGGCTCTGCGCTCAGGAATTACCCCTGGCGGTGCTCAGGGGACCATACGGGATCCTGGGAATCGAACCCGGGTTGGCCGCGTGCAAGGCAAACGCCCTACCTGCTGTGCTATTGCTCCAGCCCCGAGTTGTCACATTGTTACACTCATATATAGTCTTGCTTGTTTGTTTTGGACTCTATAACTTACCCTTTGGGTTACAGCGGTTTGTATCCTTTGTTATAGAAATACTCAAACAGCCTTCAGCCTGAAGAACCGGATAGAAATTTCTCTAGGCAATGGTATCTCTCTAGGCAGGGCAAGAGCATATGCCAGGCCCTGGGTTTGAGTTCCAGCATCACATGGCTTCCCGAGTACACTGGGTATAGCTCTGTTAGCCCCCTTTAACCACTGGAGAGGCTTATCCCCACCAAAAAAATTGTTCTGACCAACATCCTAATGCAGTTGATGACTCTGATGTGGCCCAGGATACATGGATAGCTAGCATACCACAGACAGTTGTATTCATGGGGTGCGAGCAGACCCCTAAAGCCTCTGAAATGTGCTTCCCCTACCCTCACCTTGTTCTGCGCTGCTGCCCCGTGGCTGGCTCCCCTCTCCCTCCTGCAGAGCCCCAGACTGGGTCAGTACTGGATCAGTACCAGCCTCTGTTTTCTATCACATCTAGAAAGCCTCCTTATCCTCCTGGACAATCAGAAGAAACAAAGCAGGATGGAAAAATATGAGAAAAAGGACAAAGGCAACTGTTATGGACCCCAGCAGAGCAAGGCCAGCAGGACAAGGGCCTGCAGTGCGAAGTTATTCAGTCAGCAAGCAGGAGGGGAGTGTGGGGAGAAGCCAGGAGGGAGAAGATTGGCACGCAGGTGAAGGGAGGGACGGGCTCCAACATGATGCAGGTGCTGCCAGCCCATTCTGCCACAGAGCCCAGGGTCCGGGGCAGGAGACTAAGCGTATCCTGGCCCCAGCCCCTGTGACCTTGCTCCCCGCCTCATACCTTTCCCCACCTCCAGGTCAGCTCTCTCTCACCAGGCTCCAGTCCCAGGCACAAGACTATAAAGAGCTTCTGTGACCCTGCTGAGAGCTGCACTTGGAGTTGCTGTGCCCTCATTCTAGACACTCAGCTCCTATCTTGTCCCTAAGCCTCGAGCCCCAACCTATGCCCCACTCAGGCAATCAACTCTGGTCTTGTTCCCATGGCTCATTGTCCTCTCTTGGTAACCCTCTTGTTTTCCTTTCTTCTATCTACTTCTCAGGAATTAGATTTTTTCCCCCCTTAAACTCTGGATTGATTTTTTTTGGTGGACTATTTCCTGCAAACTGAGGGAGACAGAGTATCTTAAAGACAAAACAAGAGTTTTGTTGTTGTTTGTTTGGTTTTAAAGTTGTTTGTTCTCTTTTTTGTTTAGGGGACACACTTGGATGCTCATGGCTTACTCTGCCCTCAGGAATTATGCCTGGCAGACTTGGGGGACCATATTGGGTGCCAGAGATCAAAACAGGGTTGGCTGTGTGCAAGGCAAATGCCCTACCCACTGTGTTCCAGCCTTTCAGAGTACAGACTTTGGAACCAGAAAGACCTAGTTTTGGCTTTTTTTGGGGGGGTCACACCTGGCGATGCACAGGGGTTACTCCTGGCTCTGCAGTCAGGAATTACCCCAGGCGGTACTCAGGGGACCATATGGGATGCTGGGAATCGAATCCGGGTTGGCCACGTGCAAGGCAAATGCCCTACCCGTTGTGCTATTGCTCCAGCCCCAGGAAGACCTAGTTTTGAATCTCAGCATTAAACCTCAGTTTCACTTGTAAAAGATGGATCATGATACCTACTCTATATGTTTGACGTAAGAATTAGGAACATGACTTCAGAAACATTGGCATGGCTTATAAACAGTGTTGTGTAGGTTCCTTGTAAAATTAAAAATAGGGGCTACAGAGGTTTCTTGAAGGACTGGAGTCCATGCTCTGCAAATGGAAGGTGCTGGTTCCATTTGTCCTCAGCACCACCTGGGCTCCTGAGCACCAGTGGGAGCAACCTCAGAGCCCTGAGCTGGGAGTAGTTTCTAAGCACATTTGGGTGTAGTCCCAACCAAAACAAATAAAAAATTAAAAATAGGATCGTATGATCCTACCATCCTATTCTGGGTACAGACGCAAAGGACATGAAACCAGTATCTCAAGGAGATACCTGCGCCCCGTGTTTTTGCAGTGTGATTCATGACATAGAAACAACATACATGGCTATTGACAGGTAAATGGATAAAGAAAATGTGGTCTGTATTTTTACACAATGGAAGTTCTTTTCAGTCTGAAAAGGGGACAGGAATTCTTATCACTCACAACAACATGCATAAACTGGGAGAACATTAATCATACTAGGTGGAATATTTCAGGCGCAGAGAGACAAATACCGCATGTTCTCACGTATCTGTGGGAGCTAAGCTAAAGCCGCCTCTTAGAAGCAGAATAGAACAGAACAGTGCCTCCAGGTGAGGGATACATTGTTCAAAGGGTGCAGAATTTCAGGGAGCATGGAGAATCAGCTCTGGTGACCACGCGTGGCACGATGACTACATCGTCCTGTGTCATTTCACAAAGTGACAGCCAGCAACGGGCCACATACCCAGCAAAGGCCCCAGCTGGCAGTATCACAGGTGCAGGAGGCTGTGTCATCTAGTTCTGTGTCATCACACTCTCCTAAGCTCACACAATGACAGTCATCCAGCAGACATTTCTCGGAACGTGTCCCCACTTGGGGCAGGCTGGGGTGTGGTAGTGGTTAGCTACAGCCAGAGGTGCTCAGGGGCTATTCCTTGTTCTTTGCTTAGGAGTGACCTCTGGTAGTGCTTTGGGGGTCCATATATGGTTTCTGGGATCCAACCAGGGTCAGCTTCTAGTTTCCAATATGGTTTCCAAATAAACGGTGACTGCTAGTAAGTGAGGTATATTACTACCACTTGCTAGGTTGGCTTTCCAGATAGTTCCAGTGTCCTCCTACTCAATACTTTGACCATTCTAACTGCTTCCTGTGACTTACTTTTATTTTTTGGGGGGGTCACACCCAGCGATGCTCAGGGGTTACTTCTGGCTCTGCACTTCGGAATTACTCCTGGTGGTGCTTGGGGGACTATATGGGATGCCGGGGATTGAACCTGGGTCGGCCGCATGCAAGGCAAATGCCCTACCTGCTGTACTATTGCTCCGGTCCCTATCAACTTACTTTCTTTACTGGTGACAGGCTGGTCAGGACTTCCTTCCAGCATCTGTGATGATAATGTTTCCTAGTATCTGCTCTGCCTTGGTAGGTCCTGTCTGATGATTCCTGCTCCTGCCACTGAATCTAGCTAGAGTCAGTGGGTGAACAGCATGCCCATGTTAATTAAAGAGCACAGACTTCACAGGACCCAGGAATGAACTTCCATTCTACCAATACAGACTGTTTCCTGATTTTGAGGCAGGCATAGTCCTGACCTCAGAACCTCACAGATGACTATAGAAGGGCAGACAAGCAGATAGGGAGGGACATTCTAGAGTGACAGTCACTCTGATGGAAGAAGTACCAGGTGATACAATACAAATTCTGCAGCATAATGCAAAGACTTCCTAACCTGGAGCTTCTCTGGATGAAATGACTTTTGAGGCAATTCCTGAGGATGGGCTAGAAAGACTTCAAGCAAAGAAGGACTGGAGCCAGAGTGATAGTACATTGGGTAGGGCATTTGCCTTGCACATGGTCAACGGATCCCTCACATCCCATTTGATTCCCGGAGCACCACCAGGAGTAATTCCTGAGTTTAGAGTCAGGAGTAACCCCTGAGCATTACTGGGTGTGACCCAAGAAAAAGAAGAAGGGGCTGTAGGAGGTGGAGGATGGCTCAGCGAGTTAGACCTCCTCTGCTGCTGCTCTCACTGGGTGGGCTCCTGGCTGGTCTGTGCTCCCTGTGGCTGCAAGTGATTTCTGCACACTGCTGCCAGTGCATGCAAGCACTGAGACTAAAGAAATGTGGGACTCCTGGGGAGCAGTGCAGCTGAAGGTGTGACTCTTGTGAACACCAGCGCTAAAGGTGTGAACACCTTAACCAAGAGTGTGCGGCCCTGGTCATCATAACATCAACAGAAGGAAGGGAAGATGGGATAGAGAAGAAGGAGCTGGACAGAGAGACCCTATGTCCTGAGAAGCAGTACAGCAGGTGAGGTGCTTGCCTCACTCCGATTCTACCCCCAACACAGTGTATGGGTTCCTGAGCACTGTGAAGATTGATGCCTGAGTGCAGAGCCAGGAGGCAGACATGGTGCTGCTGGGTATGACCCTAAAACCAAAAATTATATTTAGAAATAACCAAAAGCCTAAAAAATTAAAGTGAATTCAATGTGACTCAAGTCTAGGCATGAGTTGACTGATAGCTCAGAAGTATGGAGCACATCCTTGAATGCGTGAGGCCTGAACTTGATTCCTAGAACTGCATGAGCACCATGCCCTCAGCACCCCCTGATGTGATCCTGGTGATTTCCCATTTCTGTGGCACCACTTCTAATAGATCTGTCATTCACAGAAGCTTCCAAGGCTCTGTGTTGTCTCTGGGACAAAGCCTAACTTTTCCTGGCTGGCATTTACAGGTGCTTCATAAACTAGCCCCAGGTGGTCCTGCCTCATCCCTTCACAGATTCCACCTCATTGGGCTTCTCACAGCCCCCACAGCCCCGGCTGCTCCTCCAGGCTCTGCTCAGGGACACTTTGACAAAAGTACATCCCAACTCAATGGGGCTGCTCCAGGCACATTCACACTAACCAAGATTTGGTGAAGCTCTGAAAGTACAAGAATGATACCCAACACCCCCTCCCCCATCACCCATCACTATCTCATTTCTCTACTTTTTCCCACGGGATGTATGTGTGTGTTTATTTGCCATAGAAATATATTTAACATAGTCCTGTTAAAGCAGTTCTTCACAGACAGGGAAATTGTACAAATTAGAAAATTGGGTTTTCATAAAGAAAGGAAGAACACCAGAGAATAAATAAATTAGGACTCAACAACAGAAAGAGAACTGGGAAATGTCAAAACATTTGGCGATTAAACAATACACTTGTACACGGCACAGAGTAGGGAATAAATCTCAAGAAAAAAAATATTTCTAATTAAATGAAAACAAAAATGTAACTTATTAAAACTTGTGGGCTGTAATATCTATAGATATTCAGTGATAACTATGGGCTAGTAAGATAGTGTAGTGGGTAAGGTATTTGCCTTCCACACAGTTGAACTAGATTTAATCCCTGGCACCCCATATGGTCCCTTGAGCCCCCACGAGGAGTGGTCCCCGAGTGCAGAGCCAGAAGTAAGCCCTGATCACCAATGGATGTGGTCTCAAAACAAACAAACAAACAAAAAGCAATAACTAGCATCGGAACTGTAGAGAGAAAAAGCACATCACAAAATTTACTGCAAACCACAATAGCAATTTGCAGTAATAAAGCAATGTGTATGTGTTTGTGTGTGGTGTGTGTGTCCTGTTTTTATGAGAGATTTTAAGATAAATAAGACAGACAATTCAAACATTTTCAACAAATGCATAATTTAATAAAAATTTCCCTTCAAGTCAAAAAGAGAATTGAAGAAATTGGTCTCCTGTAATTAAATGTCCAAAATTAAAGTCTGCCTCAAGGGCTGGGCGAGAGGGCAGTTGGGATAGAGAAGGGACTATTATGACAATGACGATTGGAAGGCATCGCTCTGGATGAGAGATGTGTGCTGAAAGTGGGTAAAGGATCAAACATGATGGCCTCTCAGTATCTGTATTGCAAATCAAAATGCCCAAAAGGAGAGAGAGAGAGAGAGAGAGAGAGAGAGAGACAGACAGACAGAGACAGAGACAGAGACAGAGACAGAGAAGAAAAGTGCCTGCCATAGAGTCAGGCTGGGGGAAGCGGGGTGGCAGGAGAATATTGGTGGTGAGAAATATATACTGTTGGAACATTGTACTACCCAATCAGGAAAGCTTTGTAAGTGTATCTTATGGTGATTCAATAAAAAATAACAAACAAACACTGTCCTCCCTTGTTCATTGATTTGCTCCAGTGGGCCCAGTAACTTCTCCATTTTGAGACTTGTTGTTACTGTGTTTGGCATATCAAATATGTCAGGGGTAGCTTGCCAGGCTTTGCTGTGCAGGCGAGATACTCTCAGTAGATTTCCGGGCTCCCCGAGAGGAGCGGAGGAATCGAACCCGGCTCAATCCGGCTGGCTGTGTGCAAGACAAACACCCTACCCCCTGTGCTATCACTCCAGCCTAATAAAAAATAATTTTAAAAAATTTTAAAAGTCCCAAACTAGAAGAACGATTTTTTATTTAAATGAGTATTTAAATATTTTATTTTGTGGTTTAAAATCTAATGTTTGGTCCTTTATCTACCTTTAGCACACATCCCTCATCCCGAGAGATCCCTTGAACCGTCATTGACTTAGTGATCCCTTCTCTATCCCAGATGCCTTAGAAGAAGAAATTTTAATCTGACCTTGTAACTTCACCCAGCTATAAAATGGTTTAGATTTTTACATTAAAAAAAGACTTTGGGGTTCGATCCCCGACACCCTATATAGTCCCCCAGAAGCTCACCAGAATGACTCCTGAGTGCAGAGCCAGAAGTAAGATCTGAGCATCACCAGGAGTGGACCCAACACCCAAATAAAATAAAATACTTTGTTTTGGAGTCACATTTGGTGGTGCTTGAAAGCTGCACAGGGCTTGGTGCTCACGAGTTACTTCTGACAGAGTTCAGGGGATCATATGGTGCCCAGGATTGAATCTGGGCCCAGAAATTTCTAACAATATTAAAATTCAATTGACCTGAAAAATTCAGAATTGCAAGTGCTTCTCTAGCATTTTAGATGAATCATGCACTATCAAAGATACTGTTCATTTCACACTTTGGGCTTCTGCATAAATCTACACAGAAATGTTGTCAGTGTGTAGCATTCCCCCTGCCCCCACTGCAAATCTAACTTACTGCAGCGAAGACTTTCTGCTAGTATGGAAAAACAGCTTCTGGCAAAATGAAAGGCGCTTCACCGTGTTAAGTTATTATGAATTTGCTGGAATTTGTCATTATTGCTGTGGGGTTCTCACCCAGTGGTGCTGGCAGAAGGCAGCATGCAGGGCAATCGAATCACATCCTCGGCCCTTAAACCTAAATTGATACAAATCATATCTATTTTTTAATTTGAAACATTTCAGAGCCATACAGTGGTACTAGTGCGCTACTCCCGACTCCGTGTTCAGGGTCACTCCGGGCAGTGTTTGGGAGACCATGTGGTGCATGAGATGGGACCCAGGTCTCTGGCTTGCAAAGTACACGCTAGCTCCCGTGCCCAGAAATTATTGGGATCTTGAAACAATAGACTGGTTTCTCTTACTTCATCATAAAACACATGTTGGGAAGATCTGTCTCTAGTTCTCTGAAGCAGATTCTGTGAGAACCACTACAGACAGGGGCCGAAGAAGGGCCAGTGGGCAGGGTAGCCTACCCAGGTTTGATCCCTGGTACCCCTATGGTTCCGAGCCCCTCTAGGAGTGATCCTGACCACTATCAGCTGTGCCAAAAACAAAAATGAGAGAGAGAGAGAGAGAGTTAGCACAACAGGCTGAGGGCATGCTTTGATCCTAAGCGCACTGCCAGGAGCAAACCCCAAGCATTTAGCCAAGTGAGCACCACCTGATATGACCCCCAAATCAAAGCCAAAACAAAAATGTGTGTTGTGTATATAGCTGTTAAAATTCATTCTTTGAATTGGAATATTTAACCTGATACATAAACTAGACAAAGACATCACTAGAAAACAGAAATACTAAAATACAGAAAACTAAAATAAAAAACTAAAATATTTTATTTAGAAAAATAAAATATAGAGTGATAACACATCTGGTAAGGCATTTGTCTTGCATGTGGCTGACCCAGGTTCAATCCTGGCATCCCATATGGTTCCCGGAACACTGCCAGGTGTAATTCCTGAATGCAGAGCCAGGAGTAACCCCTGAGCATTGCCAGAGCATTGCTCCCCCACAAAGAAAACTAAAACATAGAAAAATATCATGAATAAAAATAAACATTTTTCCCAACAAAATACTAGCAACTGAATTCAGAAACATATTAAAAGATTTAAGGAACAAAGATATTATAGAGGAGTTAAGGTGCTTGCTTGCATGTGGTCAATGTTAGTTTAATCCTCACTACCACATATGGTACTTAGCACCACCAGGAGTGACCTCACTAAATGTGGACCAAAAAGAGAAAAAAAAACTATGCGATGCACACATATTACCTGCCATACTGTCTCTCTTCCCCTCTTGTTTATTTTCTTTATGGAATGTCTGTTCAAATCAGTAATCCACTTTGAAACTGGATTAATTTTTTATTATTAGTTATTAGCTTTAATATACTCTTTATACAAGTCCCTTGTCACTTGATCACTTGACATCAAGTGATCAAGTGGTTTGCTCGAGAGGGCACCAGTAACGTCTGATTTTTGATGCCTTGGCAAACGAGACAGCGTCCCTGATTCTCGATCATCGGCAGAGGTCGGAACTCTGGATTCTTTCTCTCGCTTGAGTGAAGCATGATACTCTAAGCATAGCTCTTTTGATTCCTCTTTGGGAGACCCGAATAGCGTTCTCATCCTGTTTGCGTAGGGCCCAGGTCTCTGAAGCATATGTTAATGCAGGAAGAACAGTGGAATCGAAGAGATGTGCCCAGAGCCGGAGGTTCTTCGTTCCAAGCCGCTCTCTTCCTCCTGTGCAACTCAGGTGCCGGGTCATTCGTCATGTTGAGTTCCCGACTTGGGTACACATTAACTGTTGCATTCAAAGATTATCAGATATATGATTTGCAAATATTTTTCCCATTCTATGGTTGTCTTCTTACTTAATTGTAAAAGGAATTGTGTCCTTACCTTCATTTTTGAATTGTACATTGCTAGCATGTGGGACACCAAAACCAAACCAAAAAGGAACATACTTAATAATGCAAAACTGGGTTATCTGAAAAACCAATGAATAGAATATGCTCTAGCAACAGAATCAAGGACAGTACTCATAAGAATATCTCAGTAGAACCAGTTTTTTTGTTTTGTTTTGGGCCACTCCGAGTGATGCTCAGGGGTTACTCTTAGCTCTGCACTCAGGAATCACTCCTGGAAGTGCTCAGGGTACCACAAGGGGATGCTGGGATCAAACTCAGGTCAGTAGCATGCAAGGCAAACAGCCACTGTACTATCTCTCTGTCCCCTAGAACCCGGCTTTGACAAAACCCAACACCCTTTCATGATTAAAAAAAAAAACACTCAACACTAGAAATAGAAAGGTGATTAAGGGCATTCACTGAAACCCTACAGCTAACATCATTCAGTCAAGTGTCATTTCCATTGCTAACAGCAATTCTATATCACTTAATGACAGGGAGACATTCTAAAAATTACATGGCCAGTTTCATTCTTGCACACTTATATAAGCCTATATGGAGATAGTTTCAACACACCCAGGCTATAGACAGGGTCCACCATTGTATATTCTGTGCATCATTGATAGAAAAGTTAATATGCAGCAGATGACTATACTTAATGCTGAAAGACTTAAAGCTTTTTTTCTAAGATCAGGAACAGGATTCCATTTGTGCATTTTCTATTCAACATTACACTGAGTTAGAGCAATTAGTCAAAAAAAGAAATTAAAGAATAACTGGAAGGAAGTAAAAATAGAGGACAGCTGAAAGGAAAACATGAAACTATATTTGCAAGTGGTGTGACCTTATAGATAGAAAAGTCCAAGAAATTCACTAAAACATTAGAATAGATAAACCAAATCAGGTTGCAGGTCATAGATTAATGTACAAAAATCAGTTGTTTCTGCATATGTTAGTAATGTACAATTCAAAAATTGAAAGACAGTATTACAGGTGAAATGTGTGCACTGCATACAGTTGACCTGGGTTCCAATCCTCTGCACCCCATCTGGTCTCCAGAGTACTGCCAGGAGTGATCCTTGAGCACAGAGCCAGGAGTAAGCCCTACATCCAACCAGGAACAAAATCAAAATAAAAGAAAGTATAAAAGTTGACTCAGGGGCTGGAGCGATAGCACAGCGGGTAGGGCATTTGCTTTGCACGCGGCCGACCCGGGTTCGATTCCCAGCATCCCATATGGTCCCCTGAGCACTGCCAGGAGTAATTCCTGAGTGCAGAGCCGGGAGTAACCCCTGTGCATCGCTGGATGTGACCCAAAAAGCAAAAAAAAAAAAAAGTTGACTCACATATATGAAAAGATGTTCAACATCATTAGCCTTTAGGGAACTCAAGACATTACTTCATGTTCATCGGGGAGGCTATTATTTAAAAAAGAAAGATATTAGGGACCAAGGATATAGCTCAAAGGGGTTGAACACCTGCGTGGCATGTGAAGTCTCTAGTTTGGTCACTGAAAGGAGCCCTGGGGATCTTCAAGCACTGCCTAGTGTGATCCTAGCTTAGCATCCCCCAAGAGTACCTTCGGGCCCCCACCAGCAGGCTGACTACCCTTAGAGTATCTCCCCCTCCCTAATCTAGCACATATAAGGATGGCTCCTACTGGAATAAAACCAAACCAAACCAATCCATCATAACCATGTTGATAGGCATCTTTCTATGTGGAGATGGGGTAGCAGTTCCTGGAAAGATTTAAGTTTCCAGCAAGTTCTTCCCCAGGTATACACCCAAAAGAAAGGTAAAGGCACATGCATACGAAAACTATGTACCAACGTCCATAGCAGCTTTATTTCTAACAACTCCAAAGCAGAGACAATCCAAGTGTTCACCAACGGATGCAAGAATAAATCAAACATGTCATTGCCGACGGTGAAACCTCATTCGCCAGAAGGAATGATACATATGACACAGCAGGGACAAACCTTAAACACTTCCTGCAAGGGAAAGCCACCCTCTAAGAGTACAAAGATGAGAGATTGCTTAGGGATAAGGGTAGGGATGGGGGGGAGGAGGGGGGAGGGAGAGGCGTAAAGGGATTAACTGATATGGCATACACTATCTTTAGGGGGTAATAAAGCCATTCTAAAAACTGATAATAATGGGGCCGGTGCGATAGTATAGCGTGTAGGGCGCTTTCCTTGCACCCAGTTGACCAGGGTTTGACCCTGGGCATCCCATACGGTCCCCAAGCCCCTGCCAGGAGTAATTCCTGAGTGCGGAGCCACGAGTAACCGGAGCACTGCCAGCCAGGTGTGGCCCCAAAAACCCACCAAACAAAAACTGATCATCTTTGCAACGCAAGACCATCTAATTTTAGTCTTGAAGCGAGTGAATTTTCTGGTACGTGTATTAATTCTCTTTCAAACTGTGCCCCCAGTGGCTCAGTGTCTATGCAAAGATGCTGAACCCGCTAGTTGAACGCAACCGTTACACGAGGGAACGAGTGAGCGTAACGCCCTGTACTCGGCAGCAGGACCAGCCACGGAGGCCCGGAGCAGCAGGAGTGCGCGGGAGTGTCTGAGTAATGAGGAAAAAAAAAAGCCACGTCGCGCTGCAGCCCTGCGGGAGGCGGGCAGTCCCCCAGGCTCCGCGGCTAGTCACACCAGCCCCTTCCCGTCCCCTAACGTCCAGCGCCAGGACCCAGCCAGGGCGTCGGCGCAGCGCCCCCTGGCGGCAGCGACCGGGGACAGCGGCTCAAGACTCGGGGCTTCTCTGCGTCCACTTGCATCTACACCAGAAAAAAAGGCCCAAAGACTAAGTGACTTCTCCAGTCACTTTAGGCCGTTGCTCCCAAATCAATGTAAGAGTCTGGGTGTGTGTGGGGGGGAGGGGGGGAATTTGGCTACGAAACTCGCACGGCGCGCGCAGAAGTATCAGCCAGCAATGGCGGCCCCGCAACGTGGCGTCCTCAGGGACAAACCAAGGCCCGCCCCCTAGCGGCCAGTTCCGGCATCGCGAGGGAAGCGTCGCCCACCACCGGGTCTTGCGGCGTGCCGGAGCCAATACGCCCTCAGGTCGCGCCTTCGCCCCTTTTTTCTATTGGGTTCCTGCGACCGTCAATCAATCATATATTCAGTTCTTATTGGCTTAGCCTCAATTTGTCTGCATTTCCCCCAGTTCTTTTATTTCATTGGCTGAACCCCTCTTCGCCTCGTGGGACGGAAGTAAAAACAAACCTGCGAATCCTATTGGTCGAGGCCTCAAGTCTGGCGCTACAACATTCGCTCTCAGGAAGTGCGACTCCGGAAGGGGCGGGTCTGGCAAAGATGGCGGCGCCGGTAGGGCTCGTGGTTTTTCTTCCTCCCGTGGCGAATCTGGAGGTTTCCTTCCCCGTCTGCTGCTTGAAGCAGATGATTAGCGCGCGGGAAGGCGAGGGTAGCCTCCGGGACGCGCCGTCCCTGCTTTGGTGGGGCGAAAGTAACAATAGAGACACGGGTCTGGGCGTGGACGCGCAAAGGCCATTTGGAGGGGACGCGGGGAGCGGGGCTTGACACCTGGGATGATGCCCGCTGGATGATCCTGAGGAAGGAGCGGCTTTTCTGATCTCTGCCGCTTTCCCCTTCAGGAGGTGTTGGAGTCAGACCTGCCAACTGCCGTGACTCTCTTGAAAACCCTCCAGGAGCAGGTGAGTGCTGTCATCCACCTGAAAGAGATCGCCGAACTTCCCGACACCCCCGAATGCGCTGCCAAACGCCATTAGAGCAAAACGATTTCTTCATTTCCATTCCCCACCCCCCCACCCCCGCGGGGAGAGCCATATCCGGTTATGCTCAGGGGCTCAGTGTCCAGAGGCTGCGCCTGGCAGGGCTTGGAGGACCATGTGGTGCCGGGGATGGGATGGAACCGAGGTCCCCTCATGCGGAGCCCGCGCTCTGGCCCCGTTTAAAGCTCGTCCAGTCCTAGAGCAAAATGACTTCGTGAACCTTTAGATACCGGTGACTCCATTAATTGGCTTTCGTGTTCCACGGAAGCCGGCCAAAAAAGGTCATCTGAGTCCGTTTGCGTTTTGTTCTTAGAGTTAAGGAAATAGACGCTGGCAATGGTGACATGATTCACCCTTTGGGTACCCAACTATTGACGTTTTATATTTATGTTTATTGTCCCCCACTACGTGGTTTGGAATGATGGTTTCCTTAGATGTAAGGTGAAATGTTTTTCCTACCTTTGGACAAAGCATCAGGGAAGCCATCTGTCCTTGCCCAGAATGTAGAAGAAAGTAGTCCTGTAGATCAGATAATGTTTCAGATCTTTTCTCCGCGATGTCATTTGGCTTTTCCCTACCTCACAGCTCACAAAGATGATTTGATCTGTTCTAATCAACTGTTTTATTTGGTCTTGTGTCAGGTGATGGCCGTAACTGCACAAGTGCAAGCTCTGACCAAAAAAGTTCAAGCCAGAGCCTTTCCTACAGAGAAGGTAAGACACACTTCAAAAGTGGTCATTTCTTGAGTCAGAGAGAGAGGGACAGACATAGAATGACTGCACTTACGTGTGGAGTGTAAAGTAACAAAATGGGAGACTAACACCCAAAGATAATAGAGATAAGGGCAAGGAGGATCGCTCCGTGGCTTCGAAGCCGGCCTCAAATGCTGGGGGGAAAGGCAGCTGGAATAGAGAAGGGACCACTAAGTGAATGACGCTTGGAGGACTTGCTTGGAATAGGAGATGCATGCTGAAAGTAGTCTATAGGCCAAACATGATGCCTACCTACTACCTGTATTGCAAACCATAACACCCAAAGGAGAGAGAGGAAATGTGCCTGCCACAGAGGCAGAAGGTAGAGATGGGGTAGGGGTGACAGGAGAGATACTGGTAATACTGGTAAGAATGGGCACTGGTGGAGGGATGGGTACTCAATCATTGTATGACTGAAACATAAGCATGAAAGTTTCTAAATCTGTAACTATCTCACAGTGATTTATTTCAAAAAATAAATTTAAAAAAAGATATAAATGCACTATCTGGGCAATTGAAAAAATAGTCATTTTTGATTTGATGTCATTACTGGTTCTTTTGTGGTAGAATTACTGAGTTCTTGTATGTTTGGAGTGCTGGAGCCCTTTTTTTTTTTTGTGGGGGGGGGGGGTCACACCCAAGTGATGCTCAGGGGTTACTCCTGGTTCTGCACTTAGGAATTATTCCTGGCAGTGCTTGGGCGACCATATGGGATGCTGGGAATCAAACCCAGGTCAGCTGTGTGCAAGGTAAACGCCCTACCTGCTGTGCTATCACTCCAGCCCCAGTGCTGGAGCTTTGAAGTTGAATAAGATCTATTCTCTGTGTTAAAACAATAGAGAAGACCGGTCAAGCTATAATTTATAAGCAGTAGAGGTCATGCCAGGGTTCTGTGTACTAGTCAGGAGAGAATAGTGAAAAGAGAGAACATTTGTGTGGACCTTTTTGGACTAGAAGAAAAGTGTGCTACCTTCTTGTCTATGACATACTCCTGAACAGTCATTGCTTCAAAGATGCATCCTGGAGGACCAAAGCAATAGTACGGTGGAGTTTGGTATATGCGAATTAAGTTCCCTGCCCGCTGTACTATCTTTTCAGCCTCTCTGAATTTTGGGTTGCTTTATTTATTTTTTAAAAATAATTGAGGGACTGGGCTGGAGCGATAGCACAGCAGTAGGGCATTTGCCTTGCACGCTGCCAACCCGGATTCAGTTCCTTCGTCCCTCTCGGAGAGCCCAGCATGCTACTGGGAGTATCCCGCCTGCATGGCAGAGGCTGGCAAGCCTCCATGGCATATATGATATGCCAAAAACAGTATCAACAAGTCTCACAATGGAGATGTTACTGGTCCCGCTCGAGCAAAATAGATGAACAACAGGAGGACAGTGCAGTGCAGTTGAGGAGCTGGAGCAGTAGTACAGTGGGCAGAATACTTACCTTGCAGGTAGCCAGCCTGGTTTTATCCCAGCACCCCATATAACTCCGCAAGCCCACCAGGAGTGCTCCCTGAGATCAGAGCAAGGAAAGGAGGGAAGGAATGAGAGGGATGAAGGAAGGAAGGAAGGAAGGAAGGAAGGAAGGACTTTCTTAGGATAAATAGTTTCTTTTCAACTCCATTTTTAGGAGTAACAGTTAATTGTGTCTTAACTGTGTATGCATGTAAATCGTGCCACATATTTCTTCCCTTAATTGAAACTGTATTAAATATACTTGCTGCAACTTGTGTTGAAACAAAATTAAGCCCATGCCATCAGGCATAGATTGTTGTTTTTTGAATCTTTATTGTGTAATTCCATAGTATGAGGAGAAAAAATCAATAAGTTGGTGTTATGAAATTAATTTAAAATTGGCTCTGTGTGGAGATTGTTTTCATTGGCAAATTCATCAGAATATCGGTGGATGGAAGCCAGGGGTGCTCGAGTTCCCTGCAAGAGCACACGCCCCTCCACTGCACAGAGGTGTCTGTCCTCAGCCTTCCGCACCTCTGAGATTGGGGAGCCCTAAGGTAGTTATTTAGGGGCCACTTCATTGATTTTTTTTTTCTGCTCTCAATATCTTCCAGAATTTCCTTGCCGGCTTGTGTTAGGTATGGTGTTCTCTTTAGCTATCTTAGTAGTTACGGCCCTCCCCAGAGACTCCCTTCCACTCTTCTGTAAACTGACTGAAAGAAACGGAGTTTGGCAAACTTGCCCTTTGCACTCCAGTCGGCTCTTGGTTCTCTGCCCACACTCTGCATCGCTTCCCATTTCTTTCCTCTCAGGGTCTCAGCCTCTTGGAAGTGAAAGACCAGCTGCTCCTCATGTATCTGATGGATCTGAGCCATCTCATCCTGGAGAAAGCCTCAGGAGGGTCACTTCAGGGCCACGC
This sequence comes from Sorex fumeus, assembly GCF_029834395.1. NCBI lineage: Eukaryota > Metazoa > Chordata > Mammalia > Eulipotyphla > Soricidae > Sorex > Sorex fumeus. Next base: position 71,978,289 of record NW_026606155.1, on the reverse strand, counting down.
TTCTGTTCTGAGACTGGTGGAGATCCGCACGGTAATAAGCGTTCGGCACCTTAGAGTTCCAAGTTTCTAAGTCCCCAGCTGACATCTTGGTTCAGTCAGTATGTGAGTGAGGAAGCCAAAAGGGAGAATTGTGTGTTTCTCTTGCTGTGCCTCGTGTTGTCACTGGCAGTTTATTTGATACGGTGACTCTGCTTGTGTTTGCTTTTGGGGAGAGAAGGTGATCCTGTTTGAACTTCATTGTAGGTTTTGGAAAAGCTTCGTCCCTTGGACCAGAAACTGAAGTATCAAATTGACAAATTGGTCAGGACTGCAGTCACAGGCAGCCTCAGTAAGTGGGGAAGAGAAAAGGTGAAGTGGGAAGCAGAAGTTTTACGTGGGCACCCTCATAAAGTTCCAAGTCTTACTTAGATAACTTGGATTTTTCTTTTTCCTTCAGGCGAGAACGATCCCCTCCGTTTCAGACCTCAGCCAGGCAACATGAAGAGCAAGGTACAGGGCTGCCCCTGCCTCCTTGCGCCTCGTGATGAGACTCATCTCCTGGGGCTCTGCACTTTCGGTTTTTATTCTCTCTTCTGTGACCCAAAAAAATATACCTTCTAAATTTGTGAGCATTATACTCCTTTTGTAGTTGAGTTCTGAGGACGAGGAGGAGGAAGCAGAGGAAGGCCAGTCCGAGGCTTCAGGGAAGAAATCTGTAAAAGGAGGAGTTAAGAAATATGTCCCACCACGTTTGGTTCCAGTGCATTATGGTATGAACAACTGCGGCTGCTGCCTTGGCGTGAATCGAGTCTTTTGTGTCCTGGGGAAACTCTTGCTGAAATTTTTTATTTGGGGTCGAGGGGGGCCACACCCTGTGATGCTCAGGGACCACATGTGCTGCCAGGGATCAAACTGGGGTTGACCACATGCATCCAAACCCTGTACTGTCTCTCTGGCCCACTTTTGCTGGTTTTTCTTTTTTCTCTTTCTCTTTCTCTTTCTCTCTCTCTCTCTCTCTCTCTCTTTCTTTCTTTCCCTTTCTCCCTCGCTCTCCCTCTCTCCTCTCTCCTCTCTCCTCTCTCTCATACCCAGCTATGCTCAGGGATTACTCCTGGCTCTGCACTCAGGAATTACTCCTGGCAGTGCCGGAAGACCATATGGGATGCTGGGAATCGAGCCTGGGTCAGCCTCATGCAAGGCAAACGCCCTACCCAATGTACTGTTGCTCAGGCCCTGATTTTTATTTCTTACACAGATGAAACAGAAGCTGAGCGGGAGAAGAAGCGGCTGGAACGGGCCAAGAAGCGGGCTTTAAGCAGCTCTGTCATTCGTGAGCTGAAGGAGCAGTATTCAGATGCCCCAGAGGAAATCCGGGATGCCCGGCATCCTCACGCAACCCGCCAGAGCCAGGAGGACCAGCACAGGTCTGAGCCCCAGGAATTCAGAGTTTTTTCCTTATCGTAGGCATCTAGCCCTGTGTTGTGGATAAATACGATTGTGTCTGTAATCAAGGAGCCCACATTCTATAGAAAGCGGAGTGAAAACCTGGGGTGACAGTTTCTAAGAATTTGAGGCTTAAACTGTGTATGAAATTGGAACTGGGGCAGCATACCTCCCTCTCCCCTCTCCACCACCCCAGCTTGCGCTGGCATCACTCATCACTCCCCCCCTCCACCCCCACCATTGTTTAGGCCAAGCAAATGCCGTATGGAGAGGGAAATGTGCAGTTCCACCTAGGAGGGATTTTATTTTACTCTCTCAGCTCTTTCTTGCAGAGAGCAGTAAAGGCAGACTTTTATAATGGCACTGAGAGTGCGAAATAGATGCAGGAGTAATTGAAAGTGATTGTGAATTGAATACTGCCTTACTGGTTGTGAAAAAGCCCATTTAGGGAAACCTGCTTATGGCATTGTCGTAGACAAATTTTCTGATTCATTCTTTATTGCTTTGCTATGATGGGCTGTGAGTTCACGTCTAGGAGGGTGAGAGGCTTTCTCACAAGAACCACTTCATTGAGGAATCTCAGTGGGGGATTTCCACAAGTCTCACCAGTTCTCTGTGACCTGCTCTGGAAGTTCTTGGGAACTCTGGCCCAGGGGGGATGACTCACTGGGCAGTGGCTTTCTGTGTCTTTGGAGGGACGGAGCTCCTTGGTCACAGTGTCTGTGTTCCTCTGCAGGCTTAACTATGAGGAGAGCATGATGGTGCGTCTAAGTGTCAGCAAGCGCGAGAAAGGCCGGCGGAAGCGGGCCAGCATCATGAGCTCCCAGCTTCATTCCCTCACACACTTCAGTGATATCAGTGCCCTGACAGGAGGAGCCCCGCATCTTGACGAGGTGAGCTGGTCGCCATCATGCTGATGCCAGGTGCCTTTGTGCTTTTAGCCAGATAACACAGTGGGTGGTATCACACCAACCGCCGGGGAAGGGCCTGTCATACACTCCATCTCCTCACTTCTGCATGTCTCCATCTGTCTCCAGGACCAGAATCCTGCTAAGAAGAGGAAGAAGATACCTAAGAAGGGCCGGAAGAAAAAAGGTCAGTGAGTGAATCGTAGGATGTAGGTGGTCAGGTGCTGGGTGGAGAGTGTGATTTGGGATGCCCACTCGGAATTTGCGGTGAGAGGAAAGTACAGGGCTTCGACGCCCATCTTGCTAATAACCCTGTGGGATCTCTTCCATACTGGGAGCAAATCTTTTGCTGGGAGCTTTTATTCATTGTTTTCAAGTTGGAAATCAGCATCACACGTCAGCAAGGGATTTCTGAATTGTGTTCGAAGGTGCTGTACTTAGCCCCTTTCGGACTTTTTAAAATAGAAATAGGAAAGTGTCACTTTGGTTTGGGTTTCTTGCCTGGGACTCTGTAGAAGGTGCTGTTGGGACCACATGACCCCCTTGAGCCCTTTGGAGATTTTTGTCCTTTAGCTTCACCGCTTCTCCCTTGCTTCATTCTCACTTCCCTTCCTTTCAGGTTTCCGGAGGCGGCGGTGATTTTAGGTGTGCGTTTATAGATGTATTTTTGTCATGCTGGGATACTTCTAATTTCACTGTATGTAGCTATTTCATTGTAATCATTTGCTTTAGACATAATGAAAAGATTTTTATTAATAAAAAATGTTTTTACTTACAAATTGAAGCCCCTTTTGCACATGTATTGTCTGATTGGTATTGCTGGATGTGGGAATTTTGGTGAGAAGGGTGATAAATGGGAAAGATAAGCTGTGGGAAGAGGCATAAAAAAGTTTAAGGGTTATTTTTGTTTTTTTGGGGGGGGGGTGGAGGGCTTGGACCATACCCAGTGGTGTTCCAGAATCACTCCTGGTAGAGCTTGGGTGACCATTTGGGATGCTGGTTGTGAACCCAGGTAAGCCACGTGCCAGACAAGGGCCTTATCCGCTATATTCTTTCCAGCCCCAGAAGTTTGATTCTCATGGCTGGAGCAATAGTACAGCAGGTAGGGCATTTGTACGAAGCTGACCTGCATTTGATCCCTATCATCCCATATGGTTCCCTGAGCACCTCCAGGAGTAATTCCTGAGTGCAGGCACAGGATTAACCCCTGAGTATCACCAGGCATGGCCCCCCAACTCCCTCCCCCACAAAACCAAAAAAAAATAAAAGTTCGACTCATATAATTTTGTTTGATTTTTATTTTTCCCCAGAAACTAGAAATTGATTATTTAACAAAAACTAGAGATGAGTATAATTGATACTTTGAGTGCATGTTACCTCCAAATTCTTCCTGGTTTTGGTGACATGTAATGCAAATCTGAAGTATCTGCATTTAAGTTTTATTAATGTAGTTTGTTAACCACCAGGGGGCATTAGCGATTCAAGAAACGATGATGGTGCTTGACTAATAATTAAACCCGCTTGGAACCTTTTCTTATCGACAAGGGTGATTCTGTCTCCACTTCTGATTGTTTTTCTTATCTTTCTTTAAAAAAAAAAAAACATGAACATAGCACTTCTTTGGTCAGTTATTGAGACTGGGATTTGTCTAGAGAGATAATAGAAATGAATAGAAGAATAAAATGTGATAAATTTGTCTAGTCTTACATTTTATATCCTCTTTAATAAACTCCGTAAGCAAAAGCCTCAGTTTACCGGTCAGTAAAGGCCAGCCCTTTTGCAGTGAGCATAGAAAGAATGCCAGCAAGCACGCAGGCAGAAATGCTTGGCTTGAGACCAGAAGACTGAAAAGTCCCACAGTAGTAGCAACCCAGGTTAGGAGGCTGATGGGATTTTCAGATCTGAAGTCTTAAATTCAGTGCAGGGAACGGCCACAGCTGTTGAGGGAGTCCTCGGGCCGGAGATAACGGGAGTATAGAAGAGAAGTTGGGGAGTCTAGTTTATTCACTGGAGTATTGTTGGTGGCGGTTTTTAAGAACTTGGATCTTCCGAACACTTAATTTTAAAGTTTTCTGTTCTAGGCAGGGCTGTGGAAGGAGGTAGGATTTGGGATCTCCATTCCATCAGGAGAGTCTTGCTGATTCTTAGTCTTAATGGATCTAGACTTATACTGCTCTGTCTGGGTGTTGGAGTCTTGTGTTCAGTCAGCTGCGGCCTGGTAGGAAGCAGTTAGGGTGCAGCTTAGGTGCTGTTAATTCTTGTGATACTGAATTGGGTAACATCTCTGGCCTGTAGTTTTTCCTCAGCTGAAAATTTAATGTCTTAGCTCTATCTCAGATTCCCTCCATGTCAGAGTATCTAGAATATTTTTTCCTGGTTACTATTGTATGGGTCTTTTCAGAATCATCAGTGTGTACAGTATATTGTTGACAAAATTCTACATGAACTCTCAGTGTATGAAAAAGCTGATGAGGTGACTTTGGTTGAAACGGGGAAGAAGACTTCCTGGAATTCCTTATTCTCACAACCTTCTTTCCTCAAGATTTCTAATGAGCCCTAGTAACCTTTAGAATTCTGTAAAATGTAGGGTTGTTTGTGGGTTTTTTTGTTTTGTTTTGTTTTTGGTTTTTTGGTGGTGGGGAGGAGAGGGGCTTGCACATGCAGTTGTACTCAGGGCTTTTTTCTGACTCTGTGCTCAGGGTCATTCTTGGCTATGGTCAAGAAACCATATGTGGTGCCAGGGATCTAACCTGGGTTGGTAACTTGCAAGATAAGCACCTAACCCAGTATACTATTTCTCCTTTCAAATATAATTTGAAAACTACTGTGTTGTAGTAGTAAAGAGAACTAACTGTTAAAATATTAGGGTTTTAGCAGTGGGGGGAGAGGGGGGAGCTTGGGGCAGTTAGGCCACACCTGGTAGTGCTTAACTCCTGGTGATGTTTTGAGGGACCACATATGGTGACCGGGATAGAGCCAGGGTTGGCCATAACAAGGCAGGCACTTCAGCTCCTGTATGTTCTTTCCAGCCCCTAGAATGTCAGTTTTTTTATTTTTTTATGTCTTTTTGTTTTCCCTACTTGCTGTCATAGATACAGTTCCCTGGGAACATTCAATCTCCTCAATGCATTGTTCACCACTGATCATTTTCTGTGTTTACAAAGTCGTGCCTATTACGCATGTTCGCACCTGTTGAGTTTCATCACATGATGGGAAAGAACTTTAATTTTGGTTTTGTTTTGGAGACGTACTTAGCGTCTCTGCATTCATTTTAAAACTCAGAGAGGAAGGGGGAAGATAGTTTGACCAAGGTCCGCTTTTCATCTCTCAAGCTGTATCTTGCTTGTCACTCTTTGATGAAGTCTTGGAGGAAGCCTGGGCCAGGAGTTCTCAGGAGTCTTCACGGAGACCTGTCAGGAACATGGGTTTTGTTAATGAGAAGGAAACCGCACACAGGGATGGGTGGGCTGGGTTCAGCACCATGGAGAGCTCGAGGGTTGGCTGCTTGCTCCCCGCAGTGGGTGAAAGGTTCAGCCTGTCTGGAGCTGCACGCAGAGTCCCTGCACCTCTGCAGAGCTCTGTTGATCCATCCAATTTCCAGTTGAGAATCGGCAACAATCCTGAGTGTCCTCTTCCTGAGATCTACTGGATATGCAACCTCATTTTTATATATAGACTGACCTGAGAATTTGGTCTGCCTGATGGAGCCTAGGCACGAAATCCTGCCTGGTGCTCCTATCGTCATGCACAGGGTTCTTAATAGCCCTGGAGAAACCTTTGTCCGCGTCCCCTGTTCTTTGCTTCCAGCCCCTCGGGAAGACCTCAGGTTGCTTTTTCATCCCTTGTACTCAGCCTCTTCTTGGCCCTGTGTGGAGAAAGGCATCATTGCGCTGGCTCTCTGCCCAGTCTCACTTTTGTATTTCTTTGATCTCATTGTTCCGAGGGTCTCCGAGAAGCCCCAAGAGCCATGCCTTTGCATGTTTAAGCTGTTGACGCTTTTGAAATAGCAGAGCATCCTGTGTAAGAAGTGTATTAGAGGGTTATCTTGAACAAATTCGGGTCAATAGGTGGCAGCAACCACCTAGTCCCGACGCCCTGACACCCCCGAACGCAAACACATCTGATGGCCATTATGTGTAAGGTTGTGGGAAAGGAGGTCACTTGGAAATAAAAATGGGCAGGGGTGTGTGTATGTGTGGGGAAAGACAATTGTTTTTTTTGCTTTTTTTTTTTTTTTCTGCAATCCAGGAAATGCTGAAATGGCCTGGGGAAGGGGCGTGTTGTTGGCCATGAGTGCTAGCTGGTGAGGGGCTGGGATAGGGGAAGAGTGGGGCCTTGGGATGGGGGAGGAACTAGGTGGATACTCGCTCTCTGGATGGCTAAATGAGGCCCAGGCAGGAAGGAGAGCCTGGGTTTGAGGGGGGTGGGGGGGCAGGGCTGCGTGAAGGGATCATGGAGAGGGTGGGCTGTGGTGGGAGGATTGCGGTTGGAGGGGGGAGGGGTGGGCTGCTGCAGTGCTTGCAGGGGGAGGGGAGGGAGCCACTGGTCTCTGCTGCAGCTGCATTGGCGCCCCTCCCCCACACTTCCCCAGGAGCCAGGGCGGTGCTGGCAAATCTGTCTTCATGTATTTATTATTATTAAAAAATGTGACGGATCCTTCCTCCCTCGAAGCACAACAAATACCACTGATCACATTTCTCTCTCCCCTCCCTGCATTCTCTCTCTCTCTCTCCACCCTCCTGCCCCCTTCCTGGGTCTCTTTGATGGCTTGTTTGGGGGGGGGGGGTCCTTCCCCTTCCTACTCAGGCCTTGGTGACTCCCTGGGGGTTTCTAATGATGGTTGGGAGTTTCAAGGCTGTGCTGGGAGGGCCATCCTCTGCCCACCCCCAGCCTGGGAGGGAGCTGTTCTCTAGCATCCAGTGGGAACAGAAATCACAGGGAAATAAAGATAAAATCCTCTCTGTGGTTAACGGAGAAGCAGGCACACACATTCCTTTTAGTGCCCGCCCGACACTCCTCCCCTCTCCCACTCTTCTCTGAATTCCGAGGGAGAAGCCCCCTCCCAGTGGAAGTCGCCCACCCACAGGCGCTGCCGGCTTCCCTTCCTTAAGTCCCTCTTAAGCCAGGAGAATCATGAGAATTGATTCTCCTGACCTGAGCATTGTGACGGGTTTGAAGGGCAAAAGCCATGGCTTCGCCCAGCCAGGTCTACACCGTGGTCTCACACCCCGGGGAGAGGGGCGGAGGGGGCTCTTTGTTGCCGTCTGTAGCCCTCCGCCATGCCCATAGGTGGTGCTGCTGTGTCTCCGCAGCTATGGCCCCCCCACCCCGAGGCCCTCCCCCTCTCCCCAGCCTTCACTGCCTGATTGTTATTCCGCCAACGTCTCCTCTACTGTTCCCTTCCTCAAATTAATTTTGTGGCGCTCTTTTCCGCAGTGCCATCTTCCCCTCCCCCCTGCTCCTGCTCTCTGGCTTTCTCTGTCTCTGTTTCTTTCTCTGCAGGGTTGCTGGCTCACTCTGCTCTCTCAAATCTAGGCGACTTCTTTGCTCTCTTTCCTTTTCTTCATCGTCTCTTGGCACCATAGAGCAGCGATGATGACTCTCCAAATGAAAAAGGGCCATGGATGAGAATGAGTTCGCAGAGAAGGGGGCCAGGGGACCTCAGGGTCAGTGTGAAGCCTAGGGCAGGAGGTGGAGCCAGAAGGAAGGGCCACAAGAGCATGTCTTCTACCTGTTCTGTTCAGTTCTGTCCAGTTCCTGGGTTTGGATGGTGAGGGTCCCTCTGGCAAGGGAGACTGTGTTTTCTGAACTGACAATTTGGTTCCAGGCTCTGGAAAATGGAGGAAGGAGGAAGTGGAAGAATTCAGATACTAAGGATTTCATTCTTCCTGCTAAGGATAGCACTTAGCAGGGTTGCTAAGGATAGCTGTGCTTACTGCTTTAAAATCTTTCTCTGGGGCCGGAATGATCGTACAGCAGATCAGGTGCTTGCCATGCCGCAGCCAACCCGGGTTCCATCCCTGGCACGCCATATGGTCCTCTGAGCCCAGAGCCAAGACTAAGCCCTGAGCACCACAGGGAATAGCCCCCAAACAACAACAAAACTCTGTTCTCTGTGTCTGAGTGATAGTGTGTAGTGGGTGAGGTACTTGCTTTCCACACGACCAACCCGGGTTCGATCCCCAGCACCCCACATGGCTTCCTGAACCCCCCCCCCCCCCCAGGAGTGATCCCTGAGTGTAGAGCCAGGAGTAAGCCCTGAGCATTAACAGGTGTGGCCATAAAACCAAAAAGTCAAAGCAAAAAGGAAAAAACCCAGTTTTCTGGTCCTTGAAGGCATGTCCTGTTGCTGATCTTTTGAGTCCTCAGAAAGGCTATTCTGGGGCATCCATGAGCAGCTGGGTGGGCACCCATGCCTCGGCCACTGCTGAGCATACATCCGGCCGCAGGGCGTCAGCTCCTTGCTTCCTCCCATGTCTGTCTGTGTTTCTCCTCTGTCTCTGCAGACTTCACGCGGCCACCCCTCTCAGCCAGAGCTTCTGGGGTTGTCTACACACTCATCTGCCCAGAACCCCAGCTTGCCTCTCCCCATTTCTTCACTTTAGCTGGAGAGGCTGCACCTTGTAGGACGAGTACCCCCCAGATGCCTCAGCTACCTCGGGGGTTGTGCCACTTCTGGTCAGGTGATCTGGTTTCTGGCTGGGGCAGCTTCTTTTCCTCTCACAAGTGGTTTTCTGTGGGTTAATCCCATCCGGGTCACTCCCAGGATAACAGTGCTGAGTCTCTGCAAAGGAATTGTCCACACACATAGATGGGGCGTGACTCATTCCCCGGAGTGTCTGTGTGGTGTGTGTGTGTGTGTGTGTGTGTGTGTGTGTGTGTGTGTGTTGAGGGGGGAGTCTTTCATAGCTCAAATGGAAGCATGAACGTGGCTGTCCCAGACTGGGGGAGTCAGGGCTGACGCCTGGGCTGTGCAGAGGAAGGGTCAGGGAAAGGGCCACAATGGAAAACGGGCTGAGAAACCCCCACTCCTTTCACTCAATTACTGAGGCCTGCCTCGCCTGCCTCCTGAGCTGTGTGTCAGTGGAGACAGATGGACCAGCAGCCTCTTTGTTTCCTTGGCCCATATACCCGTCCCCACCCTTTGCTGAGACCTCTTGTGCTATTCAGGGGACCCTCGGGGGCATGGGCATGAGGAATATGGGTGACGACTCCTGTGAAGATGCCTCCTTTAGAAGCCAGGCTCAATAAATACTTGTCACAGCCAAGGCTACTTTTTTTTTTCTCCTTTTTGGGTCACACCTGGTGATGCACAGGGGTTTCTCCTGGCTCTGCACTCAGGAATTACTCCTGGAGGTGCTCAGGGGACCATATGGGATGCTGGGAATCGAACCCGGGTCAGCTGCATGAAGGCAAACAGCCTACCCGCTGTGCTATTGTTCCAGCCCCAAGGCTACTTTTTAACCTCCGTGCCTGTGGAGAAGCCAGACAGATTCCGAGTTTACCATCTCTTCTCCAGTTGCTTAAGGCACAGTATCTGGAATCGGTTTGCTCTTTTCCACTCCTTTCTCTGTTGGGCAGTGCTTTGCCTCAGCTCTGCACGGAGTGTTAGCAGAGCTGCTGTCAGAACCTCGGTCCTCTCGGGCATCCAGATCTGGCTTCATTCTGTCCTGGGGAACGGGTGTTCCCATCTCACTCAAGTTACGGATGGCCTGGCAGCCAGCCATCAGGGGTAGGTTTCGGGGCTGAGCCAGCCTTGGTTGGGGCTTGGGGGGGGGAGGGGAGACTGAGCTGTGCAGCGGGATGAGGAGCCGGGTCCTGGGAAGGCGCGAGTGTTGCCCTCAGCCTGGCAGAAGGTCCTTGATAGATCCCAGGGAGGGGGTTGGACCCCTGGTTTCTGCTTCCCCTTGCAGCTCTCATTCCCTGCTGCTAATCCACACCGTCCCCTGAGCCTTCTCCCGTCAGTCCTTCAGGGAGGTGTTTAAAGGGCTGGACAGCCCTTGGGACTGGATATAGGAAGCTCTGATCTCCCATCCTGGCTGTTCATTTGCAACTAACTCTTGAGTCTCAACCACAGAAAGGGAATCCTCTGTGGACTGCCTGCTTGTTCTCGTGCTCACAATCTTAAACCTGAGCTGCTGTCATCACAGGGGCTATTAGTGAAGAGTTTTCTGCCTAGAAAAGACACTTAGAAATATTTCCACATCGAGTATAGATTAACAGAATGGGAGACTGACTACCAGGATTAGCAGAGATGTGTACCAGGAGGATTGCTCCACAGCTTTGAAGCCGGCCGTACATGCTGGGGGAAAAGGCAGCTCAGATAGAGAAGGGACCACCAAGTAAAGGGTGCTAGGAGGGCCAGCTCGGAATGGGAGATTCGAGCTGAAAGTAGGCTATAGACCGAACATGAAAGTAGGCTATAGCCACTCAGTACCTCTATTGCAAACCAAACTCTCTCTCCAAAAAGGAGAGAGAGAGCCAGCAAAAGGGAATGCCCTAACACAGGGGCGGGGTAGGGTGGGAGGGGTGAGGTGGGGGTGGTGGGAGGGATACTGGGATCATTGGTGGTGGAAAATGGGCACTGGTGGAGGGATGGGTACTCGACCATTTTATGACTGAAACGTAAGCACAAAAGTTTGTAAATCTGTAACTGTACCTCACGGTGATTCATTTAAAAATAATTTTAAAAAAAAGGAAATAACTTCCATGTTCACTCAACCTGGATCAGCTTTCTCTGAGAACCTCTTATCTCTTCTGTCCGCCTCCAGCTTCACTCCACGTCTGAGCTCTGAAAAATAGAAGCCCCCGGCTTTCTCCTAACTCTGTCCCTGTTTTGAGTCACTCCCTGCTGGCTCTCGCCGGAAGCCCTGGGTGGTAAAGAGATCAAATGGGAATTGCTATTGGGGAGAACCCAGCCACGTAGCCACCTCCGCCTGCCTTGCCTTCAGCTCTCTGGCAGCTAAGGAGCAGAAAAACTTCACCGGGCTCTGTACCCTGCTTCTCCGTTTCTTCCAGTCCCTGCTTCTGGTACCTGAGTGTCTTCCTGCCCTTTCTCATCCCCTCCAGAGGCTTTAAGGCCAAAGCTTCCTAAAGGCCCTCCCCCCATGGGGACATGTCCTTAGACGCAGTATTCTCAAGCTCTTATGTCTCGGAGCCATCCCCTTCTGGGACCCCTCAGAATCTCTGGTGACCCCCTTCCCCAGAGTGTCAGCGAGGTGCTGCTAGGGACCCCATTCCTCACCCATCTCCCCACTGTTACTGCTGGCCTCGAGTCCCACCAGCCTCCGGTCCCTCTAGCCTCTTCTGTTCCCGCGGAAGCATCCTTCTGTGGCTGTGATGGATTCCTGGCTGGGGAGAAGTCTCCAATGATGACGATCCCCCGGGAGGACTCTCTGTCTCTGGGGTCTGCACCTGCCCCCTGCCTGCTGCGTTTCACCTTCTATGCCCGGCCTAAATGGGGCACGACCCATGTGAGTGAGTCCACTGCGTGCTCCTGCCCGTCCCTCCTGGCAAACAAAGCCTGCCTCAGCCCCAGGCTTTCTCCTCTGCCTCCGTCTCCATCATCAGACTCTCCTCCTCTGCTTTCCGCATCTCCCTTCCTGTCTCATCACCCCTTTCATCCCTCTTCCTTTGCCATCTCCTGGTGCATTGGCTCACCCTTGCCCCGCTGTGCCCACAGTCTCTGCTGCCCCTGCCCCCACCTTCACCGCCATCACCTGCACTGCCGAGTGGACAGCATGCTTGGGAAGAAAGGCTGCAGAGTGGCCCCGAGTTACCAGAGCACACGATCCCGTCCTCCCCCGAGAGTCCATGGCACTGTCCTCAGTGGTCCTTGGGAATCAGGGAAGACCCTCCTGAGGCTGGCTGTCTTTGGGGTTGTACCAGCACTCCTCTGGGCTTCTTCCGCTGTCGCAGAGTCTCATGGTACCCCTTCTTTCCCGTGCCCGAGTCCATGGCTCTCCCTCTTGTTCTTTCTCTCCCCAGCACAAAGCGGCAGCAGAATTGAATCAGGCTCTGCCAGTCTGTGCCCTTCACTTTTGCCCCTCCCCCCTCGCTGTGCGTGCCGGGGGGGGGGGGGGGGGGCACTAGAGGGCGGTGGCATCGTGCCAGCCAACCCAGAACCATCTGCGGTGCCTTCTGCACCAAGACGGGCTCTGTCCCTCCGCCCCCCTCCTCTCCCACTCTTCCTCTCCCATTTTTAATTAGCTGCTGAATTAATTAAATTCCTCACGCTAATTAACATTCCTACAGGGAAGAATGCCAGGTCAGATGGAGGGACGGGTAAAGCAGGGTTTCTGGCTGGGCGGGACAGGAGACTTCGGGCACGGGAAGGGAGGGAGAGGGGGAGTAGAGTTGATAAGGAGGCTATGGGCAAAGAATAGGAAGGAACCAGAGTGGAGTGTGAAAGAAAGGAGGGACATCCTGGAGAGAATGGTACCAACCTATTGAGAAGGAAAATAATTAGAATTAGTAGCATGGGAGACGGGTGAAAGTGCCTTGAGACGCTCAGGGTTAGAGGTAGAGCTGTAGGTCTCAAACGTTTGCATGCATGAATAACCTGAGAAATCACGATGGTGAGGATGCTCATTTTCTGCCGTGAATGAGTGTCTTCTAAAGAAATAAATCTCAATTTTAATAGGAGCACTTTAGGTTAGCAGTGAAGAACTTTCTCTTTCCAGCACTGGGAGACTAGAAGGACCACTGGGAGGGCCACTGTTATCCATCTTGATTGGGGAATTTGCCCAAAGCCACTGAAAGTCATGAACTTTGAAAGCTTTTTTCTAAAAAGTCAAACATCATTTTATTTATTTTTTGGAGAGCACCCAGTGGAACCTAGGGTTTACTCAGATATCTGAGCACAGGGATCCCTCCTGACAATGTTTGAGGGACCATATGTTGGTACTGGGGATGGAACCCAGGTCGACTCTGTGTGCAGGGCCAGTAACCTACCCACTGCAGTATCGCCCCAGCACCTCCCACACCATATTAAATTTTTTTTTTTTTTTTGCTTTTTGGGTCACACCCAGCAATGCACAGGGGTTACTCCTGGCTCTGCACTCAGGAATTACTCCTGGTGGTGCTCGGGGACCATATGGGATGCTGGGAATCGAACCAGGGTTGGCTGTGTGCAAGGCAAACACCCTACCCACTGTGCTATTGCTCCAGCCCCCCCCCCATATTAATTCTTAAGTTTATATACTGTGAGAACCCAGAAATTCCAGGCTCTAGTCTCTGTTCCCTTTCCTCTTTGTATCCGTGGTGGACTGAGTTTGCTCTCTCTCATCCTTTTTAGAATCGAACCTTCTCTTTGAGTGAGATCTTTGGGGGCCAGAGAGATAGTACAGGGGTTAAAGTGTTTGCCTGGCATGTGGCCCACCCCACCTCTCCTTCCCTGGAGGGTTAGAGTACTAGTAGCTCATGAGGAAAGATGACTTCGGAGAGGGAAGTGCCTGATGGCTAGTGTGGCCTCACACGGCCTGAGCAGTCAGACCAGGGGGCCGCTGGACCTCAACATGGCGGAAGGAGTGGTGTGGATTGATAAGGGTTGGCAGCCCTCAGGATTCCACTGGGATCACTGCCATGGCCCATCCTGCCCCCCAAAAGTCAGGAACACCTTGTGATTCTTTGGAAAGCCAATGATACTCACCGGCACAGTGATAAACAAGTGCTGGATTCCCAGCGAGAACTGGAACCAGGTAGGAGACCTGCAGGGTGGCAGAAACTTGTGGGGGCAGCTCACAGCCATTTAACCAGGGCCAGGGATGCGGCTTTGCAGTGGAACACTTCTAGCCTGTATGAGATCTCAGGTTCTGGCATGAGGGAAAAAACGACTTATTAAATATGCTGAGCTTAGAGTATCACAATTTAAGAAATCTTTATTAAGCACCTACTCTCTGCCAGACACAGCAAGCAATAGGATTAGGTCCCCAAACAGGAAAAGAGAAGCATTATTTCTGGGGAGTTTTTACATTTCATTTTAGGAAAAGTTTAATGTCCATAATAAAATTCAGTGACTCAGTCTGAGATTCTATGTGCAAATGTGTGTGAGCCCCTGTAGCTCTCATTTATTTCTGGGCTGCTATTGTATTCTCACTCTGGATTGATTTTTTTTTTTATGTAGGAATACTGCTATTTATTCAGGCTTTGATTAAACTGATTGAATTGGGCATGAACTCCACATTACTTTTTTTAAAAAAATTTTTAAATTGGATATCCGTGAGATAGATCATTACAAATCTGTTCATGATTGGGTTTCAGTCATACAATGATCCAGCATCCGTCCCTCCACCAGTGTACATTTCCCACCACCAATATCCCCTGTTTCCCTACCACCATCCCCCAACTTCCCTCTATGGGAGGCTCTTTCCTTCTTGCTCTCTCTTTCCTTTTCCTTTTGTGCATTATGGTTTGCAATACAGGTGCCAAGAGGTCATGATGTTTGTTCAGGGCATTTGGTATTTTTATCAGGATGGCAAGGCTGGAGTAGCTTTTCAATTGGGTGGCAACTTTGGGGTGTGGATGTGACTCCCGAGGTTTCCAGAAGTATAGGGAGGTTGGGGAAGGTAGCCCATCCCAACCCTGAGAAAGCCTTTTCAGTCACAAAACCCACAAATCAGAATTTTCAGCAGATTATACCTTAGTGAGGTCTGTCCTGAGATGGTGGAATGATACTGGGGGCATGGTGGCGATTTTGGATTGTGGAAGCAAGTGGCTGCTGGGGCTCTGCTTGGGCAGGCCACCAAGCCAACCTGTTCCCCTCTGATTTACCCCGGTCTGTTCAGCCATGCGCGGGTCTGAGATTAACTGCGGCTTTTGATCTCTTTCGAGATTTTGGGTCTCTGAAATAAGGCCAATAAATGAGCTTGTATAGCTGAGCCAGAGGTGTTTTGTGGGCGTAGCTCCCACATACCTAACTTTCAGCCATTTAATTTCTTGGTAAACTTCGTCCCAATTTATTGGGGGTCTGACCAAAGGCGCAGCGGCATTTTTGGGGTATCAGGAAGTCTGAAGGCACCATCAGGCTGCTGATGTACTCACCCCGAAGGTACAGGCTGACCTGGTGGCACCATACCCCCTGGATTGATTTCTTTCTCTTCCTTACAGTATGTGTCTTATCTGTCTGTCCATAGATACAGTAGTCTATGAGTGCAGAAACTTGGGTCTATAGTGTAGTTATAAAAAGTACTGGCTTAAAACTGCACATATTTGCACCTATCAAAAGTGTTGGCGAAAATGCAGCCCAAAAAAATCAAGGTGTAATATCTACTTTAGAGTCTGTGACAGTCTTAGTTGTACAAAATATTTGTCTTTTATTTATTTATTTATTTTTTTAAATATGGGGGAGCAATGCATAGCGGTGCTCAGGGATCACTCCTGGGGGAATTCGGGGTCCAGGAATTGAACTCTGGCTGGCCACGTGCAAGGCGAGTGCCCAGCATGCTGTACCATCTTCCCAGCACCAATATTTGTCTTTTAAATACTTTTGTTTTTGTCTTTGTTTTGGGGTCATACCTGATGGGGCTCAGGGCTTACCCCTGGCTCTGTGCCCAAGGATCATTCCTGGCAGGGTTCAAGGGATCATATCCAATGCCAGGAATGGAACTAGGGTCAGCCACATACTATCTCTCCAGCCCCTTAAATTTCTTTTGACGGGGGGAGGGGGGACTGGAGCGATAGCACAGTGGGTAGTGTGTTTGCCTTGCATGCAGCCAACCCAGGTTCGATTCGGTCCCCCAAGCACCGCCTGAGTAATTCCTGAGTGCATGAGCCAGGAGTAACCCCTGTGTAATGCTGGGTGTGATCCAAAAAAAAAAAAAACCACTTTTTTTTTTTAAGTTAGGAAAAATTATGACAGAGAGGGGCTGGAGAGATCGTACAGCAGGTAAGGCACTTGACTTGTACATGGCCAACCCTGATCCAATCTGACTACTGACTTTGTGCTCAGGGATCACTTCCCGTGGAGCTCAGTGGATCAAATGTGGTGCTGGGGATCACACTCAGATTGGATGCATGCAGTCTTACCCCCTGTACTCTCTCCAGCCTAATTAAGGTAATTTGTAATGGGTAAGGTAGATCACTGAATAGGATTTAAGGACAGTAATTGAGAGCCAGTGTTGATGAGAGGCAATGAAGACAGAGAAAAGGTGACAGACATGAGGCTGGAGAGATAGCATGGCAGGGAGGGCACTTGCCTGCGTGTGGCTGACCCAGGTTTGGCCCCTGGAACTCCATTTAGTCTCCCCAAAACCCCCATGTGTGATCCCTGAGCACAGAATCAGAGCACAGCCTAGTGTGGACCAAAAACAAAACTTGAGATGCAGGCCCAAGAGAGAGTACAGTGGTAGGGTGCTTGCTGTGCACTCAGCCCATCAGGGTTCAATCCCTGGTCCTGAATATAGTTCCCGAAACCCACTAGGGATGATCCCTGAGTGCACAGCCAGGAGTAAGCCCCGAGCACCTCTGGGTGTGCCTCTCCCCCAAAATATAATTTATTTTTTATTTTTTAAATTTTATTAAGTAGTTCTCAATATTTCATTACATTTAATATTCAAACACTGATCCCACCACCATTACACTTACCCACCACCATATTTTGGATGTTTTCATCCAAACCCCAATCCCTGCCCCAAAGCAGAACCGAAATAATATATTTTGCATTCTTTGTTATGAAAAACCGCTGAAAATGCTACAAAAAAATATCCCTAGAGATAAGAGTGTGGAGGAGTGTGGAGGTTGTTGTGTTTCACCCAGGGGCCACTGAGCCCTTCTATAAGAGATCACTAAAATGTTGTTAAAGGTTGAGCCTTGTGTGTGTGTATATATATATATACATATTTATGATATATATCATATATCATATATATTATATATGACATATAATTTAAAATGTATATTTCCCTCTAAGATTGGCTGCCTCCGATTTTTTTTTTCATTTTTTATAATTTTATTTATTGAATCACCGTGAGAGCAGTTACAAAGCTTTCGGGTCTAAGTCTCGGTCATACAATGAAACACCTATACCAGTGCCCATTCTCCACCACCAAAAACCCTAGTATACCCCCATCCCACACCCTCCCCCCACCTATGGGGCAGATGATTTCCACATTACTCTCTCTCTCTACTTTGAGCACATTCAATATTTTGACAGCAGACCCACCATTATTATTTGAGATTTTACCCCAACACTCAGATATGCTGAAAGGGCAACAGTAGACAATTTGTGTTCTGTTGCTGGTTATGAATATCATATGATGTCGCGTGGCTGCAGTAGGGCCATGTGATTTTGAAATTCCGAAATTTTAACTCTTAAATCTGGAGGGTTTTCTGCCAAAAGTCACTGGGTTTCGAGATTTGCTCCTGAGTCTCTGGGATCATGGCTGTTGAGCTGCTTGATCAGGAGCCAGAGAGGCCGTTCATGGGCGATGACTTGTGGTCTCATTGGGGTGGGGAGGACAGGCCCAGCTCCACCCCATCCGGTGAAGTCCAACAAGTTTCATCACTGCGGGCCCAAGCTTGACTGTCCAATGGCCTCTGGAGGATGGCGGCCACTGAGCCGCCAGGGGGAAACAGGCAGAGGGACAGCACCCTTTCCCCCTGGGGTGGCCCGGCAACAGTAACCTACTGCGGGGTCCAGACACATTTCTGCCAAAAGCTGCTGGGTTTCGAGATTTGTTTCTGAGTCTCTGGGATCAAGGCCGTTAAGCAGCTTGATCAGGAGCCAGAGAGGCCATTCGTGGGCGATGACTTGGGGTCTCGTTGGGGAGGAGAGGACAGGCCCAGCTCTGCCCCTATCCTGTGAGGCCCAACAAGTTTCATCACTGCGGGCCCAAGCTTGACTGTCCAATGGCCTCTGGAGGATGATGGCCACCGAGCCACCAAGAGGGAGCAGTTGGAGTGACAACACCCTTTCCTCCCTGGGGTGGCCCGGAGACAGTAACCTACTGCGGGGTCCGAACACACTTCTGCCAAAAGCCACTGGGTTTCGAGATTTGTTTCTGAGTCTCTGGAATCATGGCCATTAAGCAGCTTGATCAGGAGCCAGAGAGGCCGTTCGTGGGCGATGACTTGGGGTCTTGTTGGGGTGGGGAGGACAGGACCGGCTCCACCCCCATCCTGTGAGGCCCTGCCTGTCTTGTCACTGGGGGCCCAAACCTGACTGTCCAGTGGCCTCTGGAGGATGGCAGCCACCAGGCCGCCAGGGGGAACAGGCCAAGGCACGAAACCTATTCCCACCTGGGTTGGCCCAGCACCGGTAACCTACTGCAGGGACAGGATGCGTTTCTGCCAAAAGCTGCTGGGTTTCGAGATTTGTTTCTGAGTCTCTGGGATCATGGCCATTAAGCAGTTCAATCAGGAACCAGAGAGGCCATGCCTCCAATTATATAGCTGAGCCAGAGGTGGTTTGTGGGTGTGTTTCCCACATACCTAACTTTTGGCTTTTTACTTTCTTGGTAAACTTTGCCCCAAGTTTTTGGGGTCTGGCCAAAGGCACAGCAGCAATTTGGGGGTATCTGGAAGTCTGAAGGTGCCATCAGGCTGCTGATGCCCTTGCCTCACAGGTACAGATTGACCTGCTGGTGGCACCATACCCCCGCTGCCTCCTACTTTAAACCCTATCAAATGTGGTGTGGTAATATTGGAATATGGGTAGGGTTGTGGTTTGAAATATCATAATTTATAAAACAGTTTTTTATTGTTAGACATTTAAATGTTTCTGAGTTAATTTTCCCCTTCTCTCATAGATATGCATATCTCAGTACAGAATAGTTGCACTTCCAGATGTGTTTTGGGCATGTATAAGCATACATGTAGATATAGGGGTTTGTAAAACTTAGAGATAATTTCATACCTCCCAGAAAAAATCTCAATCTGTCTGTAGTAAAGCCTTAGAATGTCTTTTTTATCCATAGAGTCAATTCTCTACAGCCATATTTGAGAACTACCAAGTTAGATGAGCTCCTGGGATCTTTTCCAGCACTGAAATTTAATGATTAAAGCTCACAGAATGAGTCATTAAAAAAATAATAATGCTTAATGTAAAGACTAAATCATAATCAAGTGCCATAAAGATTCTCTTTGAAATGATCTCAGAGATCTAAGTTTTGATACCGAATTTATTGCTGATATAAATAATGGCTACCATTTATTGAGTGCTTCTCTCTGCCTTGCTCTGTGGGAAGTACTTTGCACATTCTCACTTATACCTCATACCTTATACCTTATAACTTATACCTCACTTAAGCTCACTTATCCCCAGGAGCTCAGTAAGTTTCTTTCTTTTGCTGTTTTTGTTATTTGGGCCACACTGGGTGGTGCTCAGGACTTACTTCTGGCTCTGTGCTCAGGGACCACTCCTGGGGGGGCTCAGGGAACCATATGGAATGCCGGGGATTGAAACCCAGTTTGCTGTGCGCAAGGCAAGTGCCCTACCCTGTACTAGCTCTCTGGCTCTAACTAGGTAATTCTTAAACCAAGGTTTTGGAAAGATTACACAGTTGACCTAGTGTACTACTTTGTGTGGCCCAAATAACAAAAACAACAACAAAAGCATTAAGAGGCAGAGTGTAGATTTGCACTCAAGTCCACTCCTCCAGGCTGATGTGCATTTCCCTACCCCATCATCAGACCTTACAGTATCTGTCTGTTGGGTTTTCTGGTTTTTGTTTTGTTTTTCACTAAAAATATACTTTAAACATCTTTTGTTCTGTAGATAAAGATGGCCTTTGTGTTCTAGTTTTGTTTTGTTTTTAGGAGGGATTTTTGGTCATTAGTCACCATCCCTGGGTACATTTCAAAAACAAATTTCAAGAAGCCTTGAAGTATAGTGGATATGGCGCTTGCCTTGCATGAAGCCGATTGAGTTTGATCCCCAGCACCACTTAGAACCCCTGAGTCCTGCCAGGAGTGATCCTGAATGCAGAGACAGGAGTAAACCCTGAGCATTGCCAGGTTGGGCACCAAAACACTAACAAAAAACACACAAATTTTTAAAACAGGGCTATTGGAGATGACTTAAGGACTGGGGTGCAGGCTTTGCATAACCCTGGAGCATTGCCACATTTCGCCCCAAAACAAAAATTGATGGTTTTGCAAACGTTTTATATTTTTTCTATAAATGGGAGCATCTATTCATAAGATTTGTATCTTGCTTTTTAAAAAGTCAAAATTTTAATTTATTGTTTTGGTTTTGGATCACATCCGGCGATTTTCAGGAGTTACTCCTGGCTCTGTACTCAGGAATTACTCCTGGCAGAGCTCAGGGGACCATGTGGGATGCCGGGGATCAAACTAAGTTTGGCCACATGTGAAACAAGTGCCCTACCTGCTGTACCATCTGTCCAGCTCAACATATCTTGAAAATCTTTCCATGTCACTACCCAAAAATCTTCCTCAATTTTTCAAACTGTTACATAATGTCTATAGTTTATATATAACCATTTCTCAAATGATGGGAATTACTACAAACACTGCAGGTATAAAGATTGTTGAATTATTTTTCCCATAGATAAGAGCGAGTTGCTGGATAGACGTTTTAATGTCAATGGAGACCAAAATCGCTTCCAAACAGTTCACCCAGTAGTCTTCTTCCGCTTGCTGGACGTGAGTGCCCATCGGCCCCTTGCCAGCCCTAGACACACTGTGGCTCTTCCCCAGAATTTGCTTTATGTTAATTGCTTCTTCTAGATGGTCTCCTGCAGACCGAGCCAAATATTGACAGATCTCTTTTGATTAAACTCTAGGGTAACTTTTCCCTTATTATTTGTGACCTCTGTCCTCAGCCAGTTCTCTGAGACACATAGGCTTTTTTAAAAAGAATCTAATTGTCTACGTCTGGTGTCTCTTCTGAAACATCCTCCTGCCTGTCTGAATTTCCCTTCTGTACACACCAGTCCGCTTCGGCACACTCCTTCTGGTCTTAGAGGCACCTTCTGACAGAGGGAGAAGCAAGTTGACTGACCCAGTACTACTTCTTATGAATAAACTGCTTTTCTTCTGTGGCAGCACTTTTTTCAGTAGCTGTTCTTTCTCCCTATTTATCATCTGTTTAAGATGTGTGAATTAGGCTGCCTTGAGTGGAAGCTGCTAAAGAATGGACCATCCCTGCTAAAGAATGGACCATCATGCTGCCCAAGCCCATGTGCTGCTTGTGCCCATGTGGCCAAATCCATGTGGTGCCCGAGCACATATGTCACCTGCATCTTCCCTTTTCAGATGTGTACTTTCATGCTTTCATATCTAATGCTGGGATGTGTGTAGGGGCTCTCTCAGCCCTTGGAAAAGCCTGGATTCTCTCGTGAGCGTGTTACTCTCCACTCCCACTTTCTCTCCCCCCTCCTCTTCAAAAACCTCCAAATAAAATATGTTTTATTTCAGAAAAAAAAAATGGACCATCAGTGGGTGGGGAGCTTGAGAGACCCCTGAGTGCAGAGCAAGGAGGAAGCTCTGAGCTCCGCTGGGTGTGGCCCCCAAAACAAACCAAAAAAAAAATTGTAATAAGAAGAAATAGCAACTGCTACATAAATAAGTTTTGTTATCTTAATTCTTAAAGGAAAGCTCAGGAGATGGGTGACCCTTGGGAGCCTTCTTTCTCTACCTGCGGCTTTCCTTGGTTTGTCTCCATGTACTCATGGGAGAGTAGATGTGTGGAGGGAGAGAATGGCTAGGAATCTCCCAGCCCTCGAGAACTAGGATAGTTGAATAATTTGGAATCTTTGTCTCTGTAGCCCTAGAAAATGCTGGTTGGGCAATTTAGCTCTCAGATCTTGATGCCACAAGGGTAAAACCTATAGTAAGTAGGGCTGAGGTGGGAGCGGTGCTGGAGTGATAGCACAGCAGGTAAAGTGCTTGCCTTGGAAACAGCAGACCTGGGTTCGATCCCATATCATCCCCATATCATCCCCAGATCCCAGCAGGAATACTTCCTGAGCACTGCCAGGTGTGGACCAAGAAACAAATCAAAAAACCTATAGCAAGGATCCGCTCAAGAAATTCCAAAGTTGAGGGGCTGGAACAATAGCACAGCAGGTAGGGCGTTTGCCTTGCATGTGGCCGACCCGGGTTTGATTCCCAGCATCCCATGTGGTCCCCTGAGCACCGCCAGGAGTAATTTCTGGGTGCGTGAGCCAGGAAAAATCCCTCTGTATTGCCGGGTGTGACCCAAAAAGAAAAAAAAAAGAAATTCCAAAATTGGGGCTGGAGGGATAGCACAGCGGGTAGGGCATTTGCCTTGCATGTGGCTGACCCAGGTTCGATTCCCAGCATCCCATATGGTCCCCGAGCACCACCAAGAGTAAATCCTGAGTGCAGAGCCAGGAGTAACCCCTGAGCATCACTGGGTCAGACCCAAAAGGAGAAAAAAAGAAAGGAAGGAAGGAAGGAAGGAAGGAAGGAAGGAAGGAAGGAAGGAAGGAAGAAGGAAAAGAAATTCCAAAGCATTGGTTTGGAAAAGGGCCCCCGGGGGTAGGGGTGTAGGGGGTATTCAGTGTCCTTTAATGGCATATGGCTTGAGGTTGGAGAAAATAGGGTAGAGGTTAAAATGCTTCCTTGCACGTGGCTGACTTGTTCTAATCCTGACATCATATATGGTCCCTGAGCACAGAGCCAGAGTACTTCCAGATGTGGCCCAAAACACCAAAATAAATTAATAAGTACTTGAATGAATGACTTATGGCTTCATGACTCAGCAAATCTGGAAAAAACTCAACCATTTCCTGCCTGTGTAACCAGTAGCAGGTCACAAAATAAGAACAAGAACTGTTGGATTACAGTTGTAAGCATTTTAGGTTTAACATTGGGTTGTCCTTGCTCCTCCCTAGGGAACTTAGGTTTATTGAATTACACCTACCACAGTGCTCCCAAGGCACACCCAATTCCATCAGGTACTCCCAATCCTCTGTGTTTATCTTTAGCCTCTCCTTTGTGCTCTTCTTCCCATATCTGTTAGTCACTAGTATCCCCAAATCAGACCTTGCAACCTGTAAGATTAAATTCTACTGAGGGCTCTGGGTTGCTTTTCTTTTTCCTTTATGTCCTTTGCATAGTGTATTTTAGAGCAATGTCCTTTTTGTATAGACACAGGAAGACAGTTAATGCAATACTTTTGTAACATGGGAGTTAATTGACTCAATAATATTTACTCCAGGGCATCTGTCATATTTACTTAAGCCTCAGTTACCCCCCTAAGGGGGTCCCTCCAAGGGACAAGAATGGACCCAGGGCAAGCTGTAAGTTACCCTGGCATCGAAAAGGGACAGGCTAAGTGCCATAAGAAGTATAATAAGTTAAGATCCTGGCCATGGAACAAACTCTGACATGACCCAAAAAGAAGTGACTGAATAAGGACCCTGTTGGGGTTAGAAAAGTCTAACCTGGTGGAGATCATGCACAATTCAATCAGCCTAATCAGTGGCTGAATAAATAGCAGCATTCCTACATTAAAAAGAAAAAAAAAGAAAGAAAGAAGAGACTAACCTGGCCTGAGGACTGTAGTCTGGGATATATAGCAAGATGTTCCCAGGAAGAGCCACCCTTTAAGTTTAATCTATCTCTTACTGTGTCCATACAAAATGGCTAGAAATATTACTAAGAAGTAAAGTTATGGTGATTATTTACATCGATACTAGCAAAGAAAAGAAGAAAGCAATACGCCCCTAAATTGAATTCTGACCTTAGGCAGATGACCTAGTAGGGATCTAGAGTGCTAAGGCCTTAGATGAGATTCTGTCCTTGGGTGAATCTCCTAGAAGAACTTCCCCTTTACATCTGTTCATTGTTTATGATAATGTTCAAACACACCTATGGTTAGTTGCTAACCCCAAACCTTCATGATTTCTCTATAACTAATGCTGTGAGACTTGAATAAAATGGCCACTGATTACCAACCAGCCTGTAGCCCCTATTCCTTCCTTTGTCCGTCATTGGCCTGCCAGAGGGATGGTGATTTAGCCCCAAATGTGCTATGGGGACCCTTGGGTCACCATGGATGGGGAGGGCAATGACATCCCGGTATAGCAAAAGAGAACTATCTCATTGGGTTTTTCTGAGGAACAGACACTAGTGCCTGTGTAGACAGTTCTTAACCATGGTCATCGCAGGAATCAGCACCCTCATTTACCTGAGGACACTAGCTCAGGGACATAAAAAGCCATCACCGAGCTTGTGAGGAGCAGAGCCAGGCCCTGGAATTAGATTTCTTGAGTTTCAGCCCAACTTCCCCCACAACAGTTTATTTTTTTCTATTCTTTATTTTATTTTTCACTTTTTAAATTTTTATTAAAACATCATGACTTACAAAGTTTTTCATCATTGGGTCTTAGATAACCATTAACCAATGTTCAATTAACCAATTCCACCACCAGTGTCTTCCCTCTATGAGGGTTCCCAGGTTCTCCACCACCCCCATCCCAGCCTGCCATCTCCTCAGGCACCTTTTTAAGGTTGCTAAAGTTTAGATCTCTTGTTTTCAGTGTTGTTGACTCTTTGGTTTGATATTTAGCCATATCATCCTTTACACCACCGCAGTACTCAGGGCCCCGTGGCCCCTGCTCTCCATTGCTTTCTGTCTATCTCTTCTTCCCCATCAATTTCTTTCTGTCTCTGCCCTTCTCCTCCCTGTACTCTGGGAACAAGGGTAACCTAGACACACCCTTTTTCAAACATTGCATTCCCTCATCCAGTTATTCTGTGTACCACATATAAATAAGATCATCCTGTGTTTGCCCTTCTTCTGGCTTACTTCACTTAATATGTTATCTTCCAGTTGCATCCAAGTTGCAGCATACTGCATGATTTCATTGTTCCTTCCAGTGGTGTAATATTTCATTGTGTGTATATGTCACATCTTCATGATCTACTTTGTTGGAGTACACGGAGCTTAGGTTTATCGGAATTGCACTCATCACAGTGCTCCCGAGTCACTCCCATTACTTTGTCTGCTTGTAACCACTTCTATCCTCTCTTCCCCAACCAATTTGTAAGGTCTCATCCTTCTTAGACACTGAAGCTGTACTGTAAGTTAACATTGCCTTTCTCCTCTCCTTATCCAAACAACATATAAGCATACATAATATTAATCATTTCGTATGGGCTGGAGCGATAGCACAGCGGGTAGGGCGTTCGCCTTACAAGCGGCCAACATGGCCGACCCGAGTTCGATTCCTCCGCCCCTCTCGGAGAGCCCGGCAAGCTACCGAGAGTATTCGATATGCCAGACACAGTAACAACAAAGTCTCCAATGGAGACGTTACTGGGCCCGCTCGAGCAAAACGACGATCAACGGGAGGGCCTTTACCTTACCTTTACCTTTTGTATGGACACTGTAAGAAATACTTTGAGCTTATAGAATTGCTCTCCTAGGGCCATCTCGATCTCAGACTGCAGTGCTCAGGCCAGATATCTTTCCTATTCCTAGCAGCAGGGTCCTAATCTCATCATTACTTTTGGATCATGACATCATTTGCCTATGATCAACCTCTTAACTTATAGTTAAGAATCGTGGCACCTTGGCCTGGCCCATCGTGATGCCAGGGTAGCACATAACTTACCGGCTTGCCCTGGTTCCATCCAGTCCCACGTCGGGACCCTGCCCTTGGAGTGCTAGGAAGTGCAGGAACAGCTCTCCAAACCTCAATCCAGACGCATGATTTCGTGAAAACATGGCAAAACGACTCTCACCACCTCTGGAAAATGCAGGCTACCGTCAACCATGATGTTGAACAACGATTGGACACTTTACAACAAATGCTACTTTGGGTCCAGGGGCGAGTAGATATCTTAGAGCAACAGATGAGACTGTTTTGTGACTGGAATAGCTCTTCTTTCTGTGTCACTCCCCATAGATATAATGGGTCTGCTCATGCTTGGGAAAAAATCAGATACCATTTGCAGGACCTGAAGGGAAATATGTCTTTGGATACTCTCGCCCTTCAGAATGAGATCGTTCAAGTGTTTAAGGAGAAACTCCCAGGTGTTCAGTATGAGAATTTAGCTCAGGGTATTGCGGATGCATTACAGGGCCTTGATCTGAGGTCATGGTGGCAAAGCATTACCCACGCTATTGGTAGTGCTGGTATAGCCGTATTAATCATGTTCACTCTACTGGTTATAGGATGCTGCCTCTTTCGCAAAAGACTAGTTAATGCTGAATCCATGACCCGTCGGAACTATTATAATCTTTGGCGTTTTGTAAACAGAAAAGGGGGAGATGTTGGAGTACACGGAGCTTAGGTTTATCGGAATCGCACTCATCACAGTGCTCCCGAGTCACTCCCATTACTTTGTCTGCTTGTAACCACTTCTATCCTCTCTTCCCCAACCAATTTGTAAGGTCTCATCCTTCTTAGACACTGAAGCTGTACTGTAAGTTAATATTGCCTTTCTTTGTTGGACAAGGAGAAGAGAAAGGCAATATTAACTTACAGTACAGCTTCAGTGTCTAAGAAGGATGAGACCTTACAAATTGGTTGGGGAAGAGAGGATAGAAGTGGTTACAAGCAGACAAAGTAATGGGAGTGACTCGGGAGCACTGTGATGAGTGCGATTCCGATAAACCTAAGCTCCGTGTACTCCAACATACTTCTTTATCACTGGACATCTATGTTGATTCCAAATATTAGCTACTATACTGGATGCTGCAGTGAATAAAGGTGTGCATATGCCTGTCTGAATGAATATTTTTGTGTCCTGGGGGCAGCTACCCATAAGTGGAATTGCTGGTGATACGGCATGTCAATTTTTAGTTTACTGAGGTATCTCCATATTGTTTTCCATAAAGGTTAAACCAGGCAACATTCTCACCAGCAGTGAATGGAACAACACAGATTGTTCCAGTATTTTTGATATCTATCATTCTCACTGGTGTGAGATGACATCTTATAGTTATCTTGATTTGGATTTCCCGAATATTAAGTGATAATGAACATATTTTAATGGGCCTCTTAGCCATCTGTTGGGCTTCCTCAAGAAGTTCCACTTCCACTTTTTAAATTTTCACTTTTTGATGGGGTTTTTGTATTTTTTTGTTGTTGACCTTTGTGAATCCTTTATATATGGATTACAACCCTTTATTTGATGTGTTGAATGCAAACATTTTCACCCATTCAGTTAGCTGTCTTTTAGTTTTAGCCCATGTTTTCTTGGCCATGCAGAATTTTCATTTGATGTAGTCCCATCTGTTCTTTTTTTAATTTTTTCCTTTTTGGATCATACCAGGTGATGCTCGGGGATTACTTCTGGCTCTGTGCTCAGGAATTACTCCTGGAAGTGCTCAGAGGACCGTAAGGGATGCTGGGGATTGAACCCAGGTCGGCCACATGCAAAGCAAACGCCCTACCCACTGTACTATTGCTCTGGTCCCTCTGTTCTTTGTTCTTTATTTTAATGAGGAAAATAACATACCACTGCCTCTGCTCCCATCCTCCTCCCCATATATTTTTTCTTTGTCCTTTGGAGACAGGAACCCTAGACAGGTAGGGACTTATTGACCTGCTTTGTGATCCTAGATCCCATTTTGACTGTGAACGGTGAGGAATATGATTTCTGTATATGCTTACCCTCCCCTGATTTTCTATTGTACTTGTAGGCTCTGGTTGAGCCAAACTTCCAGATGGCTGAGACTCCCTCTAGCCAAGAGCCTATTGGCCAACTCTGTTTCCTCCTAACTAGGAGCTGTGGGAGAAGAACATCATCCATTGGCATTTGGGATTTCTCTGTAATCCGAAGGAGGAAGAGGGGAGGAGGAGGTGAAACAGGAAGATCCAGGGCTTAGATATGACCTCAGCAAAAAGACTCAAATGTGGGACTAGAGAGATAGTACAGCACGTAGGCTCTGCAGGTTCCATCCCCAACCTCCCATATGGTCCCCTGAGCACCATCAGGAGTGATTCCTGAGTGCAGAGACAGGAGTAACCCCTGGGCATTTCTGGGGGTGGCCCTCCCTCCCCCCAAAAATCCAAAAAACAAAAAATAGAAGTGTCTCTAGGGATGATGGATTCCCTGACTGCTAAATTCTCTGCAGAGACTGGCCTGCGTGGATGAAATGGTTGGGCCTCAGCTGCTCCCCTTTCTGAGCTTCCCCGAGCCTGTTCTCAGCAGCAGTGAACCTGACGGCCCCTCACTGTGGCTCCTAGTACTCTGGGCCTTCCCCTGTATTATGGGGTTCTATCTTCTCTTTTCTTGCACCCAGTCAACAAAGGCCGTATTTTCCTTGGGAGACAATAAATGAAAGAGCTAATCACTACTAAATCATTTGATGGATCGTGCCTTCCTTCCCAGGTGGCAGAATGCCTCGACCTAGGTCAGTGAGAGCAGCATATCTGTCTGCACAGGCCCTGAAGGAGTGACCGTGAGGGTGGAGTAATTGGGGCCACAGGGTGTCTTCGACAGTCTTTCTGAGCACTGCTTTGTGCATCACACACCGCTGGGTATGAGGATAGATGTAATCCTCTTAGACAGAAAGTCACAGAGTTCCGAAGGGAAGTGGGCACGTTCATAGAGCCGTTTCCATCTCCTGTGTGCTCTGGAGTGGGTCCTGTGTGGACAATGCCATGTACAAGCAACTGAGTGGCTCCATTTAGGCAGATGCTGGGGGGATGACAGGACTCCAGGCTAGCCAGGAAGATGCAGTAGGGAACATGCACTCTGCCTGCAGACTCAGAGTCGCGCGGGAAGCTGAGGAAGGTGGAAGGCTGCTGGAAGTATGGCAGCAGAACTCTGGAGTTTATGCTGGAACAAGTACAACCTGTTCTAAGAGGAGTTTTCTTGGGGCAGAAACCGAGATAGCGTTGTTCAGGCACTGCTTGGAGGTCAGGGCAGTCTTCACATGCTTGTTTCATTTTCTTCTCTGGCACTGGGTCTGTAAATCAATAGCTAGAAGGAGGGAGGACAAGCGGTTCATTAATTACTATTAAAACAACTTTTTGGAGGAGAATTGGGTTACCACTAATTATGTCTTTTTTCTTTTTAATTTAAATTGATGCTCTGCAGCTCCTCGCTTGGAGCTATGGACTTAGCAAAGCCCTTCATAAATATTAGTCGATTGACTAGGATGTGTCAACAAAGGGAAAATTATTTCTGAGGGTCTTGGTGAAATGCAGCTGTATCACTTGGAGAACTAAAACTCCCTCAGCTCTTAAGTATGCCTGGAGTTTTGGGGTCCTTGGAAGGAGAGGGTGACCTAAGTGCATCATTCGCTGGGCACGTTCTGTTGTAGAACGTGAGCTGCCTCTGTCTTCAGTGCAAGCCACATGGGGCAGAGCAAAGTAGCCCAAATCTTAAGTCGGACCTGGGTTCTATCCCACTGCAACCACTTAGCAGCTGGGTGAATCCTCAGAATTGGCCACTTTGAAGAAGGAACACTTTTACTCCCTCCCCTCCCTGCTTAATATATAGAACAGGGGGGACTGATGCTCAACTGGCTGAGCATGTTCTTTGCATGGGAAGGCCTGGGTTCTAGCACTTGATGCTTCCCCTAAGCACTCAACTAGGCGGGAGTAGCCCCTGAAAACTAGCCACATGTGGCCCCCAAACAAATATATTCTTTATGCATATAGGGGAATTTCTAAAGCATATTTTCCAGTGTTGTGTGCTCATGTACAAAAATACCTTCCTCCAGGGCATCCAGTCTCCTGATGCCAGGTAGGTCCTGAAGTATTCCCAGGACCCCAGAGATGCCCAATGGACTGGGTGCCAGAGGTCCAAGTTTGATTCCTGGCACTGTATGGTTCCACCAAGGATTGCTGGGAGTGACCCTCAAACATAGAGCTAGGAGTAACCCCTGAGTACCACTGGATCTGGCCCTCAAATTTTAAAAGTTGATATTGTGTTATTTGGGGTAGGGCTGGCACACCTGGTAATACTCAAAGATTACTCCTGACTATGGGCCAAGCTCTCTCCTGTTTCTGAAACTCCTGAAGTCAATGTTCAGGTAGGTAAGGCATCTCTAAGCACATATGCTGAATGGTGATAACGCTGTAGAAAAAAAAAAACCAAAGGGAATGGGGTATGTATCTTGGGAATAAGGAAAAATTATAATAGGGTCATCATTGGAGCCAGAGTAGTCAGGAGGGCATTTGCGTTACCCATAGCTGACCCGAGTTTGATCCCTGGCATCCCATATGGCTTCCTGAGTACTGCCAGAAGTAATTCCTGAGTGCAGAGCCAGGAGTAATCCCTGAACATCGCCGGATGTGACCCAAAAAGCAAAAAAAAGTAAAAAAATAAAGTAGGGTCATCATGAAGAAGGTGACTTCTGACAAAAGACCTTTCTTTGAAAGAGTAAGATCAGCCCAAAGCAACATCAACAACTCATCTGGCATTTCTCAGTCTCAGTTATTTCCCCTAAAAATACTTTTTTAGGGGCTGGAGCGATAGCACAGCGGGTAGGGTGTTTGCCTTCCACCCGGCCAACCCAGGTTTGATTCCCAGCATCCCATATGGTGCCCCAAGCATCGCCAGGAGTAATTCCTTAGTGCAGAACCAGGAGTGACCCCTGTGCATTGCCGGGTGTGACCCAAAAAGCCAAAAAAAAAAAAAAACTTTTTTAGGGGCTGGAGCAGTATTACGGTGGGTGGGGCACTTACCTTGCACGCAGTCGACCTGGGTTCAATCCCTGGCACCTCACGTGGTTCCCTTCGCCCCACCCTTCACCCCGCCCCTGAGCACCACTGGATGTGGCAAAAAGAGAAAAGGAAATAGGACTGTTGGGTCACTTTGCTTTTGGACTTGGTCTGAGCTCTTGTGCTGGAAACCAAGACAGTTCTGAGAACTCAGCTTTCTTAGAACCAGTTCTTAGAGTGATTATAAATAAGGTTTGTTTATAATCATTATATATTCGCATTTCAAGTTTGTGCCTTATTAGTAAGAGTTTCTGGCATTCATGTGCTATACATAACTACACTCTGCACTAAGACTCAGCAGTTCTGGGTTCTAATCTTGGCCTTGCAGCTGATTTTCTGGATGACCTTTCTAGGTTTAAAATCATAGATTTAAGAATCTTGGGGCCAGGGGCTAGAGAGCTAGTACAGTGGGTAACCCTTGCCTTGCATATGGCCTACCTGGTTCCAATCCCTGAGCACCGCCAGGAGTGATCCCTGAGCTCAGAGCCAGAAGTAAGCCCTGAGTTTATTGCAGTGTGGTCCCACGACCAAATAAATAAATATCTCATTTTGGAAAGTAAACAGTAAAAAGTTAGTATATCGAGGGTGCACACTGACCACATTGTTCCCTGAGCCAGGAGTAGCACTGCTGAGTGAACCCCCAAACCAAAACTAACAACAACAAACAAACAAAAAAGCCCACAAAACCCAAACCAAAATCCAAAACCTAAAATAAGCAAGTGGGTTGGAAAGATAATATAGGAAGTCAGACACTCACCTTGCATGGGTCAGTTTCGGTTACAGCCCTGGTTTGAATCCTTGGCACTGCATCAGGTCCCTAGCACTGCCAAGGGTCACTCCTGAGTTAGGACCTGAGTGATAGTACAATAGTATAGCATTCACCTTGCGTTCAGCTGATCTGGGTTCAATCCCCAGCACTCCATATGGTAACTTGAGCACCTCCAAGAGTAATTCCTGAGTGTAGAATTAGGAGTAACCCCTGAGCATTGTTGGTATTGGCAAAAGTGCCCCCCAAAAGAGAAACACAGGAATTAGGGTTGATTGCATGTGAGATAAGCACCTTGCCCCCATACTATGTCACCAGCCTGAAGATGAGAATCTTAAACATTCAAAATTGTAGGGTAAAGAGTCAAGTCAGCGGGCTACAGCCATACCCACAAGGTGGGTTTCATGGGCTTCACTCCTCTTTACTGTCTTCCTACACTTCCTCATTTTCATTTCATGTTTCTCCAAGTTTTGTCAGTTATTTTTGCTCCGCTGGTGGGAAAGAAAATGGTAAACCTGCTTTTCTGGTCCTAGTCCTGGCAAAAACACACTCAGAAGGGCTGAAAAGCAGGTTCCTTCAAGTCAGCCAGGTTCCTTGAGGTGGGGACCAATCAATTCATCTTAGTGCAGTCCCTTGGAAAGTGCTGAGTGTTGCTGAAACATCACGGAAGTAGACCTGGAAATAGGCATTATGATCAAGTGTGTGTAGGGGAATCTTTTCTCCCTCCCTCCCTCCCTTCCTTCCTTCCCTCCTGTTGTTCCTTTTTTCTTTCTTTCCTTCTTTCTGTGTGTTTGTTCTTTTCTGGGGGGGGGCCACACTTGGTGCTTGGGAAACCATATGCAGATCTGAGCCAGTGCTGTGACCACAGGCACATGCCAGGCCAGCTCCTTAACCTTTGCACAGGGTTCCTGGGTGATTTTTTATTTTTGGTTTTTGGTTTTTATTTTTTATTTTTGTTTTTTGGGCCACATCTGCTGGTGCTCAGGGTTTACTCCTGGCTCTGTGCTCAGGGATCACTTCTCATGGGGCTCAGGGGACCATACAGGGTGCCAGGGATTGAACTGGGTTGGCTACCGTACCTACTCTACTATCACTCCGGCTCCCCTAGGGTGATTCTTAGTTGACTGAGTTGAAGAATGATGGCTTTCTAGCTTGTGAGATTGTTTTTTTTAGTCTGGGATGACCTATAGCAGAGAACAGAAACCTGTGGAGCAACCTCATTGCATGCAAGTTGGAAAGGTGCTTGGGGTTTCAGAAGAAACCCTCATACTTAACCAGATTGTTGTGGCTGATGTGTTTCTGCATGGCTGAGTGGAGATGGGGATGTGGCAGCAGACAGTCACTGAAACGATGGGCTGTCTCCCCTGCCCTGATGTTCCTTGGATGGTAGAAATAGTCTGCTGGTCTGACTGGGACCTGGACTTTTTTAATCTCAGCTTTGTTCAGCACATGGTTCCTGAGCACTTCTTGTGTGTCAGGCGCACAATGTGCTGTGTGGCTGGGATTCATTAATGCATGAAACAGATGTCCTCCCCTTGGACATTTCTCTTATGCCAGGGGAGAGAAATAGAGACTAAACTTCCCATTGGGGCCTGAGCAATAGCACAGTGGGTAGGGTATTTGCCTTGCATGTGGCCGACCCAGGTTCGTCCCCGGCATCCCATATGGTCCCCCGAGCACCGCACTCAGTAATTCCTGAGTGCAGAGCCAGGAGAAACCCCTGAGCACCCCTGGGTGACCCAAGAAGCCAAAAAGAGGAAAAAGAAAAGAAAAGAAAGAAACTACACAGCCTGTTCAGAAATAGTATAGTACAGCAGGGAGGGCGTTTGCCTTGCACGCATCCGACCCGGGTTTGATTCCCAGCATCCCATATGGTCCCCCAAGCACCACCAGGAGTAATTCCTGAGTGCAGAGCCAGGAGTAACCCCTGAGCATCGCTGGGTGTGATAAAAAAAAAATAGTCCACTGCAGACTGTGAAAGAGGATGACCAGTACAATGTTGTGCTGCAGGGCGGTCTGCAGAACAGCTGTTGCCAAGGCCCCCAGTATCCTTCTCCTGGGGCTCGTGGTCTTAGGTCATTTCTTTCATTTTGGTTTTGGGGCCACACCCAGCCGTGCTCAGGACTCGCTCTCGGCTCTGCCCTCAGGGATCACTCCTGGCAGGGGTGCCAGGGATGGAACCCGGATCAGACACATGCAAGGCAAGCGTCCTCGCTCTGGCCCTTAGATTAATTTTTCTAGCAAATTTCCTTTTAGTGCTCAGGGCCTAAAAGGAAGGTCCCAGTCCTGTCACGCTGCAGAGTTAGGTCAGGCGGGCACTGGCAGGCACCTCAGACAGTCCTGCTTTCGAGGGGAAATGCAGTGAGTCTCACTATCCCGACCAGGCCTGCTGATTCACATGTGTGAGGTCTTGGTGGCACCCTCGGTTTGGAAGGGAGGGGCTTCCAGGGCCATTGACTGAGGGGAAGAGGAGGCTAGTTAGCATTAGGGGGGATACTATGGAAGTGGGGTGCACTGGGCACCCCTCTATCGCCTCAAGATTTCCCTTTGTTTTTTCCCTCTGCCTCTTCTCCTCCCTCCCAGGGGCTGTCCCTGCCCAGTCTCCCTCCTTGGCTGCTGCTAGTGGGAGGCTTAGCAAGAGGCTGTCAGACAGAGCGCTGGTTCCACAAGACAGTACGCAGTTTCTCCAGATTGAGTTTGTGGCTGGATTCTGCGGCCGCCACTGCTGTGGGGAGCCGGCCAGGCTTGGCCCTGTGATTCAATGATAGAATAATCATCATTTATATGGCAGCTCAGGAGTGCCTTAGCTCCGGGCCTGGCTGTTGGAGAGACAAAGCAGGTGGCAGGGCAATGTGATTGGAGTGGGGATCCAAGCCCCCGGAGGCTGGACGCCAGCCTCTCCAGCGAGCACCGAGAGGGCTGACTGGGCAACAGTGCAGCCCGGAAGTGCCTTCTGTGAAAAATATCCCGAAAGACAGGACTGGGGCTCAGGTGTTTCGCCTTCACACGGCAGATCCCTGTTCATCCTCGGCACCATGTAGGCACCCCAGAAGTAAGCCCAAAGCAGTAAACCAGGAGTGGTCCCAGAGTACCCCAGAGTGTGAGTTAAAAAAAAAAAGCAAAAACAAAAACAATTATTCTGGTTTATATTCTAGTACTTTCATTACATTGAGCAGTATTTGACCATTCCTGAAATCATCTAAACTCTTACCCAACATGTATAATGAAAGCTATCTTCTAGTCCTTAGATTTTTAAGATATTTAGAATAATTTGGTCTTTGTGTTGTTTACATAAATTGATGTAATCTTTTTAATTTTTTTTCCTTTTGGGGTCACACCAGGTTTCTCCTGGCTGTGCACTCAGAAATTGCTCCTGGCACTGCTTGGGGGACCATATGGGATACTGAGGATTTAACCTGGGTGGGCCGTGTGCAAGGCAAATGCCCTACCTGCTGTGCTATCGCTCTGGCCTCTTGTTGTTTTTTTTTTCAATATTTTATTAGTGAATCACCGTGAGGTACAGTTACAGACTTAGAAACTTTCGTGCTTGTGTTTCAGTCATACAATGATCGCGTTCCCATCCCTCCACCAGTGCCCATTTCCCACCACCAATGGTCCCAGCATCCTTCCCACCACCTCCATCCTGTCCCCTCCACCCCACCCTGCCTCTGTGGCAGGGCATTCCCTTTTGCTTTCTCTTTCCTTTTGGGTATTGTGGTTTGCAATCGAGGTATTAAGTTGGTTTCTTGATGTTTAATCTTAACAAAGACTTTATAAATTTGAACCAAAAAAAACACAAAGAAAAATCAGTGAGGGCTGGAGAGATAGTACAGGGGTTAAGGCATGTGCCTTGCATCTTACTGACCCCGATTTGAGTCTCCAGCCCCACACACGATCCTCCAAGCACAGCCAGGGGTCACTCCTGAGCACAGCGACAGGAAGAGCTGCTGAGCACTGCTGGGTGTGCTCCCACATGCATACATGCATACAAAGCAGTGGGGTAAGCTGGAATGTGAGAAGCACGGTCCATCTGGGGAGCAGGGGGTGGGGGGGGGGTCTGCATGCTGGGAAGCTGTATGTAAACTGGGACTGGCAGCAGCCCTAGGACCCGACAAGCAAAGACACTTCACTATTTGATCATCTTTGAGCAGAACCCGCCACCACCACCAATCACCCGCTGTTCTCCATTGCCCTGTGAGCCAGCTAGATGTGATGCCCCCCTTGGGAGTGGCTGGGGAGCCCACTGCCCTGTGGGGATGCTGTGGACTTGCTGTAGTCTCTCCCGTACTGAGCCTTGTATCCCCGCAGGCTGACAAGAGTCTGTGCTCTGGGAGCCCTGTGGAGAGGTTAAGTCACCTCGGGGACTGGGACTGTGTCCAGTAGGATGAGGAAGGAGCAGAAATTTGTTGGGGACATGTCTGGAGTAGTCCAGGGCCATAGGGCTTTCCTTTGGTGTGCTTTGGTGGGTTGAGGGAACACCCTAGGAAGAGGATGGCAGAGGTGACTGAGACAAAAGGTAATTTTTTTTGGGGGGGTGTTGGTTTTTTTGGGTATTTGGGGGGGGTGTTTTGGTTTCATTTGGAAGCTGCACCCAGCACTTTCTGGAGCTTGAACCTGGGTTGGCTGTGTGCAAGGCAAGTCCTTACCCGCTGTGCTCTCTCTCCAGCTCGGAGACCAAAGGGTTTGAATCAGAATATCAGGAACACTTGGGGTGATTTTGTAAAACACCAGCTCCTGCACTGGTCCCCGCACCCACAGGATTGCAGAATAGACTCTCCAGCACCGGGAAGGTGCCAGGGGCTCTGCGGGTGGGCCAAAGGCCAAGGGCAGGCAGAGAGGACAGTCCAGACCCCAGCAATGAGGGCAGGAGAGGGCACGTGAGGCTCTTCTCAGGCACCATACCTGAGATCCTGTGCCAGGCTCGGGCTGAAGATTGGAGAGCAAAGAGCCAGAGCAAGGCCAGAGGCTGGGAAGGCTGACCCTAATGACGGTGCTGCTACCCTGGATGGAACACCTCACCTTAGAACTGGAGAGATACACAGGGGCAAAGTAAGTGCCTTGCATGCGATTGACTCGATTTGAGTCCCAGCATCCCATATGGTCCCTGGAGCCCAAAGAGGAGTAATCCCTGAGCACAGAGCCAAGAGTAGGCTCTGAGCACTGCCAGGTGTGACCCCCAAATCAAAACAATATCAGAAATTAAAAAAAAAAAAAAACTTCACCACTCCAAGCCTTATTTCTTCTCCTGAAAACAAAGGGATTAGACTTCGGGTTTTGAAGGTCCCTTTTTGGCTCTGAAGGCCCCTGTTTCTGCAGCGCTGCCTGGAAACTGGCTGGGACCTTCCCTCGTGGTGCTGAGCAGCCCCGCACCCCCGTGTAGTCCCTCCACTCTCGGCACAGGGCATCAGAGGACCGGAAGCGCTACCGGCTGCCAGCTTCCAGGCCAGAGCCAGCCCCATTACTTGACAGAGTTCTTCCTGCTGCTTCTGGGTCCCCCTGCTTCCTTGAATGGAACGTTTCCACTTGAGGGTTCCGTGGCCTGACAAACATGAAAATCAATGGGTCTGATATTCCCAGCAGGTTCAGTTTGGTGTTTCCACCAGAACGCAGGGCCTTGACCCTCTTCATGGAGGCTTGACTTTCCTGGGGGCGGGCTTCTACAGTGTTTCCTGAGTACTGTGGATCCACGCACATGGCATGGCGCAGCCCCTTTTGCTAAAGGTCTCTGACTCGGAATTAGTCGCGCCTCCTTCCTTTCAGGCCTTGGCCCTGGCGGAGGGCCAGTCTCCCTGGGCTTCTCCCTGGACACACTCAGGTCATGGGCTGCCGGGGCATCCTGGCAGGCAATGTCATGGCGTGCATCATGTGTCTGGATGGGGCCCCGTGTCTCCTGCTCACGGATCGGCCCCCATCCCACCCAAGGGGAGACCTCTCGGTGCCCTGGTCTCGGGGTCATGCTGGCTGGCGGGGCTGGGAGCTGTGGAGACCCCCAGGCCTCTCCCTGCAAACTCTAGGCATATCCTCTGCCCCAGCCTGGGCGGGGCTGCAGGGGGGGTGGCTTGGGAATCAGATGCTGTAATTGGATGGCACTCCCTGGCACTGGGGTTCACACCCTACTTTCCAACCTCTTGTGTCATTGTGCCCCTCTTTCCCCGGGTCCATTTGAGTTCTTTCCATCCCCCCCTACCCCGTGTTCTTCTTGGCAGATCCCCCCGCCCGCCATCCCCTCCCTTATGCTGGTCTCTTCTTCACACCCCCTCGGCACCCCCCAGCCTGGCAGCTTGCCCTGTAGGAATGTTAATTAGCATTCACAATTTAATTAATTCAGTAGCTAATTAACGATTGGGGACGGGGGGTGGGGGGAGGTGGAGAGCTGGGTGCAGGGCACCCGGGGGCTGGAGGTGGCGGGGAGGAATCGTGGAGGGTGCAGAAGGCATCGCAGATGGCTGTGCGGTGGCTGGCACCGTGCCCACCGCCATGGAGGCGAGCACTCCGCGCACACATACGCACAGAGAGGAAGGGGTGCTCGAGGAGAGAAATCCAAAGCGGGGAGAGAAGGGCCAGGGGGCCCTGGGAACCGGGGGTTGGTGGTGGGCGGGGTGGGGGGGGAGGCTCTAGATCTATTTGAATCTGCTCCGGAAGTGGAAGAGGAGGGAAAAAAAAAGAAAAGAAAAGCATCGCGGGCGCAGAGAGAAGAGAGCTTGCCGGTACCCACCCCCCCAGCCTCCCCTCCTCCTGGCATGGAGACATGGGCACCAGCTGAGGACAGGGGCCCCTCCCTCTGCCTGCCATGAATATTGGCACCGAGCACCCAGGCACCGAAGGACAGGACATGCTCAAAGAAAATAGTTTTTTTTTTCTCCTTCCCTTTTAAGTTGCTTTTAAAAATATTCACGTGTCTATTTTTTGAGAACATCGCACCCGTTGGGGTGTGCGGGCGAAGGCAAGAAGGGGAGCGAGCCCACGAGGAGAACACAGATGGCTCGTGGTGGTGTGGTGTGGTGAGTTGTGGGGAGGAGAGGGGGTCTGGCCAAGGTGGGTGGGAGGGTGCAGGAAGAGGACCTTGTTTTCCTCTTCGTGTTTTTGCTGTGGATGAAGGAGAAAGAAAGAGAGAAGGGGGTGGGGAGAGAAGCAAGACAGATGGCAGAGTGGAGAGGCGGCAGCCAAAGCCCACACGGCCCAGCCTGGCGGGCCGCCCCCCCCCCAGCCTGCCAGCCTCCCCAATGCCACCCCTCCCCCGCCCCTCCCCCTAGCTTGGCACTGATCTCGGAGGAGAGGGAGGGAGGCTGGGCAAAGAGCAGCTGTTCCCTCCATTCTCCCAGCTCCATCGGCTGCCAACCTAAGGCCATCGTCTGCCTCCGCCACCCACCGCCCGCCCATCCCCGAGCAGGGCTGGACTGAGGGTGCTGGATTGGCGGCTCCTCGGTAGACCAGGCACGGAGCCTCGCTGAGCCCCTGCCACCGCTGCCTGGCACTCGCGGGGCCGTGCGTGCGCATCTGTGTGTGTCTGTGTGTGTCTGTGCGCATGTACACGCACACAGAAGCGCGCACGGGGAGCCTCCCGGGCACGGGTGGGGGCTGGTGCTGCGGTTGCCAATCTAATGTCCAACCAGCAGGACGGAGGCATGGTGTGGAAGGAGGGGATGGGGTGGGGGGCCTGCGCGGGGCGTAGGGGCTGCGGGAGTGGCTTCCTGGTGCCTGCAGGCTGGCACTGCAGCTGGCCCCCCGGTGCCCGTGGAGCCAAGAGAGGCTGCGGCGAGGAGGGGCGGCGGCGGGAGTCGTGCTGCTTATAGGAGGATGGCTCAGGAGGGGGACCCCCGGGCATCACACCAGCCGGCTGGTGCCCTGGGGGCAGGGGCGGAGCACAGGGACCCCCGAGAGACCGCGAGGAGGGCAGGGACAAGGCGCTGGGGTGGTTGGCACGCCGGAGGAGGAGCGGTGCCCACTGAGGTCTTGGTCCTCTTCCAGGCAAGGGTGGCCAAGTGGCGGGAAGAGTAGCCGGGGCAGCGCCAAGAGCGCATCTCGGTGCCAGGAGGGACCGTGCCTGCTCCCCAGGGATAGCAGGCGGGTGCCAGCCGGGCCCTTTGTCAGCACCCAGGGGGCCCTGGCATGACAGGGACCTGGCACGGCGCTGGCATTGTGCGGAATGGGGGAGGGCAGCGGGGACTCTTGCCAGTGTGGTGAGGAGAATTGTTCTGTTGTGCCAGCATTGAGAAGGGAAGAGGTGAGGGGTGTGTGTGTGTGTGTGTGTGTGTGTGTGTGTGTGTGAGAGAGAGAGAGAGAGAGAGAGTTGGTGGGGAGAAGAGACTTTTTCTGCCTGGGCCTCCTTCCCCTTTCCTCTCAGGCCTGGGGAATGGAGCGGCAGACGGACCTGAGGCTTAAGGACACAAAGGAGGAAGGACGCCATTGCCAAGACCCCAAGGAAGAGGCCAGAGCACGGGCGCCCCGCCTGGCGTCCCGCCAGGCCCCGTGAAGATGCAGCTCCTCCGCCGCCGGGTCTGTACATTGCCACTCGGGCATGGGTGGGTGGGGGCGGGGGGCTGCTGTGGGGCCAGGGTTCTAATGAGAAGGGCCCCTTTCTGGAGACCCCGCTTGGACTCTGCACTCTAACAAGTGCAGTGTCTGATTTTCCTCCCGGGTGCTCTCACCCCCACTCTGCCCCACCCCCCCCCACCCCCACTCCAGCCCTCTTTCATCCCTTCCACCACCTGGGTCCTACCGCTTGGCACCCAACCAGCTAGATGCCGCCACGCTTGGCAGCGCCGCACTGTCTCGTGATCAGGGTCTCAGAGCCTGGCACTGCTGCAAACTCAGCGCCGCCAGACCCGCTCACGACCGCCACTTGGCGGCGGTGGGCTGGGGGTGCCCGATGTGGGTGGGGCACTGTGCCCAGAAGCAGCATGGCAGGACAGCCCACCTCTGCCTTCCTTCCTCCAGCAAGATGCCCCCCCCAGCCTCCCTGCCCCTAAAAGGGACCTGGGGGACACCATATGGTCAAGACACAGGCGAGAGTCATACCCAAAGCCCTGGCTTGGGGAGCAGGAACTGGGAGAAATGAGAGTCAGAGAGATCAACCCACTATGTGGTCACAAAGAAGGTGCCAGAAGCTTCTGGGAAGGAGGAAGAGGAAGAGATGCTGGCGCCTTGAGTGGGCCGGAGAGTGGCCTCTGAGCCTTGTGCCTGTCTGAGGGCAGCTGCCAGGAGCCCACTCCTTCTCTGAAGGAGCATGGAGGCCCATGTTCAGCGAGTATCGGGAGGAAGGGGCCATGCTTTAGGCCTAGAGAGAGGCAGGCGTTAGGAGGGCCAAGGGACCTCCAGCTTGCCCTTCTCCAAAGACCACTCTGGGAAGTGTTGTGTTGAGGAGCCTTCCAAGGGCACCGCAATTGCGGCTGGAAGATTTCCTTATCTTTCAGTGCCCGCCTGGAACAGAGACAGGGGCTTAGCCACAAGCCCTGGTGGAAAGAGAATCTGGTAGAGACTCTGGTAGGCATTGGTGGGGTTTTCTCCAGGGCCACTGGCCTTCTCGTCTCGGGCCTTGACCTGGAAGAAGCCTGAGCATGTCGGGATTTTCTGAGGCATCCATGGTGGGAGATCAGTGACCTGGAAGGTCACTGGGCTCTGGGTGAGGTCAGAAGATACCCCATAGCTCCTCATGGGTGATCAGAGCTGCCCCGAGGCAGGTACAGACAGCGCCCCTCAGGGATGAAGGAGCTCAGACAGCCGGCCTGGCCCCAGGAGGCGGGGAGGCTCACAGCTGGGGGGCGAATGGATGGTATTTGTGTTTTTTCTCCTGTTCAAGAAAGTCAACATAGCAGAAGACATCGATTTCCAAAATGCTGGAAGCATTTGGGGTAACCAAGCATATGGGGGTAACAAAGAAGACAGTCTGGGGTGATGCTCGGCCCCTGGTGGTGGCCTCTGGTTTGATAGGAAATTAGGGGCAGTCAGAGATGGGGTTGGGGCTGAGCAGTCTTCTGTCCAGAGAGGAACCACTGAGGTGGTTTCTGATTCAGTTGGTCTGAGGAGTGTATATTTTACAGGGTTTTTTTTTTGGGGGGGGTGACTTGGGCCATGCCTGGTGGTGTTCAGGGATTACTCTTGGCTCTGTGTTTGGAGGTCTTTACAGGTGGTATTTGGGGAACCATGTCATACTGGGAATTGAACTGGCATTTACTGCATGCAAAGCAAGCAAGCGCCTTAACCTCTACTATCTTCTCTCTCTCAGGCCCAGAATGTGCTTTTTTTTTTCTTTTTGGGTCACATCCAGCGATGCACAGGGGTTATTTCTGGCTCATGCACTCAGGAATTTCTCCCGGCGGTGCTCAGGGGACCATATGGGGTGCTGGGAAATGAACCCGTGTTGGCCGCGTGGAAGGTAAATGCGCTACCCGCTGTGCTCTCTCTCCAGCCCCCCAGAATGTGCTTTTAAACAAATATTCATGTGATCTCGATGTGGGTGGGTGGAACTCAGAGAAACACAGTTGTCCTAGATAGCAGGTACCTTGTAGATAACTACGTGCTTCCTCCCAACTATCCTCATGCCTTCATGCTGTCCTGTGTGAGTATGTGTGTGCGTGTATAAGATTGTGTGTATGACTGTGTGACTATGTGAGAGCGGGTGTGAAATTATTAGTATGAGTGTGTGAGTGCATGTATGTGTATATGAGAGTGTGACTGTGTGAGCGTGTGGAGATTGTGTGTGACTGTGACTCAGTGTGTCAATGTGTGTGTGAGTGTGTGTGAGATTGTATGAGAAGGTGTGACTCTGGGTGTAATTGTGTATATGATTGTGTTTATGAGAGCGTATGACTCAGTGTGTGTGAGCATGTGTGAGATTGTGTGTATCTGAGTGTGTGGTTGTGTGAGAGCATGTGTGAAATCATGAGTATGAGTGTGTGAGTGTGACTGTGAGTGTGTGAGTTGTGTGTATGATTGTTTGACTCAGTGCGTGGGACTGTGTATGTGAGTGTGTGTGAGATTGTATGACTCTGGGTATGAGTGTGAGTATGATTGTGTGTCCGAGAGTGTGTGACTCAGTGTGTATATGTGAGATTGTATCTGTGTGACTCTGTGTGAGATTGTACAAGAGTGTGTGACTGTGTGAGTGTGTGTGTGTGTGTGTGTGTGTGTTAGGTGGGGGCAGCAAAGAGGAAGTCCAGTCTGTCATATATGCCATGTTAGTAAACTGTCTCCCTGGCAGCGGCCGTTACAGAAGAACTCTTCAAGTTCGCTTTTCCGAAGTCCTTCTTCCTTTCATCCCCGGTTCCTGTAGTGCCTGTGACCTTGGCACTGAGAGCTGGAAGCTGGGAGCTGGCTTTCTGTGGTCAAGCCATGACTGTGGATTCTGTGGCTCCACGAGGGAAGAGTCCTTGTGGTGCCTCTTCCTGGAGGCCGGCCCGGAATGGAGTACAAAGAGGTGGCCAAGAATGGGCCCTGCTGTGGTGGCAGTCAGTCATGACGGGATTCTCCAGAAGGAGCTCGGGTAGGTCGTTCTTCAGGCGCGTCGAGGAGGCTTGTATAGGTTTCCCAGCATCCCATATGGTCCCCTGAGCACTGCCAGGAGTAATTCCTGAGTGCCAAGCCAGGAGTAACCCCTGTGCATAGCCGGGTATGACCCAAAAAGCAATATATATATGTATATATATATAAACATATTATATTATTGTAATATATTATAATATTGTTAATATTATATTATTAAAATATATTTTAATATATTTTATTATTAAAATAATATTTTAATAATAACATAATATACTTATGATGTAAGGTTGTAATGTATTTTAATAATATGTTATATTATAATATATGTTACTCTTAA
This sequence comes from Sorex fumeus, assembly GCF_029834395.1. Taxonomy (NCBI): domain Eukaryota; kingdom Metazoa; phylum Chordata; class Mammalia; order Eulipotyphla; family Soricidae; genus Sorex; species Sorex fumeus. The sequence goes on along the minus strand of NW_026606155.1, from coordinate 71,934,756 downwards.
TTTTATATACATTGGGGTGGGCCACACCTGGCAGTGCTCAGGGCTTACTCTGGCTCTGTGCTTAGGGATCATTCCTGGCAGAGCTCAGGGGACCAGATGCACCCAGGTCGGCTGCACATAAGGCAAGTTCCTTACTCTCTGTACTCTCTGCCCCTCCCCCTTTCTCTTTCTCTTTCTGCCCCATCTAAAATCTACCTGCTTCCTCCCTAACTTCCTTCCCTCTATGGTTGGGGAGCGGCAGGAGATCCGAGACATCTTCCCTGTGTCCATCGTTCCTTGGGGCGAGTCCTCACCGTATGCTCTGTCCTCCCCGTGAAGGGCAGTCTCCGTGTCTCAACTTTCCCCCAATCTGACAGTACCCAGTTCTGATCTTCTTCAAAATTTTATTTTCATGTCACTTTTGGACAAGGCTTCTGAGCTGTGATCCTCTGGGCCTGCAGGCTGGCTCTAGCCTTTCTCATGGTCCTGAGGACTTCGTTGGTCTTGGGGATCCTCCAGGAAGGAGTGGCTCCTAGCTGGTGGTTTGAGCTACCCAGGGCCGCTTAGAGAAAAGCTCCCAGGGCCTGGTCCCCTGTATAACACGGAGCCCAGGCCAGTATCCTCCTGGCTTTCATGAGTTTTCCCAGTTTCCCCTGCTTTCTCATCTGTCTTCTGCACTCTCTAGTCACACCCTAGAGCTCCTTTCAGATCTATTTTCCATGGATTCAGGTTCAACACGGGGGAGCCCTGCCACTGTTGCTCCTGTTTCCCTGAGCAATGAGAAGCACCTCCTAGATGTGTGAAGGAAAGCCGCGTGTATTGGGGGGTGTTTCCGTGTGTATGGCGAGTATTGGGTCATCACTGGGGCAGGCCCCTGTCCTATGTGCCATGTACTCTTGGTGCTGGCATTTAAGCATCTCCGCTTAGCTCTCTCCATCTGACTTTGCTGCTGTTTCTGATTGCGCGTCTGTGGTTCTCTGGTGCACATCTCTGCACAGATATGTGCATGTCTAGACCAGTGGGTGATTGAGTGAATGCATGTTGGGGGGAGGAGTGCTCCTAAATAGTGCTCAAGAGGTCCGGGAATAATGTTGGTGATATTTGGCCAATTGGGCTGGACAGTTTAATGCTAGGACCGTGCAATGCTGCAGAGCCAGGGGCTCCACGACTACACCCCCTAGTGTTCGGGGCCAAGGATCGAATTTAGGTGCTGTATATACAAAGCATAAGCCCTTGACCCCACATGCTCTCTAGTAAGTGGTCCCCAAGCCCAGAATACCATTAATGGAATCAAGTAGGGGGGTGCTGCTGGGTCTGGAAGAGTTGGCATTCTTCATTCTTTCATGTATTTACTTATTTTCAGGGGGTCTCCCAAGCTATGTTCAGAAGACCCAGGGGCCATGCTCAGTTATATTGAGGGGCTGGGGGCTGGGGAAAGGCTGAGTTATTTTTTTGTGCTGCTATTGCTAAACACCACCCCACTTGGCCACTAGTACTTCAGGTTTTTTTTTTAATTATTTTTTATTTTGAACCACACTCTGTCCTGGTGGTGCTCAGGGGATCATGTGGGGTGCAAGGGATCAAACCTGGTATGCAAGGCAAACGCCTTACTATCTTTCTGGCCTGTATAATATTTTGGGGTGTGTCTGTGTGGGAGATTTGGCTGTCACACCTGGTTGTGTTCAGCAATTATTCCTGTCTCTGTACTCCGGGCTCTCTCCTGGGTGGTGCTTAGGGGCCTTATGGGTGCAGGGATCAAACCTGGGTTGCAGGATTGGCTGCATGCAAGGCAAGTGCCTTACCCACTTCATCTCTCTGGCTAATACTTCAGATTTTCTTTGTTCCCACAGACTTTAGTTTTCCCACAAACTTTGATTTCTGATCCTAGTTAAATCAGGCAAGGGATGTAGCTCTGTGGGAAAGCACATGGCATGCATGTATGAGGCCCAGGCTCAATCCCCAGATGGCAAGAGAAAAAAAGAATAGGGCTCCAGTTGCGAACTTTTTGTTTTTGTTTTGGGGCCACACCCAGCTGGACTCGGGGCTGACTCCTGCCTCTGCTCAGGGATCACTTCTGGTGATGCACAGTGAACTATATATGGTACCAAGGATTGAACCTTGGTTCACCACTTACAAGGCAAATGACTTACACCCTGTGCTATCTGTCTGGCCCACGAAACAGGTATGTAAAGGCATCTCCACACAGACTCCAATTTAGACCAGACGTTTCCAAACTTGTGACATTCTGGCCCCCCTTTACAGAAAAAAAAAATTACTTAACTGCCCCCTCCCCTATTTTTTTTAAGTAAAGTCCCACCCTCCTGCTATTGTACATGAGACTACTACTGCTTTCCTCTGTTGTTCCAATACCTTGAGTGCCTCTTTACCCCACCATGGGGATTATCACCCACTTTTTAATTATTTTGTTTTGGAGCCATATCCATTGGTGCTCAGGGCTTACTCCTGAGCTCAAGGATTACTCCTAGTGGTGTTACGGGGACCATATGCAGTGCCAGGGATCGAATCCATCATACTATCTCTCCATTCCCCCATCATTATCACCCACTTTTTGGAAACATGGATTTAGAGCAAGATCGTTTCCATCCGTTGCCTCTGTGCTGACCCTGGCAGGAAATAAGACCAGAATCCGGAAGCTTTAGGATCTATTATGTATGTCCTAAACCCTGGACTAAGAGCATTAATAATGACTTACTGAAATGTCTGCAAATAGCAGAGAATGTGCCAGGTATCTAACAACCCTTGCACTGGGTCAGTGATGCCACAGGAGAAACAATGCGGTGGCACCCTGAAGGCTTGGCCTTCATCTTCAGCACTGGGGTCAGGGATGTGTTTTGCTGGGCACCTGTGTTTCTTCAGGAGCAGAGTTTAATCCCCACCCACCCACCCTACACAGGACTTCCAGCCTGAGAAAAGGGCTGTAGGGGGCCAAGCTTTCAGACACTGGGAATGAGAAATAGTGCCCCTGGAGAAGTATGCCCACGTGCCAGCAGTCAGCTGGGGGTCCAGGGCAGGATGAATACTTGATGTCAGTCCTGTTACCGGGTTGGATGTGCTATGTGCAGACCAGGGCACCGGCGAGGTTGAAGAAATGGTGGGCACAAGGAGAGGGGAGATTTCTGAGGAACATATTTGTATCCAGCATAAAGCTGACCTGCCCCACTGGGTCTGCTCCCCAAGCTTGTGGCCCGTCACCTCCAATTAACCCTGCATGGGCCATGTGCCGAGGTTTCTTGAAAACATTTCCTCCTTCCCTCCTAGTTTGTTTTCAACTTGTATGGGCCTTATGTTCCCAGAAAGCGGGGTGAAAAAGTTTCTTTTCTCCTACCCCTGCTGCTATGCTGTTCTATACACAGGATTTCAAAAGGTGAGAGAGAAGTACCTCTAGGGAGATGCTAAGAGGAGGACCGTGCCCTTCAAACCACCCACCCTCCTTTTTGGGCATCATCAGGACAACTAATTCCACCCCGCCCCTGATTTGTTCCAGCTGGAGTTTTGATTTTTATTTTGGAGCCACACTCAATGGTGCTCAGAGCTTACTCCTGACTCTGTGCTCAGGAATCACTCCTGGTGAGCTCAGGGAACCATACGAGTTACTAGGGATAGAACCCAGGTTGGGTGCATGCAAGACAAATGCCCTGCCCACTGTACTATCACGCCAGCCCTTGGAGCAGGAATTTTCAAATGACTGGGACAAGACATGAGAACCCTCAGGGGACTAGGGACCAAGCTGTTTTTTTCATCTCTGTGCGTAAGTTTCCATTTCAGTATTGACTTGGTCTGTGCCTACCCGTGGGAAGTGTAAATCCAGGGGCTGGCAAGACCTGCGTGTGTGTGCGTGTGTGTGTGTGCCTGCGCACGCAGGGCCTACAGCGGGGATGGTGGAAGGAGCCATGCCTGACTGGAGGTCTGGGGCAGGGTAGTAGGGAAAATGTTGGAAGGGCAGGGCAGTGTTTGCCAAAATGAAGCATCTGCTTCTTCACTGGTGCCACTTTAGCTGGGCTCTTATGTTGTGACAATCACTCTCTGAGGCTCACTGAAGCCAGGTGAAGTCTCCTCTAACTCATTTATTTTGGTCTCAAGGTCGCACCCAGTGATGCTCTTACTCCTGGCTCTGCACTGAGGGATCACTCCTGGCAGTACTTGGGGGACCATATGTGGAGTGGGACACTGAACAGAGGTCTGCCACATGCAAGGCAAGCACCTTTACCCCTGCACTCTCCCTCAGGTCTGGTGTGGACTTTTCTGACTCAGCTGGGAGTGAACGCCACCTGTCCTGGCCAATACTAATTCAGGAGGCCAGGCTGCACCCCATCCAGTCTCTGGGCTCTCTCCCGCACCCCCAACTCTTGTCTCTGAAAGCATTTCCTCCTTTCCTCATTTCTCTGTCACTGCCCCCAGCCCGTCAGAGACCTCACAGGTAGGGAAGAAAGTGACACAAACAGGAAATGACCACTTGTTGGATGGGAGTTTTCAGGTGGGTTTTTTTTTTTTGTATATTCCAAGTTTTTCTTTAGTTCATTCCATCTGGTCTCTCCATCTCTCCTGTGCGAATGTGCACGTGCCCGCGCTCACTTGCTGTCTCGCTCTTGTATTTGTTTGGTTTTTGGTTGTGTGTTTTCAGGATTTTTTTTTGTATATATATATTTTTTAAGAACTTTGGATTTGCCGTTGGTGGGCAGTGCCGGTCCCGGGGGCTGGACCCCCTCATGGCAGGGCTGGGACGAGGGGCAGGCCCACGGCTGCTGAGAGGATCTCTGTATTTAAAGCCTTTGAGAATAAGTGACTGCAGTTCCCAGGGAGCAGGGTAGGGGCTGGCAGCGACTTCCCCTAGAGTCCAGGCCGCGGGGACTCCCTGGCAGGAAGGGGCTCCGGCAGGAGTTGGGGGTTATCTCCTCGCCGCCAACCTCCAGTTTGGTTCGAGTTCCATGGGCTCCCGGCCCAGGCCCCCGCCTTGGGAGCCAGCTGGGGTATCTGTCAAGTTTGAGCGGTATGGCGCTCTGGACAAGGGCATGAAGGAGAAAGGGAAGTATTGATGCACATTTCCTTCCCTCTTCTGTCTTGCTTGGGTTTTCTCTTTTCCTTTCTTTTCTCTCTCTCATTATTATATATATATATATATATAAATTTTTTTTTGGTGTTTTCTCTTTCAGCGGAACAGCAGGGGATAACAGGTTTGTGTGTCTGTGTGTAGAAGCTGGGGGTGACTGGGAGTTCAGCGGGTACAGGGGTGGTGGGGAATGCAATCCAGAGGAGTTTGGGCACCAGGGCAGGGTGGCCCTGAATGGGTGGCAGGGGCACGAGGGGGTGCCTGGGCAGGGAGTCATGAGGAAGACATGTCTGGCGGGGGGGCGGGGGGGGAGGGAGGAGGAGGCAGGATGCTGCTGGAGGTGGGGTGTGTGTGAAGCCCACTGAGGATGAGGTGGGTGGAGCCAAGGGTCGCAGGGAGGGGTCTGGACCCCCTACCCAGCCCCTGTCGGAGTCAGGGAGGGAGCCCTGAGCCCGCCCCGCCCACAGCTCCCCACATCTTGGTTTATCTGTTTATAAAGCTAGAAGTGTAGAGGTAGTAGTAGTTTTTGGGTTGGAGTCCGTGTGAGGTAATCTTGCTTCCTCTTTGGCAAAAGCCACAGCAGCCGTGGCGGCCGTGGCAGCATTGGTGACGGTGATGGGGGGGCCTCCTGGGGCCGGGGCCGCCTTGCGCCTGTGGGCCGAAGAGCGCAGGTGGGAGGCCAGGGCCTCGCGGCCGCTCAGCAGCACCTCACACGCCAGGCAGTGGTAGGTGCAGACGGGCACCCGCAGGGGGGCGGGCATGGGCCCCCCGGAGACCCGCCCAAAGAAGCAGAAGGATCTCTGGTGGGCAGCGGCCGGCGCCTCCCCGTCAAATGCCATCTTGCACTGGCGGCACAGGTAGCGGTGGGTCACGTCCACGGTGGAGATGCCCGCGCTGCCCGCCAGCAGCTCATCGGCCTCCCCGGCCTCCCCCTCCCCCGGGGCGGGCAGTTCGGGGGGCTTGGGAGGCGCTGTGGCGGTGGGCTCGGGGGCCTGGGGCAGAGGCTGGAGGAGAGTGTTGGGGAGCAGTCCGATGAGGGTCTGAGGTATCACGGGGTTCATGGGAAACAGCCCCTTCTTCATGCCATAGAGCTGCTGGAAGTAGGCCCCCTGCAACTGGGGGCCAAAGACAGCTGGTGGGGTGGCCCCCCCTGCAGGGGGCAGGGGGAAGGGCAGGAACTGGCCCCCCAACAGGGCAGGGACCGTGGCCTTCAACGCCTTGAGGTTCTTGAGGGCGTCAGCGGAGGTGTTGGCGGGGGCTGCCACTGGCTTCCGCTCAGCAGGGCCCGTGTCCCCAGGGGGCTCGGTGGGTGGGCCCGGGGCAGGGTTGGGGGGGCTTGTTGTGGAGGTGTTGGCCGGATCAGGCCCGGGTCTCTGAGGTAAGGGACAACCTGGGCCAGTCTGGACCACCGTGGTAGCAGGCAAGACCGAGGTGGCCAGGCCCAGGAGGCCTGAGGAGGCTGCCGGGCCTGGGGAGATGAAAAGAGGGAGGCAGGATGAAGCCACCTGCTGGCCCGGCTGCAACCCCTCCTCCCCCACCTCCATCCCTGCCGGCTGTCCCCTGTCCCAAGGGCCCCAAGCAAAGGCCCCAGGGCCTGGAAGAGCAGCCGGGCCCTTACAGGGGGCAGCTCACAAGCGCAGCCCCCCTACCCCCCCACACACCCCCTGCCCACTCACCTGAACTGAAAGGAGCTAAGCTGCCCAGTGGGGGCTGGGCCAGAGCCGGACCCGACAACAGGACCGGGGCCAGGCGAGGCAGGGCCGGGGAGGCCCCTAGCGGCAGCGATGCAGGCGCGGTAGCGGCAGCAGGGGGGGCCTTGGGAGCCGGGGATGCTTCGGGGGCCGGGGCCAAGTCATAGCACTTGCTTTCGTTCTTCAGCTGGGCGCGCACGGCCTCCTTGAGCTTGGCCAGGTGCTGCCGGGAGAAGAGGTGGCCCCGGCAGGACACGTAGAAGTCGTACTTGACGTCGCAGTAGGGGCAGTCGGCCCGCTGGGCTCCCGGGGGGCCCTCGCCGCCGCCGCCCCCGCCTGCGGCGGCCCCCTGCAGCTTGGCCTTCTTCTCCTTGGCCCGGGCGTTCTGGAACCACACCTGGATGACTCGCTTGGGCAGCCCGATCTCCTCCCCCAGTACTTCGCACTCCTGCATGGTGGGCGTGCGGTAGGCCTCGTAGCAGGCCTTCATGATCTTCAGCTGCAGGCTGCTCATCTGGGTCCGGTAGCGCCGCTGCCCCATGCCGTCGGGGGCCCCTGCCCCCCCGCCCCCTCCCCCACTCGCCCCCGCCGCCCCCGGGGACTCAGGCTCGGCCAGGCTGGAAGCCGAGGAATCGCTGAGGTCCCCGGCACAGGGGCTGCAGGCCTCGCTCTCGGGAGACGCTTTGGAGGGCTCCTCGGGGCCCTCGTCCTCGCTGGGGGCTGGGGCGGGCGGGAGAGGTACAGGCGCGGGGGTCTCCGGTGTGGGGGTGCTGGGCTCTTTCGCAGGAGGAAGGAAGGCCAGGGGGGCAGCGGCAGAACTGACCGGAGGGTAGGGGAAAACGGGGGCTTCCCGCTTTGGGACCTCCCGGCCGGGCCCCTCTTCCACCTTGCCCAATAGGAGGTTGAACTTGGGGAAGGGGGCGGGGCCCGGGGCGGGAGGGCCGGGGGGCTTGGCTGCCGGGTTGGGCACGCCCCCCGGGGTGCCCCGGAACTGGCCTTTGCGCTCCCGGGCCCGGGTGTTCTGGAACCAGACCTGCACCACGCGCTTCTTGAGCCCCACCTCCTCGGAGATGCAGTCGAGCATCTTGCGGGTGGGGTTGGAGTCCTGCATGTACCAGCGGTACAGGATCTCCAGCTGCTCCGGCAGGATGGTGGTGCGCAGGCGCTTGTCCCGAGGGGGCTCGCCCTCCCCGCCGCCCCCCACCTCGCTGCCCGTGGGGGACAGGCTGCCGTCCTCGTGCTTCCGCTTGAGGGGTGGCCCCGGCACCGTGGGGGCGCCGGCCCCCAGGGGGTTGCGCTCCCCAAACACCAGCAGAGGCAGGTCTAGGAGGTGGGGAGCCGCGCCGGGCGGCACCACGGGCAGGAAATGGAGCCGGCGGTGAGCAGCCAGGAGGTCGTGGCTGGGGAACGCCGCGGCGCACTGGTCACAGGCGTGGGTGGGGGCCGGCGAGGCCACGGCCCGGCCTTCGGGCTCTTTGCTGCCCGGCTTCGCGGGCTCCGCCTGGTTCGGCTCTTCCCGGTCCAGAGGTTCCGGGGACGGGCCCTCGGGTCCCGGTGGGGGCTCCGGGCCCTGCTCCTCGTCGGCGTCTTCCTCTTCTCCCTCTTCCTCCTCGTCCCCTCGCTCGGCCTCTTCCTCCTCCTCCTCCGGGGGCTGGTCGTCGTAGCATTTCTTGAGGTGCCGCACCAGCTCGAAGACGCAGGAGAAGGAGGCGTGGCAGCGCCTGCAGCCCGAGGGTCCCCCGGGGCCGCCTCCCGGGGGCGCGGGCCCCACCTCGCTGGCGTGTTTGCGCGCCTTCTGGCGAGCGTTCTGGAACCACACGACCACCACCCGGCTGGCCAGGCCCAGGAGCCCGGCCAGGCGCTCCACCTCTCCGTCCTTGGGGTAGGCGCTGGTCTCGAAGAACGACTGCAGGGCCTGGGTCTGGAACTCGGTGAACTTGGTTCTGGAGAAGCGGCGGCCGGCCGGCAGGAGCGGGGCGAGGCTGCCCCTGGCGCCCTCCTCTTCCTCGGGGGGCCAGCAGCGTCCAGCTCGGCCGCGCTCCTCGGGGGGCCGGGCGCTCCCCGCGTCCGACTCGGCCACTAGGAAGGGTGGGCCCAGCTGGGGAGCGGGCGACTCCAGCGGGCCCTCGGGAGGCCTGGGGGGCTCGGCCGGGGGCGGGTACAGGCTGTCGTAGCTCTTCCGGAACTGGGCTGCGTACCTGCTCAGGGCCTCGAAGGGCAGGAAGCGGCGGTGCACGTGCTCCTCGTGCGTCTTGAGGATGAGCATGTTGGAGAAGAGCTTCCCGCAGGCCCCGCAGGCCAGCTTGTCGCCGCCGCTGCCCAGGGCCTCTGGGGGCGGCGGGGTCGGGGGAGGGGCTGCGGCCTGCTTCCCTTCGTTGTACTGGATCACCAGCTCGAACCCGAAGTTTTCCAGGAGTGCCTTGGCTGCCGTGCGGGCCGCCTCGTTGGGCGCTGGGTTGGGGGGCGAGGTGGGCCCCGCCTCGTTCCCCTCTTCTGCCACGGCGGGCCGCTCCCACTCCCGCTCGGCCAGCTCCGACTTGGGGGCTGGGGGCAGAGGCGGGCCGGCGGCAGCAGCGGCCGGCAGGGACAGCAGGGGTGCGGGCCCCGCCAGGGCCAGCTTGGGTGTCACCTTGAGGTCGTGGAGGTAGAAGGGCAGGAGCAGCTGCTGCTGCTGGAGCTTCAGCAGGGACTCGGGCACCAGCGGGAAGGGGGGCAGCACCGGGGGCGCGAAGAGGGGGGCTGGGAACCGGTGCAGGTCCAAGGGCGGGGGAGGCGGGGACAGGAAGGGCAGGCCGGACGTGAAGCCCCCTGCGTCGGGGCCCCGCTTCTCGAGGCCCCCCTCCCCCTCCATCTCGCCTTCCTTGGCGTCTTCGGGGCCCCGCTCCAGCCCGTCGGCCTTGGGGTCAGGCCTGGCCCCCCGGGAGCGCGTCTGGTGCAGCACGGAGCGCATGTGGATCTCCAGCGTGGAACTCTGGTTGTAGGAGACCCGGCAGACCGTGCACTTGAAGGGCTTGTCGGAGGTGGCGGCAGCGGTGGGCGTGGCCTCTCCCCGGACCGGGCCGGCGGGGTCCACGGCCGCCTTCTTCATCTTGTGCAGGTGGGAGACGGAGTTGTAGTGCACCAGCAGGATGTTCTTCTGCGTGAAGGACTCCTTGCACACCGTGCACTTGTAGGGCCGCGCGGGATCCAGGAACTTGTCCAGGGCGAAGTTGGTGGTCTTCCGGTAGGTCAGGGGGTGGCGGGTGTCCGGGGGAGCTGGCTCCGCGGGGCGGGGCTCTCCAGCAGGGCCCTCTTCCTCCTCGGGGGCGGCAGGCGCTACTGGGGCCGTTTCCTCGGTGGCCGGGGCATCAGGCCTGGGCGCTGGAGAGGGGACTGGAGAAGGGGGCTGCTCAGGGCTCCCCACGGGCTTGTCTGGGGCCTCCTCGGTGGCAGGCGGGGGAGGCTCAGGAGGAGCCCCGGGACTGGCTTCCGGGGTAAGGTGAGGGCCTTCTAGGGGACAGAAAGGGGAGGCAGTGAGACAGGAGTGCGGCCCCACCCGCCCCCAAACTCCAGGCTGTGGGTCTGTTTCCACACCCCTTCCCTGCCCCCCTGGGAGGCTTGCCAGTGCCTTACCCCCCACCCCCTTACCAGTGGCCTGATCTCTGCTGGGCCCAGGTTCTGGCTCTGGAGCTGGGGGCTCCGGGCCTTCTGCCAGAGGGCTTGGGCTGGGCGCAGGCAGCACTTTGGTGGAGAAGGTCATCTCTACAGTAGTGGCCTGGAGGGGAAGGAGTTTGGATGACAGCCCCACCCTGGCCACACCAGCCTGAGCTCAGCTCCAGCAGCCCTGGGGATCCTGGGAAGCAGCGCCCTGGGCCTCCGGGGAGAGCAGATGCATAGGGGCCACCCCCTCCCACGCTCCGGCCCTCCCCACCCCTGTCCAGCCAGTCAGGCGCGGCCATACTCACCACCAGCAGCAGCTTCTCCACACACTCGGGCACCACGTTGTGCAGGTGGCTGAGGTGGAAGTGCAGGGCGGGCCGGCCCACCAGCTGCTCCTGACACAACGGGCACCTGTACCGGGGCGGCACCGCGTGCTGGGACAGGGCGTGAGCCCTCACCTGCTCGCACTCTGGGCTCAGGAAGCTGCAGTAGGGGCAGCAGTACACCTGGGGGGCACACAGGGACCGGAGGTGTCAGGGCCCATGGACCCAGTGTCATGCCCATGTGACACCACCCTGTCCCCCCTGCCCAGGTCCAGGGCACGGGCCTGACAGGGAGGCACCCATCCGGGGTGAAAAGTGCTTCCTCCCCGCCCCCCCCCCCCCCCCGTCCCTCATTTCCCAGGGACTGAGGCTGAGGTGGGCACTGGCCTCTATCCACGCCTCCCTCTGCTTCCAGCTGCAGCACCAAGCAGGGCCTGCCTCCTGGGGCGTACTCCAAGCCCAGCACCTCCATGATGGCGAGCTTGGCTGGTTCACTGGGGGTGGGGGGGGGGGGGTTGGCAGTGCTGTGCTTTGTTTACCTGAAGTGTAAAACCTCCCCATCCCACAACAAAAGGAGGGCATAGTGGCAGCGGCTGAGCCTCTGAGGGAGCAGGAGGCTGTGTCGGGAGGAGGCCAGGGCAGGGGCCTGCAGAGGCAGCGAGCAGGGCTGGGGAGGGCAGGGGTCAGGGGATCGGAGGAGACGCTGGCAGGCAGGGCAGGTAAGAAAAGAGACCTCCGGGGCTGGAGCAATAGCACAGTGGGGAGGGCGTTTGCCTTGCACATGGGCCGCCCAGGGTTCGATTCCCAGCATCCTGTATGGTCCCCTGAGCACCACCAGGAATAATTCCTGAGTGCAGAGCAGGGAGTAACCCCTGAGAATCGCTGGGGTGGCCCAAAAAGCAAAAAAAAAAAAAAAAGAGAGAGAGAGAGATCTCCATGTCCCCTGATGAGCTTGGCAGGGCCATGTTGCCAGAGGCACTGGGGGCGCCCAACTCAGAGCCTCTCCTGCCGGCTGTCTTTGTGCCGGCGTGCCAGGGCAGGGATGGTCAACAGAGGAAAGGGGCGCAGGAGGTTCCCTTTGGGAGAGGCCTGGGCAGGGGTGGAGGGCAGAGGCCACTCCTGGAGCTGAGGGGCCCTCAGAGGTGGTGCCAGCAGCATGGTGGCCACGGGGTCAACTTGGGGAGCTGTGTGCTGTGTGGGCCCCTCGGCACCGCAGGCTGGGGTCCCCGCTCACAACCAACCCAAGGTGGGGCAGTGACCTGGGTCCTAGCGCCTCGCACAGCTATGGGTCTCTGGGGAGGGTGACCCCAGGGGGGAAGGGAGAAAGGTGCCAGGGCAGAACAGTAGCTGGACATCGGGGGCAGGGTGGCTCTGAGTGCCTAACAGGAACAAGGGCAGTGGCACAAGCTTCTTGGTTGCCTTCCTCGTCCCCTCAGCCCTCTGCTCCCCTCTGGACCCTGTGTCTGGATCCTGGGGGCGGGGGGGGGGCATGAGACTACATGAGGTGGAGCCCGGGCCCAGGCCCACAGGCTTCTTGCAGAGCTCAGAGCCCAGCAAACCAGGTCGAGCGGCGACTAGAATTTCGAACTTCAGAGCCTGAGTGGAGAAAACAAAACCCGACCACCCCCCTCGCCCCAACCCCCACAGTGGTTTTCCACCCCCCAGTTCTGACCGTGGTCTGGCCGGCACCGTCTCCCACAGACACACTCTTCTCCTCCGTGTCTTCAGGAGCTGAAGAGGAAAGGAGAGGAGGAAGTTGGTGCGGCCAGCCCGCGGCCAGCTGCTGGCTGGGCCCAGGTCCTGGGGTACAGGGCGGGAGAGAGGCATAGCTGACTCAGCAGACTGCTGGACAGGCCGGGGGCTGGAGTGGGAGGGCTTTTGCCTTGCATGCAGCTGACCCGGGTTTGATCCCCAGTATCCTGTATGGTTCCCCACACACAGCCAGGAGTGATTGCTGAGTGCAAAGCCAGGAATAACCCCTGAGCATCGGTGGGCATGACCCAAAAAAGAAAAATGAATGCAGCCAACATTCTGTGGCGCCGGCCCCCTCCCCCCAGGCGCCCATCCGTTTGGTTCCTGCCACCCAGGAGGTCTTGACGGGGACATCTGGATTGTCCAAGGCCCCTTTGGCATTTCAGAACAGGCCAGTGCTGAGGGTGGCAGGGCGAGGCTGGAAGACACACGGGCTACTCACCCGATGGTTCTGTCTTGTTCTGGGCGTCTCTCTCAGGGATGGGGGGCTCTGCCAAGGGAGGGACGGGAGCCTTTCCTGTGGAGGAGGAGGAGAGACTCAGCGGATGGGGAGGGGGGAGGAAAGGAAGCAGGACGAGCAGAGTAGCCAGCAGGGCTGAGAATGCAGAGATGCAGAACCACTATGATGATGACTCAACAGGCAGAGAACAAAAAGCCTCCAAAGACAGATGGAGAGCAGGGACGCTCTCACTGCGACACAGGCAGAGTCCAGACCTGTCACTCGGCGTGTGGCTCTGGGGTAAACCTTTCTCCTGGCACGCGTGAGGCCCCGGGGCTTGATCCCCGGTACCGCAAGAAATAAAGATGATCAGGACAGGGGATGTGGCTCGGTTGAGCATGCAGCCTGCGTCCGTGAGGGCTTGGGCTCGATCCCCAACACCATACAGGGGGAAAGGGGGCCGGAGCGCTAGTACAGCGGGAAGGGCGCTTGCCTTGCACGCAGCTGACTCGGGTCTGATCCCCAGCATCACACACGGTCTCCTGTGCGCTGCCAGGAGTGATTCCTGAGTGCAGAGCCAGGAGTCACCCCTAAGTGTCACAGGGTGTGACCCAAAATAAATAAAAGGACTGGGGGGGGGGAGACAAGCCATCTGTAGACAGTAGAAACCCCAAGAAGTGGGGACGAGGGTGGTCCCCAGAGGGGAAGGGAGAGGGGGGACCACAGGGAAGGCTGAGTGGAAGCGGGGTGGGGTGTGGGAGGCTGCGGGCCTGGCCGGGAGAGGAGATTACCACTCAAGGAAGAATTGACAGATGTGTTGGAATTTATTTTCGGTGGCGGCCTAATTAAAGTGTTAAAGTTCCTTAACTCCATTCAGCCCTGCGCTGGGATCGTTAGCTATTGATCTGGGCCCCTCCGGCACTTAGCTGCAGCCTGCGTATTGGCAATTCAATTAGCACCAGTCAATGCTGCCTGTTTCCGGGCCGGCTCCCCTGCCCTCACCCGCGCCCACTGCTGGCCCCTGCGCCAAGCCGGAGTGCCCAGGCCCTTCTCTGACTGCCCGGTCCAGATGCTGCCCCCTGCATTTCCTGGACCAGCGGTGCCCAGGGGCTGTTTCAGGTTTGCTGGGAGAACCTGAGCTGCAGGAGGGGCACCCAAGCTCAGCACTCCCACTGAAGACCCCCTGGGAGATAGGAAGAAGCTGGGTGCTCCTGTGGCTTCCCGTGCCCAGGCCCAGCGGGCAGGGCGTGGTACTTTCTTCTCCCTCTTCTACCTCTCTCCTTCCGGACCAGCTCCTGAGGTAAGCCCATTGTCCTTCTCGACCCTCCTCCCACAACAGTTCTCGGACCCCCAATGGCCCTTGAAAGCATCACCCCCTTCTCTGTCCGGGGAGGTGCCCGCCCCCTCCTGCACGCCCCGGCATCGGCTCACCCGCAGTGGGCAGCTGCCCATGGCTGAAGCTCAGGATGCTGTGCAGGCCAGAGAGCCCGTCCTCGGCCGCCGCGGGGCCGCTCTGGAGCAGCTGCAGCCGCCGCTGGGCCTGGGCGTCGCGGTGTGCAGGCGCGCGCAGGTGGTGCAGGACGGCCAGGCGCGACGGCGCCTCCCAGGCGCACAGCAGGCAGCGGAAGAGCCCAGGCTCGGCCGCCGCCCCCTCCATCTCCTGCAGAAACTGGAAGCGCGCGGGGAGGTGCCTGCTCAGGTCCCGAGGGAGGACCATCTCCTGCCGCCCCTCCACCCCATCCCACGAGGGGCCTGAGCTAGTAGCACCTGCCCCACCCCCACCCCTTCCGGTGACTGCCCGAGGAGTGCTGCCTTGGCGCCCCACCCCAGAGTCCTGAGGATCTGGGCGGAATACTGTGTCCTCTTGGACTTCCGGTCCCACCAGCCACACACACAGAAAAGCTGAATAAAGGACTGGATTCAGTTTGTCCAGAGCGCCCTCATGTCTGTCTCTCTGGAGTGGGTGACTCTGCATTCTCACTGGATCTCCAACGCCATCACCAGGGAGGGACCGTCTGCCCCAACCCACTCCTCCCTGCCCCGCCCTACCCCCCTCACCTCGCACACCTGCCGCTCACCTTGTATATCTGCCCCACATCTTGCACACCTGCACCCCTTACCTTGTATGTCTGTCCCTCACCTTGTGCACCTGTATCTCTCACCTTACACACCTGCTCACCTTGTACCCCTGCACCCCTCGCCTTCTACAGCTGCACCCCTTGCCTTGTACACCTGCCCCTCACCTTGTACACCTGGCTGTTCTCCTCATGGGCCGCCCCGCGGGCATGCAGCTGCATCTTCTCCTTGCTGTTGGACTCAAAGTCACAGATGTTGCAGCGCAGGTGCAGGGGCGGGACGGACCCATATGGAGCCCCCTCTCCCAGGGGTGCAGGCGTGGGAGTGCCCACGGCCCCGCCCCCCTCCCTTAGGTGGGCTGCCAGCTGGTACTTCTGGGCGTGTTTGTCGGTCTTGAGGTGCAGCTGGAAGTTGGCCTTGAGCTGGGTGCCGTAGCAGCAGAGCTTACAGCGGTGGGTGTCCCCGGCCACCTCCTTCCACTCGGCTTCGGGCAGGCTGCGGCCCACGCTGCAGTGGTACAGCAGCAGCTCCAGGCTGTCCGTGCTGAAGGCTTGGCACACCAGGCAGCGGAACACCTTCAGAGCGCTGGCATCCTCCGGGGGTGGCGAGGTGGGTAGGCCGTCGGCCACGGAGCCCAGGAGCTGGCTCGGAGGCAGGTGGGCATCCGGGGAGAGGCTGCCGGGGGCTGGGGGGACAGAGACCGGAGAGTGAGGGTGGGAATGATAGTCGAGTGCGTGTGGCACCTGCCTTGCACACTTTGTCAGGCTGGATCCCCGGCACCACGTTATGGTTCCCCCAAACATACTAGGAGTGATCCCTGAGTCAGCCATGGGCACCACCAGGTGTGACCAGAAACCAAAACGAAACAGATGAGTGAGTGGCCCAAGGAAGGGGCCGGTGTGGATCATGGGCAGCGGCCTGGGGAGGCGGGGGTGGGGGGCAGGAGAAGAGTGCAAAGGCACTGGGGTAACCGAGGTCTAGGGCGCTGGCTTACCTGGCGGTGCAGCAGGGAACTTGCGGGCAGACCCTCCCAGGTGGTGGAAGCCATTGAGGAGCAGCTGGGCTTCCAGGGGCTTGTCCGGCCTTAGCCCTGGGCCAGGCAGGGGGGCCTGAGGTGGGCCCAGGGCCTGCGGTCCGAAGTACTGGAAGAGATCCGGTGGGGTGGCGGGGGCCGCCCCTGCAGGGGGCGGGGGGCCGGGCCCCACCAGCCCTGGCGGCAGCCCCAGAGGCAGCCCCTGGTGCAGCAGGAGCACGTTCTGCATGTGCTTCTCGGAGGTCATGTGGATGCGCAGATTGCGGGAGATGTTGGTCTCGTAGCTGCACACCTTGCACTGCCACGAGGACTTGGCCTTGGGCTCCTTGTCTGCGGCAGCAGCAGCTGCGGGCGGCAGGGCGGCCTCCGGGGGGCTGCCCTGGCCACCAGGGCCCACGGGGTAGCCCTGCAGGTTGGCCAGGTGCTTATCGGACTGCATGTGGATGCTGAGGTTGCCCTTGGTGGTGGTGGAGTAGTTGCAGACGTCGCAGCGGTAGGGCTTGTAGCCGCAGTTGTAGCTCTCGCCGCGGGCCAGGCGGGGGTGGGCGCCGCCCGCGCTGCAGTAGCTGCAGTGGCTGTTGCTCTCGGGGTGCTTCTCCCGCATGTGCACGTCCAGCGTCTGCTGGTACTTGTAGTGCCAGTTGCACTTGGGACACTTGAGGGTCTTGCAGGAGTTGCGGGAGTGCAGCAGGGACATGTGGCTGGACAGGCTGAGGCCCTGGAAGGCCGCCGGGGCCGGGGCATAGTCGTCGGCGAGGCGGTAGGCCGGGGGTGGGTCACTGGGCTCTTCGGGGGAGCCCACGGCGGCGGGGAGGGCGGCCCCCTCCTTGGAGGCGGGTGAGCTTTGGTTGAGTGGGGGGCACAGCCCTCCCTCCTCGTCGTGCCCCTCGGGAAGCCAATCTGGCCCTGCCTCGCCCGTTGCCGTTGGTGATTCTTTGGCTTGGGGGGGGCTGGGGCCCCAGGGGGCTGGGGCTGGGGAGTGGGGGCTGAGGGCCAGGACTACTTCTTCCCCGGGGCGGCCGAGGGCCTCGGGGGCACCATCCTGGCTCTGGGCTACATTCACCTCCCCCGGGGGCGCTGCTGTATGGCCACCGCTGCCTTCGAGGGGGGCGTCTAGAGCAGGCTGAGCAGGCCGTTTTGGTTCCAGGAAGCTGAGGAGGGCCCTGCAGCCCTCGCCCCCACTCTGCAGCACAGCTGGGTGGCCCCACAGGCCCTGGTGCTGGGCCGGGCTCAGCCGCACCCCGTGAGACTGTGTGTGACCCACGAAGGCCCGGGGCCCGCTGAACCCCAGGCGGCACAGGAGGCAGAGCCAGAAGGGCGCGCGGGGGTCCCCCTCCCTGCAGCCTGTGGGGCCGTCTTTGGGATCTCCGGGTGGGTTGGGAGCCAGCTGGTAGCTCCAGAAGGCTCCGTCCCTCCCCTCGCAGGCGGCCGGAGATGGCGCTGAGGTATCGTGGGGCAGAATTTGGTCAGAAGAGCTAAAGCCTTGCATTGGGTCAAAGCCATGTTGAATATGAAGGGCAGTGAGGTGTGTGGGGGGTGGGTGGGCGAGGAGAAGAGGGGAAGGCTCTTCCTCGCTGCCCACCTCCCCCCGGGGAAAGCCCTTTGGTAACAGGAGTTGGCGGCTGCCCGGCGGGGGCGGCTGGGCCACCAGGCAGGCCTCACCGGCGGCGGTGAAGACTAAGTGGTTGCTCAGGGGCAGGGGGGCGAGGCCTGCGTCCCCCTCCTCCTGCGGCTTGTCCTCGTGTGCCCCCAGCTCCTTTGGTGGGAAGCCACCACCACCCGCCTCTTCTTGGGGCTCCCCAATCTCCTTTGGTGGGACGAGGCCACAGCCTGACTCCAGGGGCCGTGCCCCCGGCTCGAAGGGCCTCATGCTCTCCGGGGCAGGGGCGGCGGCGGGGGGATCTTTGGTGACAGGGTCAGGGGGGGTGCCGGGGGAGGAGGTGTCCAGAGGCGGGGTCGGGGCATCGTGCCCGGGGGAGCGGGCGGTGCTGGCGGCGGCGGATGAGTTAAGGGTGGCCATGGCAGACGGAGGAGAGCTGGGGGTTCATTTCAGCGTGACAGCCAGGACCCTGCAGCGGGGGACATAGAGAGAGGGGCTGTGAGGAACAGTGAGGTGAAGCCAGGGACCCTGACCCAGCTCCAGTCGCAGAGACCCACTTGCCAGCCCCAAGTTGCCAATGCCCTGTGGTGTCAGAGGTCAAACCAAGCACTTTCCCGGCCAGCACTGTTTCCTCGGGAATGTGGTCCTCCCCATCTTCCCTCTCAAAATGTGCTACCAGGCCCGAAGAGGGTACAGTGGAGAGGGCACTTGCCTTGCTCGTGGCTGACTGGTGTTCCAACCCTCCCCAGCATCCTGTATAATCCCTCGAGCCCCACCAGGAGTGTGATTCCTGAGTGCAGAGCCAGGAGTAAGCCCTGAGCACTGCCAGGTGTGACCCAAGACAAAACAACAAAAAATGTGGTACTTGCCCGGTTGTTCGAGGTCGAACCCTAGACCACAGTACGATAGCCCAATGCTCAAAGGAGCCATGGCCCTGCCTGCATCTTTCTTTCAGCTTGCAATGGCCTGGCCTCAGGCCATTAGCATCTCATTTCTGAACAGGTTCAGGAGCCCCTGGGCCTCCCCTTCCATACTGCTGAAGCCTGGCAGTCAGAACAGTCTTTCCCGGTTCACAGTAACTCATAATTATGGAGCTGGAAAGATAGTACAGTGGGTAGAGCACTTGCCTTGCACTTGGCCAACCTGGGTTCGATTCCTGGAACCCTGTATGGTTTCCTGAGGCCACCAGGAGTGACCCCTGAGCTCAGAGCCAGGAGTAAGTCCTGAGCACTGCTGAGTGTGCCCCCCCCCCCCAAAAAAAACCCAAAATCAATAAAGGAAGGAAAAAAGGAAGGAAGGAGGGAGGGAGAGAGGGAGGGAAGGAAGGAAGCCACCCAGCTTCTAGTTCGTGGTCCCCTGAGCACAGGCCCAGGAGTAATCCCTGAGCATAGCCGGGTGTGATCCCAAACCTCCCAAATAAAAAAGTTCTACTACATTCTGCTTAAAACTCATCAATGATTGGGCAGGAGCAATAGTACAGCAGGGAGGGCGTTTGCCTTGGACATGGCCCACCCAGGTTCAACTCCTGGCATCCCATATGGTTCCCAGAGCACCATCAGGAGTAACCCTTGAGCATCACCAGGTGTGACCCAAAAAAGGGGGAAAAAAATCAATGATTTCTCACTGCACAGTGATTAAAATCCAAAGTCTTCATAAAGGACTGGTCCACTCTGCTGCTCACCTCATCTCTCTGCCCGCCGGGCTGACCACTCCCACCGCCTCTCCCCCTCCACACTGTGCTCACTCCCACCTGGCCACCTGCCCATGCTGCCAGGAATGCGGCCCTGGACCGTGACCGTGGCTATTCCTTCCCTGGCTATTGGAAGTCAAAATGGCCTCACGCTTCCTTGCTCCAGAGATATTTCTCCATTTTTTATTTCTCCCTTCTAGAAGGTAAGTGCCATCGGAGCACAAACTTCACCCTATTTCTTGCTCTAGAAATAAAAGTGGAGAAAGATGCCTCCCGAGGAGTAATGCCTGGCTGCTGAATAAATGCTGGGAAAGAGTCTCAGGTTCCCCGGACAGCAAAGACAAATTAATTTCCCTAAGTCCAGGTCCTCGAGCCAGAGATAAACCTACAGAACTTCATTGGCCTATGGGGCCCCGAAATCCTCTGAGCCCCAGATGCAACTCTGGTGGCACCCCGCATCAGAAAGACAATAGCTCGCATGTGACTATCTGCCTTCTCCCCAAAGAGATTAAAAAAATAATAACAGCAATAATATCCTGGCTCAATGCTAAGTGCTTCATAGCAACTATCTCATTTACTCTCACAACCCTCTTATTTTACTCTTGAGGCAGCCAGGAAATAGAAAGGATGAATGAGCTACTGAGTCACACAAGGCGGTAAAACTAGGAAAGGTACTGGGGCTGTACCCCAAAGCTGTGCGACCTGGATGGCCTCCTCCAGCTGGCTGGACTTGCCCTCAGACAAGCAAAATGCGCCTCCAGAGGACAAGAAATTGGGATTCTGGGGTCCCTTTGGGCTGACCAGAAGCACCAAATCTCCAAGGCTACACCCAACCTTTTCTTTTTTTCTGCTTTTTGGGTCACACCCAGCCATGCTCAGGGGTTACTCCTGGCTCTGCACTCAAAATACTCCTGGCGGTGCTCGGGGGGACCATATGGGATGCCAGGGATCAACCCGGGTCGGCCGCATGCAAGGCTAACGCCCAACCCGCTGTATTATCGCTCCGGCCCCGCACCCAAACTTTTGACATGGCTCTTCCCCTCACTCACCAGAATTCCCAGAGCTCACCATGCCAACGCCTCCCCTGGCCCCTGTGGCCCTGTCCTCTTTCGTTCTTAGCAGCCGCAGGATGCTGAGGCTGAGCCCTCTGGGAAGGCATGCAGTGGACGGCCTCACCTTTCTCGGGCCAGCTCCAAGCCTCACCTCCAGGCTCCTAGATTTGGAGTGGGCCCTAGATCTGTCCCCCAGTTCCCATTTCCCTTGTCCTTCTGGGGGGGGGTGGAAAGGGGGCACTAGCCAGGCGTGAAGTTGGAGCCATTAAAGGAGCTTGGTGTGGGGCTAGGCCAGTATGGTAATGAAAATGCAAATTAGCACCTGGCCAATGGGGTGGGGTACAAAGGGAAGTAAAGGAAACCGGGTGGAGAGGAGTCTCCAGTGCTGGTGGGGGGGGGGGGGGGAAGGGGCTCCAGAGGAGCTTCCCTGAAGGCTGGAGGGGCTAGGGAGGCTAGCTGGTGGAGCCAGACAGACCATGGTCACCGCCACCATGAGTGCCCCCCCCCCCCCCCGGCCCCTCCACTGCCCCCTGAGAGCTGCCCCAGGCAAGGCTCTCTCCCTGCAGGCCCACGCTCCCTACCCACAATGCCACACCGGACTCCAGGGAAGCCAGGAAGACCAGTGCCTTGCTCACGAGATGCTTGGAAGTGGCAGCGAGTGTGGGGGGGGGGGGTGGCGGGGAGACACAGCAGGTTGCTGGCAGCAAACCAACCCAAGGCGCTTCACCCCGGGCCAGCAGTGGGCATGCCCCAGAGTGAGCCCAGGGCAGGTCTGCAGCTGCTTAAAATTGCAAATCTCTCCCCACCTCCCAACCTGCCCCTCCTCCCCCTCCTCCTCCTCCTCAGGAAGGAATTTCAATTGCAAATTTATCTCTGCTCAGGGCCTCCCCCCCACCCCACCCCCTCACGCTGCCACGGCAGTCCTGCCTCCTTTCTTCTCCGCGCCTCTCCCATCACCCCACTATTTATTACCAACCTTTAACGGCAGCAATGATTCTGCCCCCCGCGCCCCCCCCCCCCCCCGCCCCGTTCTTCCATCTCCCTCCTCCTCAGTCTTCGCTTCCTCCTTCCCTCTCGGAGTTCTTATACCCTTCCTACCTTGAACTCCAGTTTTTCACCCCTTCCTGGAAGCAGAAGAAACGAATGACGGGCCTGCCCGCGCCCCCTCGCCCGCAGACCTCCCATCATAAACCGCCCCCCCCCCCCCCCGCCTGGCCTTCCCGGAGGGCAGCTCCTAGGAGCCCCCCCCCCCCCCCCCCCGCCGCCTCCCAGTCCCTGGCATTCCTGCTGGCGGGGAAGGAAAAGGGTGGCTCGGGTGGAGGTAGGGTTGTCCCTAGGAAAGACACAGTTCGGGGTGAGGGCAGGGGCCCCCCAGGAGCGGGCCGTGGCGGCGGCCGTGTGATTAGAGCGGAGATTGATGTGGAGGCGCGCCACAGACGGCAGAGAGAGTCAATAAAACGAGAGGATCGCATTAGAGGCGACAGGGAGAGCTTTAAATTACACGGCGGCTGCCACGGAGGGGGAGGGGAGGGGGGTGGGGAGACCCGAGGGTGTCGTCCTCCCCTGAGAGGACCCTCCGGCTCCAGAATGGGCCTCGGTTTCCACAGCTGCCCCTTCTCCTCGCCCTCCCTGCTGCGCAGCGGGGAGGCAAGGGGCTGCAGGGGTCTGTCCTGGAAACCAGGAGCCACCATGGGTGGTGTTGGAGTGGCCCTGAGCTCCGGCTCCTCCCAGACCCGGATGGTTCTCAGATTACTGCTCAGAATGAGCAGGAAAAAAAGTACAGAAGTGGGGATCGGGACGAGAGAGGAAGTTGGTCTTGCATGCGGCCAATCTGGGGTTGATCCCCGGGATCCTGTAGGTCCACCCCTCATATTTCCTCCCGCCCCCCGACCCCCAGCCCACCAGGAGTTATCTCTGAGCACAGAGCTAGGAGTAAGCTCTGAACATCGCCGGGTCTGGGACAAAAAAACAATGAAGCAAAGCAAAGTGAAGCGAAGCGAAGAGGTCTAAAGAAAGGGAAAGAAAGAGTTGGGGTACCACTCCAAAGCTCAGTACCCACAAACCTAATCTGACAACTGCACGCTTGCACTGAAGGTGGCAGAAAGGTGCCCCAGGCCCTGGGCATCAGGTAGAGTCCACCCGAAAGCCGGCAGTGGGAGCCAACTGCCCTGGGGAAGTGAGGCAGAGAGGCCCGGAGTGAAGCCGCAGAGCGCTGAAAAGGCTGCAAGGGGCTGAGGCCTCAGCACGGTCGACCCAGGTTCTGTCCCTGACATCCTGTATGGTTTCCTCTGAGCCCCACCAGGAGTGATCCTTGAGGGCAGAGCACTGCCCCTGAACACTGCCGGGTGTGACCCAACAAGAAGAAGAAAGGAAAAGGCTATGAGAGCCAGGGAGGCAGGGAGAACAGAGCCAGGCCTCAGAACCCGGGGAGCACTGGAGCGCAAGGGAAGACTGAGGAAGGAGCCGCTGGTGAGAACGGGACAGGGCTGGGGAGGGGCAGACAGGGGCAGCACCCTCTCCCGCCTTCTGTAATATGGGAGCAGAGAACAACTACTGTTCCCTAGTGGTTGTGGAGGAACAGCACCACAGAAAGGCAGCCTGAGGGGCAGATGGGCACCCTCAGGCTCCCCTCCCTAGGGTAACAAAAAGCAGAGTCCGCTTTTTTTTTTCTTTTCTTTTTGGGTCACACCTGGCGATGCTCAGGGGTTACTCCTAGCCTTGCACTCGGGAATTAGTCCTGGCGGTGCTCAGGGGACAATATGGGATGCTGGGAATCGAACCTGGGTGGCTGTGTGCAAGGCAAACGCCCTCCCCACTGTGCTACAGCACCAGCCCTAAGCGGAGTCCTCTTACGCCCCCACCCACCCCCTCACTCTCTAAGCACCTCCCCCACCCTGGCAGCAAAGACTTTCCCCACCAAAGGCACGAACACATTTGCTAAAAATTTGCGTACAATTAATTCCACATTCAGACCCTTCCAAACCTTTTTGTCTTTTGATTTCCCAATTGTTCCATCCTCTTCCTGCACCCAGAATGGGCTCACAGCTTCTCTCTTTCCAGTCTGAACCTCTTGCCTAAGGCACTGCTCTCTCCCACACTCACTTTTCTGATGTCTCACCCCTTGGTCTTTACCTGCTGCTCTTTTAACTCTGGAAGTGACCTCCCTAAATAAACTCTTCCTAAACAAGACAATTTAGTTTGTTGTTGGTATTTTTTTTACAGGGCCACACCTAGTGGTGCCCTGTAAAAAAAAAAAAAAGGAAGATGAAACTCAGGGCCTCTGGCACTCTAGGCAGGAGCACTGAGCTTCCCCTCAGGACCCTATGAGCCCTGAAGGTGACTTCAGTTTCCTTTTTTGGGGAACTGGGAATAGTGAGCCCTTCCTCTCTCAGAAGTCGAGGACTAGAGCAGGTAGCAGGCAGAGTGCATGGGGACATCCAGCAAAGTTCATTCTTAGTTTTGGCGGGGTTTGCGGGGTTGTTTGGGGGCCACACCCCGTGATGCTCAGGGCTTCCTCCTGGCTCTGTGATAGGGTATCACTCCTGGTAGGCTCGGGGATCAAATGGAGTGCCTGGGATCACCCCTGGGTCAGTTGCGCCCCACAGTCTGTACTATCACTCTCGCCAGTTTTTGTTGGGGCTGGCAGTCCTGGCTGTGCCTGGGGACTACTCCTGGCTCCGTGCTCAGTGCTAGGGATTGAACCTGGGCTCCTGCATGCACGCAAGTGTCAACCACTGAGTCACTCCCCTGGCCTCTTGGCCCTCATGACTAAGATAGACTCCTCATTTCTGCGCTCTGTTGCTAAGCGCCTATTCTGGACTATTCTACCCAACAGTAGACTTGCTCCCCACTGACCCCTCTTGCTGCTGGGCCAAGAGGCAACCCACTTACCCAGAGCAGGCCTTGGGGGTCCTGCCCAAGCTCACAAGACCTGGGTAGAGAAGCAGCTAGTAGCTAGAATGAAACTCACCATTGTTGGGCTGGAGTGATAGCATAGCAGGTAGGGCGCTTGCCTTACCCGTGGCCGACTCAGGTTCGATTCCCAGCATCCCATATGGCTCCCCAAGCACCGCCAGGAGTAATTCCTGAGTGCAGAGCCATGAGTAACCCCTGAACATCGCTGGGTATGACCCAAAAAGCAAACAAAAAACAACAAAAAAAGAAACTCTCCATTGTTGGGGATTAAACCCAGGCTGCTGGCATACAAGCAGTCCTTTGCGTTATCTCTGCCTCCCTCCAATCCTTTGCTATGGGAGGCATGAGATTTTGAAAAAAGAGGGTCAAAGGTCTTGCCCTGCACTCAGCCAAACCCAAATTCAATCCCCAGCACTACATAATATGGTCCCCTGAACACTACCTGGAGTGACACTGGAGCAGAGCCAGGGGTCTGAAGCATGAAGGTGTGTAGTCCCGTCCCACCCCAATTTTGTCATGTCGGGGTTCAGGGCCCGCCTCACACATGTGCTCTACTGCTGGACCCTGACCCCATCTCAAGCCCCATCATTTTTTTCTCTTTTAGACCTCCCATGCAGTACTCAAGAGGCTGGGGGCAACTCCCAAGGCCCAAGGGAACACTCCGGCTTGCCGTCACAGGTTCCACCAGAGCCACCTTGATGGCGCTGGGTGGCCTCTGGGACTACCCCAGCCAAGCATCCAATATGGTGCCCCTGTACCATCTCCCAGTCCACCCTCCATTTCAATCCTACCTCTCCTAGACCTGCGTCCCCACCTGCCCCCACACACATTTGGGGAGTGCCTACTTTAGGTAAGATAACTTCTGTCCAGAGAAATACTATGAATCCCTATCAATACCATTACAACAAATATAACATCTTTCGGGGCCAGAGTGATAGTACAGTGGGTAGGGCACTTGCCCTGCATGCAGTTGGCCAAGGTTCCATCTCCAGCATCCCTATGGTCCCTCAAGCCCTTCCAGGAGTGATCCCTGGAAGCAGAGCCAGGAGTAACCCCTGAGCATCGCTGGGTGTGGCCCCCACCAAAAAGTTCCCCACAAATAAGTCTTTAAATGTTACCAGGTAACATAGAAGGCAGGAAATGGTGGGGGGGGGGGAATAGAAAAAATAAAATTTAAAAAGAAAGAAAATAGAAAAAAAGAGAAGAGTCATGGCTGGGGAGGCAGTGGTACAGCTGTGCTCAGCCTGGTGGCTGTGAGGGCCTTGATGTGATCCCCAGCAGAGAGACAGAGACCTAAGACACGGAGCGGAGAAAGGGACTGAGAGAAGGGGCAAAGGGATGCCAACCCCCCGGTCTGCCTGTGAGAGTAATCTCATCAGGCCTGGTTTTGGGCATCGCACTAGTCTGTGGCCTGCGTCAGTGTGGGAAGGAGCGAGACCCTGCAGGCAGGCATGCAGGGAAAGGGGAGGGGGGGAGAGCATAGGCTGATAGGAAGACGGGCTGTGGTAGGGGGAAAGCCGGCACGCAGGCCACCCCACAGAGCAGAGTTCCATGCACGCCCGTGTGGTTTGGCTGCCACATGCCTCTGGGGCGATCCAGAGAAGAATGGGGCCCCGGTGGCCCCAGACGCGAAGCCAGCTCGGGCGCAGATCATCACAGAACCAGCTCAGATCCCTCTTCTGTAAGAGCGCGTGGGAGGGAGGCACAGAGACTCGGGCCCTGCAATTCAGACTCAGGATCCCACCCATTTCTGAAGACCACTGGTTGCCCTGAGCTCGGCAGGCATCACTCCCAGCCACTCTACAATTATGTAGAAGAAATGATATATTTAAATTAAGCCTTCTGGTTCTTTGAGGAAAAAAACTCCCAACTGATGGAGGCACTAGCTTTGCACACAGACAACCCAGAATTTGATCCCTGGCACCCCATAGGGTCCCACCCCCCCTGCCCCCACCCCCAACCTGCCAGAAGTGATCTCTGAGCACAGAGTAAGAGACAAAGCCTGAGCATAGCTGGGTGTGGCCCCCAAACAGAAATAAAACGAGCAAAAAAAAAAAAAAAAGATGGCTGGAGCAATAGCACAGCAGGTAGGGCATTTTGCCTTGCACGCGGCTGACCCGGGTTCAATTTCCAGCATCCCATATTATGGTGCCCAGCACCGCCAGTAATAATTTCTGAGTTTATGAGCCAGGAGTAACCCCTGTGCATCGCCAGGTGTGACCCAAAAGCAAAAAAAAAAAAAAAAAAAAAAAAAAAAAAAGAATAATGACAAATCTCAATGAGATCATAGAAAACTAACCCCAGGGCTGGAGCAATAGCACAGTGGGTAGGGCGTTTGCCTTGCATGTGGTCAACCCGGGTTCGATTCCCAGCATCCCATATGGTCCCCTGAGCACTGCCAGGAGTAATTCCTGAGTGCATTAGTCAGGAGTGACCCCTGTGCATTGCCAGGTGTGATCCCAAAAGTAAAAATAAATAAATAAATCAAACAAACCCCACGAAGTGGTTTTCCTGCACCAGGCTAAGCCCCCAGCAAGCAGCATTGTCACTAATCCTGCACTAGCCTAATGAAATGATCCAGCCATTCAGCCCTGTTTTACAAGTGAGGAGAGTGGACTCAGATGGGTAAGCTGAAGGTCTTCTCACACTTGGAAAGGAGTGCTGAGGTTGGGCCCAGGTAGCCAGACTGGAATGCCTCTGCCCTTGGTTTTCATTTATGTTTTGGAACTCTGGCTAGAATGCTTATTTGCGGGGGAGGGGAAGTGGGAGTGGGGTGGGAGGTGCCAGGAATCAAACCTAGGGCCTCACACATTGCTGCCGCTGGGATGCATTTTGAATGCATGCCACTCTGCTTCCATTCTTGTGGCCTTGAGCACGCACACTGTGAAGCCGCTCTTGGAACCCGAAGAGCTCACTCCACCTTCTCTCCCAGAGAGCGGAAGCCGTGTCCAAACAGGACCACTGCCTACAGGCTCCAGGGGGCGCCACACTCCCTGCCGTCTATGCGGTGTCCAAGTCATTCCCTCTGTGTGGCTCAGGCTGTGCACAGATTAGAAGGCTGAGTTATCTGAGGTTATGTTATAATTTGTGATAGTCTCTTTGAGTTGAAAGGCTACACACGCATATTCATAATAGCATATGAGCTCCATCAGACAAGCTAGTATGGTATGGAAAAACACTGCCTTTGGTGCCAGACAGACCTGGAATTAAATGCTAGCTCCAATCTCCCCTTAACGGGGTGAATCATTTAAGGCCCCCGTTTCTTCCTGTATACCATAGGGGGCCGGTTCCTCCTGGAACTGTGTCCACTGAGCTGAGCATTATTGAAACCGGCACTTTGCATGTGATCAATAAATGGAAAGAAAGCGTCATTATCCATCCACGTGCCTTATTTCCTGGGCTGGGGCGGATGTGTCGCATCGATTGCCTTTTGATGGTGTGTGTGGCTCGGGGCCTGCCTGAGTTCAGCCCTGTCCCCTCACCTCCGGGGGCATCGGGTGCTGGGGTGGGGGTGGGGGCTCCCCGAGGTTCCCCCCCACACACACCCCTCTGTGCGGGCCTGTTTGTGCATGGTGGCCTACAGGCGCGGGCGTGTTTGGGGTGGTGGTAATTACTGGGATGGCCCAGCCCTAATGAGTGTGATCTCGTTACACTCTCGCTGCCTCTAATGGAGCTAACCTCATTTCACAGCCATTAGAGATGGAGATGAGGCCCCGCCCCAGGCCCCCCGGCCACATTCTGGCCTCCAGCTCGCCATTTCCCCGTGCCACCTCGGGCTCCCTTGGGCTCCGTGCTGCTCCCGCCAGGTTTCCCTCCCATGCGCCCCATTGTTCTCTTTCCTCCCCGCCTCTCCTCCAGCCCCTTTCCTCTACCGGTCCGTTGGTCCTCCACGTGTCCGTGGCTCTGCGCCCTGCCCCGCCCCCCTCCCACGCTGCTCTGTCCTGCCTGGCCAAAGGACAAATCTCAAGGGGAAACCAGCAAAGACAAACAAGGAGCAGTGACTTCATTATCGGCGTTAATTTGCCACTTCAGTACCTCCCACAAGGGTCAAAGCCAGCAAGGCTTGAACTTGGGACAGACTGGGACAGACGAAAAGGTGGTGGCCTGTCCCTGTCCAGCCCCTGCAGTGCCCCTCGGCCTCCCTCCTCCTCCCCCTCCCCCTTCTCCCCCTCCACTTTTTCTCCTCCTCTTCCTCCTCCTTGGCTGCCAGACAGGGGTCAAGCTCCGGGTTTCCACTTCCCAGTCCAAGCAGTCACCTGCCCACCTTCCTTTTTTCCATCTGAACTGCAGTCTCTGTGCTGGCTCTCCCCCAGTTTCAAGTCACAGGGTTTGATTTTTTTTTTTAACCTGACTCCCCTTTGCCTTAAGTCCAACTCAGCCTGATGGTACCCCCCTCTGCCTCGTGCTCCCTGAACTGCTTTCTTATTCACTGGTGCACACCTTGCCTTGAAGCACGAGGAGTTAGGGAAACCTGTCCGTAAAGGTAGGAAGCCCCAGGCAGGAAGCAGGCCTTGGGGCCCTAGCAGGCCCTGAGACAGAACCTGGGAATGGCTGCACACAGAGGACCACGACCAGCGACATGGGGGACCGGACCATGTGTCAAAGGATGGAGCAGAATCTAGACTCAGATGCCCCCAGACTTGAGCTGGACCAAGCAGCAGACACCCCCCCCCCCCCCCACACACACACACACCACAGTTCCTTGTCAGGAGGCCTTCCCAGTGGAAGAAGAATAAAGATAGATCCAGAGGGCCTGGGCCAGAATGGACCTCACCAGGAATAAGACACTGGAGAATGGAACTGGTGTTTACCCCTCACTACCTCAGGGAAATTGAGTCCTAACACTCCTGCCCCACCCTCTCTGCCCTCCTTTTCAGAGAAGCCAAATGACTGGCAATTGACAATTGACCTTTAGCCCAATTCCAGTCCCAAAGGGGGAGGTGGAGGGCAGCTGGCTGTGGCTGTTGGCTGCTCCGGGAGATATCTGCACGGAAGTTCAAATTTCTGAAGCATCCTGGTGCTGCCCCCTCAGAACCTGCTCAGGGACCCCCTCCTTCAGGCTGTGCACCCAAGCCTTCTAGGGTGAGCACCCAGGCTCTCAGGTAACACCAATCCCATGGCCAGCCCTGCTGAGAATTCAGGGCTGGGACCTCAGCTATGACGTCATTCCACATCCTGGCCTGGCCCACCACAGATGCTCCTGTTCTTTCATTACTTTAATCTGGAGGGTTGGAGAAATAGTAAGACAGGCAGCGCACTAACCTTGCATGTGGACATGGACCCCCCCCCCCGCACCCCACAGGGTCCCCCAAGTCCCATTGTCAGGAGTGATCCCTGAACAGAGAGCCAGGAGTAACCCCCGAAGGCCATTGGAAGCTCCATGTGGCCCCCAACCCCCCAAATAATTATTTGTACTGGCCTTGCAACCGGATGACCCTAGCTGGTTAGAATTCATTGTACATGGTCCCTTGAGCACCATCACTGATGATTCCCAAAGTCAGAAGCAGGCCCAGAGCACCATCAGGTGTGGCAGTTACCTCCCAGCCCTCTAATAAGAAGAAAATAAAATACATATTGTGAGGCTTGCAGAGCTGTCTGTGGAGGAGTTCGAGAAAGCTGCCTTCCTCCAAATCCACAAACCAGCAGTAAAGCTTGGTGACAGATCTCACCTTATCGCCTCCTCCCTGGGCACCCTCAACTACCGGTTGCTGAGGCCCTGGTCCCCGGACTGGCTTCTACCTGAGGGGATCCCTGCCAGACAATAGGATTACCTCAGTGTCCTGAAAGACACCTCTCAACCTTTCCTGTCTCACGTGATCATGATGGAGGGGCAGGGTGGGGGCAGGGGGCTCCCCCGGGGCTTCCCCAGTGAGGCCAGGGGCTCCGGGAAAGTGAGTGGTGGGATGACTGAGAAGCCAGAGAAGAAAGATGGAAAAATCAATGAAATGAGTTTCTAACGGTGAGGTAAAGGACCGCCGTGTCGACAGCCTGTCGCCGGCTGCGAAATATGGGCTGCCCAAGTCCGTGGCATGGCTGACAGTGCAGGCGGGTGGCCACTGCCTGCCCACAGCCCCTTCTCCCCACCCGGGCCTCCTCCCTTACCCAGGCCCCCTCCCAGCTCTTCCCTGCATTCCTCAAGCCCTCAGGGGTCTTCCAAGCTGGGGGGAGGGGGGGTGTTTAGACACAGGAACCACCCAGAAGCCCTGAGTGGTGCCTCTGACCTCTAAGGCGCCTGTACATCGAGACCCCCCCACCCCCCTCGCTGCTCATGTCAGAGCCCTCAGAACTGCACCTGACTCCCCCATTTTCTCGCTCCATCTACCCGGGGCTCATTCAGCAGCAGGCAGCCAGGGATCCTGACCATCCCCTCCTCCCCCAGGTCTCCTTTCCTCTAGCTCCTGCCTCAAAGCCCATCGCCCATCGGGGGCAAAGCCTCACTCGGCTCCTGGCTGGACCCAGGATGGTGCTGAGGACTCCCTTATTTGCACCCAGGGTCGATATCTGCATGCATGGGATCTACTTGCCTGGGGACTTCCTGACTGGGGATGGGGTGGAGCGAGCGGAGTGTGGGTGTTACTTCCAATTCAAATCCACCCGACTCCACTCTGTCTTTGGAAACAATTCTCAACCTTTTCTGGAAACCACCTCCCTTCCCTCCCCTCCTCCGCATCTCCCTCTTGGGTTCCCAGACTCTTCATTCATGCTTTCCTCCCGGTTCTCTCTATGACAATGCGCACACCAGCCCATGGAGTGTGCCCCTAAACCAGCCGCCTCCCCTCCACCTCACTGTGGCCCCACGCACCCCTCAAGCCTGACCCTCTATTTCTGATGTCCCATGTATGCTGACCTGGGCCTGCCGGGGTGAGAAGACCCTGGGCAACTCTTTCCCTGTTCCCTTCCTTGCAAGTCAGTTATCTTCTGGCCAAATATTGGTCAGTAGGTTCTGATTCAACCTCTTCTGTGGCACAGATGCTCTGTTGTCTGCCCAGAAACCATGGGAAACTCGACTCAGCCCTGCTCACCGGCCCTCTGACTAACCCTGGGTGGGAGTGTCACAGATTCTTTTTCCCTCCTTCCTCCACAGCCAGATTCCACAGTGCCCTCTGGCATTTGAGAACCCTCCCCGTGCCTCTAACCCTGCATCAACTGACACCTTCCAAGGCTCTGCGCCCCCATTCTGCATTTCCAGCTTCAGTCTCCATTCTACACCCGAGGTGAGGCTCATCTTACATTTTCAGGAACTCTCCTCCCTGCTCACAAAGGGGCTCCTTTCACATGCTGGAACTGCCATTTCCAGTTCTCTCCCTGCCTGGCCCATCTTATAACCCTCTTCTCCGGGCCCTCGGGGTCCCCTATCTCCCATGGTTCCCTCTCACTCCGGCAGGTTCTAATGCACCTCAGGCACCCACAAACAAGACTGCATTTGGAACTAGCTCCAGGGAGGCCAGACCCCCAGAATCCTAGAGGTTTGACTTAGCCCCTGGACACCCCCCCCTCCGCTTTCCCCGCCCCATCTGCGCACAGCTCCCGGGCAAAGCACCTAGTTGATCCTCTCTAAGTCTCAAGGTAACACCAGCTGCTCTGACATCATGGAGGGAGGAACCTTGTCAGGTTGCCAAGGCAACACCAGCAATTTATGACATCAGAGGCTTGAGGTCTTGGGTTCTCAGGGGGCTAGAAAGATTCAAGTTCCTGTCAGCTCAAGTAAATGGGAATTCTACTTTTTCATCTCCCTGGCTTGGGCATGAAATGCAAAGGCCTTTGGTGGGGAGTGAGTGATTTGGCCACTGGCAGGGATGCAAACGGGCACGCGTCCCTCTCGCCTCACCACACATCTCTGGCGCTTGCCCTCTCCTCTGGCGTCTCTCTCTTGGGGGCTTCGCCCAGTGGTATCTCTGCTCTGCCTCTTTTTTTCCCCCCCAAATCGCCCCTCCTGCAGTGCTCTCTTTGCATCGGTCCTGCTGTGTCCTTCTCACACCAGAGGCATTTGTTTCCTTTGATTCCTCATCCTCCCCTCTTTTCCCCCTACCCGCTCTGTGCAGCTCTGATCTGCTTCAGCACTCCTCCGGCTGCCTTCCACGTCCCTTCTTTGTACCACACTCTTTTCCCACCTCATCTTATTCTTTGGTTCCTCCCTTCCCCCCACTTCACTATTGTATTCATTTCATATTGCTCACCCCCCTCCCCTCCTCTTCAGGAATATGCTCTCTTTTCTCTCCCTCTTTCCTTCTGGGTCGCAAGGAACTCGGGTTTCATGTCATTCTCCCCATTTTTCATTAATCACACCTCAGTTCCTCCCTGCCCCCCATTCCGCATGGATTTTTCTTCCGTTCCCTTTTGCACATTTCTCGCATCATGCATTTCTCTACCCCATGCTTTTATGGCACGCGGCCTCCACTGCTTTTCTGCGACTGTAAATCTTCCAT
Organism: Sorex fumeus; assembly: GCF_029834395.1. Taxonomy (NCBI): domain Eukaryota; kingdom Metazoa; phylum Chordata; class Mammalia; order Eulipotyphla; family Soricidae; genus Sorex; species Sorex fumeus. Next base: position 71,902,073 of record NW_026606155.1, on the reverse strand, counting down.
CTTCTGCTCCTATCTACCTCTTCCTTTTACCCTGCCAAGCTCTCGAGAGCTGGGGGGGGGGGGGAACAGTAATGGGCTTAACACAAGGTAAACTCGCCCTACATACCTTTACCATTCTTTAGGCAGAAGGACCCTGGCCCCTGCAGAAGACAGTATCTTTTGCGGAAACGAAAACTGCCTTGCAAAGAATCCTACTGAATCGAAATAGCAGGAGCCCAGGAAGAAGAGACACTAGAAAGTCGGGGTGGGGTGTTGTGGGGGTGGTGGAGAAGAAAACAAAAAAAACAAGCGTTGAAGGATGAGCAGGGGACCAAGCAGGCGGGGAGCTCAGAGTCCTAGTGAAATGCCCCCTTACAAAATCAAAGTTGACAGTTAACAGACATAATGGCCCTGACTGCTGAAGGGGTTATATGCCCCTGGTAGCCCATTAAATTGATTTCTTGGCCTGTTTATGTGCTTTCACAAGCCATACTCCCACCTCCCCGGGTGGTCCCTTGCTTTCTGGCACCTTCTGCATCTGGGGGGTGGGGGGGGGCAAGAGAATGCTGGGTTCAGAGGGTAAGTGATAAAAGGTGACCAAGGAGAAAATGGAAGGAAGAGGGCAGATTGTGGGAACAAAGGTGGAGAATACACACGAGAGGCCACAAGAAGAAGGGACGACGTGGGATGGAGTAAGACAAAAACCATATACAATGATAGAGTGAGGAGTGAGGGCAAATCCAGCCGGCCAGGAAGAGGGTCGTGGTCAGCAAGCTCCTGGAGAGGCAGGTGGCACAGAGGGGACCAGATGTGAAGTCCTAGATGGGCACATGGCATGGGAGCAGCATCAACAATGCTAGGAAGTTGTAAAGCTTCCTGGGCAAAGGTGGCAAAGGAGGCTGTGCGGGCGGGCTGTGCTGGGAAGGTCCCTGCGAGTCCTTCCTTGGGGAGTTCCATCTCCTCCATTCTGGACTCCTGTGGGTCGCTGGCCCTCGAGGACCACAGTCATGATGGAGTAGCAGACCCCAGAGTGGCCGGGGCAAGGCCGGAGCCCCTGCGGGGGCAAGCCCAGGATGGGCAGAGGAGCCGGGAGGCGAAGTAAGGCATGACACGCAGTGACAGGGACACACACGGAGAGGATCACTCAAACAGGAAGCATCGCATGCGGAGAGCCGGGGATCCATGGGTGGGGAGAAGGGAAGGGAGGAAAAACGGCAGGCAAAACCCGAGGCTAGCCGGGACGCCTGGGCAGAGATCAGCAGGGAAGCGGGGGGCGCCACGGCCAGACGCAGGGTCCAGGGCTCCGCCACCATCAGGGCACGGCAGAAGAGGGGCAGAGAGAGAGGGGCGCTCGCCGGGGAGTTGGGGGACCAAGATTTCACCTTTGCACGCAGCAGTGGCCTCCCTTCACCTGCTCCTTCCTTTCCGAAGGAGGGACGGAAGCGGGGGGCGGGGGCCAAAAAAAGGGCAGAAAGCGCAACTTCAGGCCAAAACGAAGATGGGAGCGGACGGGTGTAGACGTCCCCCTCGCCACCCCCCCGCACACCCGCGAGCGCCCCGGCCCCCTCCATCCATCAGCCGCCCGCCGGCCGCGGCTAGGGGGACTGCCCAGGCCCCGGCGCCTCTGGGCTGACAGCTCCGCACCCCCGCGTCCCTCCGACCGGCCGGGCCCTCCGGGGTCCGCCGCTCCCCGCCCGGGCTCGGCGCCACCCGTCCAGGCTGCTGCTCCCCGCCGTGCGCCGGGCTGACGCGGGGTGCAGCCCCGGTGCCTGCCCCGGCCCGGTCTCGCCCCGCACCCTGCACCCCTGCGCCCCCCACCCTCAGCCCGGCGTGCACCCCCGCCACCCCCGCTGCCTCCGGGCTCTCGGCCGGGCCGTCCGGGCGCCCGTCCCCCCTCCCCCAGCCCCTGCCCGGCCCTCGCCGAGCGCCTCCGCTCCTCTCTGGCTCCCGCTTCTCAAGAGCAAGGAAGGGAAGAGGAGAGAGGAAAAAAAAAAAAAAAAACAACCCAACCCAGCAGCATCGGAAATCGATGCACTTACACCTCAGCTGGAAGCAGGGACGGGAGTCGAACCGCGGCCGCCGCGCAGCGCTAGGCGGGGAGGGGAGGGGGCGGCTCTTGCAAGGGACTTCTCCGATGTGTTGATTCCTTTTTTTTTTTTCCCCTCCTCCTCCTCCTCCTCCTCCTCCTCCTCCCTCCCTCCAGCGCTCACTCCCGGGCGTCGGGGACGGAGATGGGAAAAAAATAAATAAATAAATAAATAAATTCGCGGCGGCGAGGGAAGTGAAGGAAAATAATCAATGCTATTTGGCTGCGGCTGAAGTGCTTTCCCGGCTTCGTGAGGGGGTTTCCATTGATTCACCCTGGGCACTCGCTCGCTCCCTGCCTCCTCCTCCTCCTCCTCCTCACCCTCCTCCTCCTCCTCCTCCTCCTCCTCGCCCTCACGCCTCCGCCTCATTCACTGGCTGGAGCCGAGGCGTCCCACACAATGGAATAATCAATACCCAGGCGCCCGGGGCGGCCCCACTGAGCAGGTGCAGCGGCCCGCCCGCCGCGGTGCATGCCGGGACTTGTAGTCCCGCCCCGCCCCCGCCCCGCGCGCCGGCCGCGGGCGTCCGCTGGGCCGCGTCAAGCAGTGGGTGGGAACCCCGAGTCAGCCAAGCGGGGGCTGCGCCCGGCCGGGCCACTTGCCTTTCCCCGACGCCAGCTCTGTGGCTGGTCCCTGCCGAGCTGGAAGCCTTTAATCGATCTCTCTCTCTCTCTCTCTCTCTCTCTCTCTCTCTCTCTCTCGCTCTCGCTCTCGCTCTCTCTGAGTGTCTCTGTCTGTCTCTGTCTCTCTGCCTGGCTGTCTCTCTCCTCTTCCCCTTGCCCACATGCGTTTTTTCTTTTAAAACTGCTTTTCAGGGGCGGGAGTGACAGCGGGTAGGGCGTTTGCCTTGCATGCGGCCGATTCCCAGCACCCCATATGGTCACCTGAGCTCTGCCAGGAGCAGTTCCTGAGTGCAAAGCCAGGAGAAAGCCCTGTGCATCCCCAGGTGTGACCCTGAAAGAAAAAAAAAAAACACTATATAGCAAGTCCTGGTTTCTGCCAGCTTCCCAAGGCTGCCCGAGGCCTCTCTTTTTCTCCCCCACTCCCAAGTTCCACTTCCCCCGCCTCCCGGTTGGTTACTAGAACCTTGACTTTGCACAGCAGTGAGTTGTCCCAGTGGAGGACCCTGAGCGCCCAGACCTCATCCTGGGCAGCTCACAACAAGGTGTGTGTGTGTGTGTTTCTAGTAAGCAGACTGGCAAAAGACGTATGGAGTGCCCAGTTCCAGTTCCAGTTCCAGCACGTTCCCAAACATCACCTTATTTGATCCTCACAGTGACTGCCGTTTTACTGCTGAGAAAACCAGGGCCTGTGGTCAGGGCCAGTCAAGTTACACCATCAGGAATCGACTAGGCAACAGCAGCTGTGACACATTAGCTAGCTTCTACTTCTCTGGGGAGAGACTGAGAAGGTGACGCAGGCAGGTGTGGGTGTGTGTGGATGGGGGGCAGGTAAGGAAGAAGAACATTTGGAAGATTCTGTGAGTCTGTGAATGAAACTTCACACCACCAATGATAAAACAAGTTTTGGGCCATGTGATGACTTCCCAAGGTCAAACACAGGTGGAAGTGATAATACAGTAGGTAGGGAGTTAGCCTTGCACACTACGGACCCAGGTTCCATCCCTGGCACCCCATATGGTACCCCAAGCCTGCCAGGAGTGATCCCTAAGCACAGAGACAGGAGTAAGCTCTGAACATTGCTGGGTATGGCCCTAATACAAAACTAAGCAACAACAACAACAAAACAAGGTCAAACATAGAAAAGTGAAGCTGGGGACCAGTGAAGAGGGAGAACCCAAGGGTCTGGAGCCTGGAGTTTGGTCCCTGACACAGGATGGTGCCCTGAGCACGGCTAGAACTGATCCTTACTGCAGAGGGTAGGTAGTCCCAGAGCTACACTGAGAGTGCCTCCCATCCACACAATTTGTTTTTGTGCCACACCTGGTGGTGTTCAAGATTGACTCTTGGAGGGATAATAGGACTGGTCAGTGGTTGGAACCAGTCACAAATGTGGGGGGGGGGGGGGAACGAAGGTAGGTAAGATAGAGAAGGGACCAGTATGACAATAATAGCTGGAAATGATCATGCTGGATAAGAACTGAGTGTTAAAAGTAGGTAAAGGGATGGATGCTCTTGACAGCCTTTCAATATCAATATTGCAAACCACAATGCCCAAAAGGGGGGGGGGAGAGGGGGAGAGAGAGAGAGAGAGAGAGAGAGAGAGAGAGAGAGAGAGAGAGAGCCTGCTGAACCGCTAAAAAGGGAGGCAGGGTAGGAGCTGGGGTGATGGGAGGGAACCTGGGGACACTGGTACTGGGAAATGTACACTGGTGGAGGGATGGATGTTGAAACACTGTATGACTGAAACCTAATCATGAACAGCTTTATAAGGGTCTATCTTGGGGCTGGAGCGATAGCACAGTGGGTGGGGCATTTGCCTTGCACGCAGCCAACATGGCCAACCCGGGTTTGATTCCCAGCATCCCATGTGGACCCCGAGCACTGCCAGGAGTGATTCCTGAGTGCATGAGCCAGGAGTAACCCCTGAGCATCGCCGGGTATGACCCAAAAAGCAAATAAATAAATAAATAAATAAAATAAGGGTCTATCTCACAGTGATTCAATAAGAGTAAATTTAAGAAAAAAAGAGATTGATCCTGGTTCTCTGCTCAGGGATCACTCAGCACCATACAGAATGTAGGAGATAAAACCTGGGTTGGCCACTTGGGCTTAGCGCTTAGTCCTGACTGTGCCTGGGGACCATATTTGTCAACGCAGATCAAATCCAGGTCGGCCTTGTGCTACGCAAATGCCCTATCTGCTGTACTATTGCTCTGATCCCAATTTTGTTTTGTTTTCTCTTTGGTTTCTGGGCCACTCCTAGTATGCTCCAGGGCTCCCCCTGACTGTGCTCAGAGGTCACTCCTGGTAGTGCTCAGGGAACCATATATATGATATAGGGAATAGAAGTGAGGTCTGCTGCTTGGAAGACACGTGCCTTAACTCTTGGATCAGCTCTCTAGCCATAAGATATACATTTTTGTTTGGTTTGGGATTTGGGGGTCTCTACCCGGTAGTGCTCAGGAGTGACCCCGGTGATGCTTGAGGGACCATATATGGGGTCAGGGATTTGAACCAGGTTTGGCCACATGTAAGGCAAATGCCTTAACCTCTCCACTACTCTCTAGCTGGAGATCTATATTTTTGTTTGTTGTGCTCAGGGTTTACTCCTGGCTCTGCACTCAGGGATCACTCCTGGTGGGCTTAGAGACCACATGGGGTGCCAGGCATTGAAGCTAGGTCAGCTGCATGCAAGACAAATGCCCTACCCTAGTCTGCCAATGCCCTAGTATTGACAGACAATACTATTGGTCTGTCTGGCCCCAATGTTTTAGTATTTTTTTAAAATTTTATTTTATTTTTTTGCTTTTTGGGTCACACCCAGCCGATGTTACTCCTGGCTCTGCACTCAGGAATCACTCCTGGCGGTGCTTGGGGGACCATATGGGATGCTGGGAATCGAACCTGGGTTGGCTGCATGCAAGGCAAACGCCCTACCCGCTGTGCTATTGCTCTGGCCCCATTGTTTTAAATTAACATAAGTACTCTGATAAGGACTACTCAGTGACCATTGGAAAACTGGAAACTCAGTAACAAACCAACTGCCTTAGGGGCACAGGGAAATAGCCCCAAAGGCCTAGACTCACATGGGAATCCTTCCTGGGTTCCATCAAGACACCACATTGGCCCCTAACACTACACTGTGTAGGGAGCAGCCCCTCAGCATTTCCGGGTGTGGCTTTCAAATGAAAACAACAGGGCCCAAATGTGCTCAAAGGACCGGAGCATATGTTTTGCTGGGGACCTGGGTTCCATCCCCAGAAGCAAATAGTTCTCCATAACACCAAGCTTGGATTAACACCTGAGAAGAGTCTGATGTGGCCTTCAAACCAAACCCAAACCCAGCCTGTCCAGTCTGGCCCTTGTCTCCTATTTATATGGCTATCCCGAGGCTTCTGTGGAAAACCCCTCAGGTCTTCAGCTTTCCACTCAGAATATTACTTTCTCCTTCAAGCAGAAAATTCCCTATCAGCCCTTACCCTAAACAGTCATTCACCCCTCTGAAACGTCACGGTTTGTGAAAAGGTCCGTGATAGTTTTAGTTTCTGGGCCATCCCTGGTGGTGCCCAGGGGTTACTCCCTTTTAGATGTTCCAGCAATGCTCAGGGAAGCCTGCTGTGCCACAGCGTGTGCTCCAGTCTATCGAACTCTCTCGTGGTCCCTAGCTTCCCCTTTGTCTTTTGTTTATTTGGAGCCACGCTCAGCTGTGCTCAGGCTCTATGCTCAAGGATCATCACTCCTGGCTGTGGGGGGGGGGGGGGGGGGGGAAGAGAGAGAGAGAGAGAGAGAGAGAGAGAGAGAGAGAGAGAGAGAGAGAGAGAGAGAGTATTATACGTGGTGTCGGGGATGATCAGATGGGATTTAGGCATCACCCTCAGTACTATCTCTCCGGGCCTCGTAAGTTATTTTTTTTTTGTAGGCCCATTGCCAGAGGCCAGCACTGTGGGTGACTGTAATATTACAGTGTGCGATCTTCCGGAAAGTGTGAGCGGCCTGTATTCCAGGCGCAGCTGTCTGTGCAGCGTGGGGGTTGGAAATAGGACCAAGGCAAGGAGCCTCAGATCCTTCCACCTACCGCCCCGGCGCAACTTTACAGGTTAGAATCCCGCTGGCTGACACTAATCACAGCTTTCCCGTCACCATAGCGACGGTAGGGGGGGAAGGGAGGAAGGCGTGAAAGCACCGGCTCCCGCTGGAACTACAACTCCCATCATGCACCGCGCCACGCGGGCGCGGGGCTCAGCCCGAGGCCTGGAACCTCGTGAACCCCCAGCAGCCGGCGGGGATCGGGGACGGCGAGCAGCCGAGCCGGGGGGTGGGGGGGGCGGTTGGGGGGGATCGCCGCCGCCGTGGTCGCGGCCGGCCCTCGTGGGCGGCCACCGGGCCTGTGGGTCCCGGGTCCGCCCTAACATGGCCGCTCCCGGCATCCCTCGCGGGCGCGGCGTGGGCGCCTTTCCCGGTGCGCAGGTCCCGCGAGAGGGAGACCCGGGGGCCTGCAGGTGAGCGCCGGGGGCCCTCCCCGGGCCCGCCCGCACGGGACAGACGTGCCCTTCCCCGCCCCGCGTCCGGGGCGGCCCTTTGGGTCGAGGTGGGCGGCCAGCGCGGGGCGAGGCGTTCCCTGCAGGCCTTTTGCAGACTCTCCGCCGCAGCTGCAGCCGGGCCGGGCCAGGGCTCTGCGGGGGTCGTTAACTGTCGCCGCTCTGCGGCGTGGAGACAACCCCCCCCACCCTCCCCCCGGGGGAGGCTGAGCCAAGTGTTTGTTGACTGATTGTAGCTTAGCATGGCCCAGGAGGGCATGATCGAAGTGGAGCGAAAGTTTGTGCCGGGGCCTGGCACCGAGCAACGGTTGCAGGAGTTGGGGGGCAGCCTGGAGCACCGGCTCACCTTCCGGGACAGCTACTACGACACCCCGGCGCTGAGCCTCATGCGGGCCGACCACTGGCTGCGCCTTCGCCAGGGCAGCGGCTGGGAGTTCAAGTGTCCCGGGCCGGCGGCCGGCCCCGCGGGCCCCCACACCCAATACGTGGAGGTCACGGCCGAGCCCGCGATCGTGGCCCGGCTTTGCGAGCTGCTGGGCGCCGAGACCCCGGCCTCGGGAGGGGTGGCTGCGGTGCTGGCCCCCCTGCGGCTGCAGGAAGTGGCCAGCTTCGTGACGCAGCGCAGCGCCTGGAAGCTATCCCTCTCGGGCCCCTGCGCGGGCGCGCCGCTCCGGGTGGACCTGGACACGGCTGACTTTGGCTACGCGGTCGGGGAGATAGAGGCGCTGGTGCGCGAGGAGGCCGAGGTCCCCGCTGCCTTAGAGGAGATCCTCCAGCTCAGCAGCATGCTCGGTGAGGCCAAGGGCGGCCCCCCTTTCCGCTCAGGACGTGACATGTGCGCGTGTCTCGGTCACAGGTCCCTCTCCCGCCTTACCTAGGGGACCCAGCTGGCTTTTTGGTAGGGCTCCAGTTTCCCTCCCGCGAGGCTCGCTCACCTGCCTTCCAGCCTTTCCCCCTGTGGGACCCCAGCGATCCCCCTCATTTTTCTTGCCCCTGGTCACTTCAGGTCTCCCGGTCAGTTCTCTCCCTTACTTTTTGAGCCACACGGAGCAGTGCTCAAGGATCACTCTTCGTAGGGCATCAAACCTGCAAGGCAGTTGCCCTGCCCAGTGTACTCACCCTCCACCCCTGCCCCCCTTCCTCCTCCTAACATCTTGGTGGACGGCTACCCAGATCCTCTATTTGTTCTGTTGGCTTTCAGTGAAAGGCCCATGAGCACTGTGGGGCAGGCGTCGGCTCCCTTGTAGGTGCAGAGAAATCTGGGCTTGGCTTTCGTGTCCCCTCCTGGGGGGGCCTGCAGTGCCGGGATGTGTTTTCATCTCCGCAAGCAGGCAGAGCTGTATTCCCTGCTCTGTGCCCAGCACGCTGCCAGCCACCAACAGTGACACCTGCCTGCAGTGGCCGCACACCCCAGAGGCTGGCGTCCTGTGGAATTCCAGACGAGCGGCCTCCCTTCTCTTCCTGCAGCCCTCGTTTTTTCTCTTGGCATGCATCTCTGCGTGTGCTTCATTACCAAGCTAATGAGCTCTGGTCGGCTCCGAGAAGGCTTTAATCTTGCGACAGGAGCAATAACCGAAACGAAGTCCCTGTTGAGGCCCCTTCTGTCTGCCGGTGCTCAAGCGCCTCTTCACCGTCTGTGTCTCTGTGCCGGCAGGACCCGTTCAGGCCCGCTCCCCCAGGCCAGTGAAACCACCAGGGGTCCCGGCTGGGACGGGTGGGGGGCACAGTGCGAGTCGCGGCAGCTCTGCCTCGTTTTTCTCATTCTCCTTTTTGCCTGTAGGTGTGCCCACACAGGAGAAGGCACCTGCCAAACTGCTTGTGTATCTCCAACGCTTCCGGCCTCAGGACTATCTACACCTGCTCGAGGCCTCCAAGTCACAGACAAAGAAGCCCCAGGAAGCCCAGTAGCTGGCTGGCTGGTCAGCGGGCCCGGGTGTTGCTCCTCACCGGCAAAGAGACTTCTGGGTCGCCCTGGCTCAGCGTGCCTCCTGCCCGGGCTTCCCCAGCCCAGACTCCCGGCCCTGCAGCGGGGACCGTGCCTACCCCCTGCCCTCAGCCTCGGCTCTTTCCTGGAGCCCTCGCCCTGGCTGCCTCCTCTTCCCCCATCCGTCAGATGCAATCTGTGGGCCGCCCCTCTCCCCTGGCCGCTAAGCAGCCTCCATTGATTTCCGCTCGTGTTTATAGGATTTCCACTTAGCCGTGATCAGTAGTTAAGCACAGGAAAATCCCTTGCCACCCCCCCTCCCTTGGTCGATGCCATTGATTCTGCCAGCGGCTCCTAAACCGCCTTACAGCTGAGTTAGAGATGAGGGGAGGCAGTGGGGATTTCCCTACCTTGGGATGCAGGGAATAGCAGCGGGCCGGGCCGGGGCGGAGCCTGGGGATTCCTACTAGGGGCCTGGAAACTCGAGGGGCCGGATCTCTACCCAGAGCGGGTCGGGCCATCCCGTTCCTAAGGCTCAGAGGAGCTCGCATATGTCTAAGAGGCTCTTCCCTGGATGTTACAGACGACTTCTCCCTCCGGGTACCCCTATTATACGGCTCCCCCCAGCAAGCTTTATTCGGTGTTACCCAGGGGTGGGGGGTGGGGCAGAAGGGGGGAGGCCCCTGAGCGCCTGCGGAGGCAAGCGCAGGCCTGAGGCGCCCCCTGCTGGACTCCCTTGGAATAGGTTCTTGAGTTACTGCCAGGTGGCCAGGGGCAGGTTGTTCACCTCGAAGATCTCCTGCACCGACTGGCCTAGGTGGTTGTAGGTGAGGCGCAGCTTGAGCCGTAGGGGGGCCTAGGAACACGAGGGTGGATACTGGGACTGGTGGCGCCTCGCCAGCCGGAGGTGGGGGTGAGGTGCTGTCCCCGGCGCTCACCTTGTCAGGGTTGAGGATTCGGAGGAGCTGGGTCACGGGAGGGCCACCCTGGGCTGGGACGGTGTCCCCACTGGGGGCCTGCAGCTGCAGCTGGAAGCTCTGACACAGGAGTCCAGTTGGGCGGGGTGAGGCTGGCCCCTCGCACCCTTCCCCCCACCCTCCGGGCCCAGAAGGCCCCTCGCACCCTTCCCCCCACCCCCGGGCCCAGAACACCTCTCTGAGCCCTGGTCTTCTACAAACCTTGGGCACGGCCGCCTGGCAGATGAAGTGGGTGACGTCACCCTCCGAGGTGTTGGTAGCGGTGACGGTGACTAAGAGGAGAGCAGGGGTTTCCGGGGGGCGAAGGAAAGAGAGGTCCAGCCGCAGCCCGTCACGTTCAAAGGCTCTGAGGTCCGGGATGGGAGCTGGGGCAGGGAGAGAGACAGTCAGGGTGTGGACGGGGTGCGCTTGCTCCTGCGCCCGACAGGAGTGAAGCCAGACACCCTACTGGGGACAGACACTGCCCAGGGGACCCCAGGCACAAGGGAGGTCCCTGCTGGAGCCCAGGCTATGGAGAAAGAGAAGCAACGAACAGGGCAACCAGGGAGAGACTCGGGGACAGGTACTCTGAGAAAACTGTGCGGGAAGGGAAGCGCCAGGGAAGGGCATTTAACACCTGCACTGAGACCTGAAGGGTGACACTGAGCCGGGTCACTGGATGTGCCAGGAAAAGAACATCCCACCGAAGGGCTGGAGAAATTAAGGTTAGGCGCAAAGGCTAAGGCACTAGCTTTGCGTGGGGCTGCAGCAGGGACTAGTGGGAAGGAAAAACTGGCACCACACATGGTCCCCCAAGCACTGCCAGGAGTGGCCTCAGCGCTTTCAGGTGTGGCCAGAACTGTCTGGCTTTGCTGGGATAGGTCTGAGGCGCCCTAAGGGGCTGTGGGTGGGGGTGAGGGGGTCAGGTAGTGGAGACACGGGATGAGCTGGAAGCAGGCCCATATGGGGACATGGTGGGGACAGAGCAGGGCAAAGGGTGCCAAGCCTCCCCCACCTCCCCAACATCTCCCTTTCCTGAGGCTTACTCGGGGATGGAGGCACACAGGGGAGGTCCAGGAGGTGAATCAGGGTGCCCTCTCGGGAGGGGGCCAGCGAGGGTGGCGGGGGGCCCTCCCCAGGAGGACCATCCAGGAGATCTAAGAGATCCAGGAGATTCGAGGCCTGGGGACAGGCAGAGAGTCAGGGTTGGGGACAGAACCTGACCAGTGTTCCTCACGTTGGGCACCCCCCCCGCCCCCGGTCTCCTCACCGGGGGCTCAGCGGGCACAGGGGACGCTTCTACAGCCTGGGCCTCTTCCTTCTGGCCCTCCCTGTCTTCCTCGTCAGCTTGAGGGCCACCTCGCTCCACAAGCGGCATCTTCTCCAGGATGGCAGCCCTGTGAGGTCAGAAGGCACCCTTGTGCCCAGTGGCAAGGGTGTGTGTGTGTGTGTGTGTGTGCGATGCAGGGGATGGGGGGCGTGGGACCATGTGTCCTGGGCACATGGGTCAGACGTGCCAGGTGGCAAGGATGTGTGTGTGTGTTGTGTGTGTGTGATGCAATGCAGGGGATGGGGGGCGTGGGGCCCAGACAGCCCCGGGCACATGGGTCAGACATGCCTCTGACTCCCTTAGCAGGGAGTCTAGGAAGCCAGTTGAGCTCCAGAGAACCTTGGGTGGGGGAGCCCAGACCCTGCTGTCCACAAAGGGGCCAGGGAGAGCAGGCGGGGGTGGGTGTGGTCGCACCTCATGTGGTCGTACTTCCGGAAGAGTGCGTTATACTCCACGGCCCGCTGCTGCAGCTCCACATCCAGGCAGCTCCCGTAGATGGACACCACCTGGCGGATGCGACTGGACACAGGGTGTTGTGGGGTAGTCAGTCAGAGCTTTTCTCCGACTGTGGCGTGGGGCAGGAGGGGTGAGCACCACTTGCTAACAGGAAGGACCAAAGGACTGGGGGTCGCAGTGATGGCCACCTCTCCTGAGAGGGGCCATGAAAAGGCTCTTGGGTGGGCGAAGGGTCTCCTCTACACCCAGCTGTGCTCAGGGCTTACTCCTGGCTCTGCTCAGTGATCAATGCTGGTGGGGCTCAGGGGACCATATGGGGTGCCGAGGATTGAACCCGGCCAGGCAGTGTGCAAGGGCCATGGCTCCGGCCCCTCCCTTCTTACTTGATGTCCCCGCTGAACCGGGTGCTGAGCTTCATGAGGGCGGTGAGGGCATACCCTCGGGTGGCTGGCAGGGACAGGTGGGACTGCAGCACCCTCTCTAGCAGTGCCAGCACTTCCTCCTCCTCCACCTGTAGGGTGGGCACAGGTCGGAGCCCGGGGGCCAGCCTCTCCCCCGCCCCCAACACACAGCATGCCCTCTCCCCCGCTGTGGTCTCACCTGAAGGGGCTCGGTCTCCTCGCAGCTCCCGGCCAGCAGGAGGTCTCCGTATTCGCCAATGCACCAGGCTGCCACCTGCACCAGTGGCTGCTGTATGAGGGTCAGAAATGTGCTGGGCTGGGGGGGCCCAGGCCCAAGTGGTAGAATACATGCCTGACTCTGGATCAGGCAGGCTCTGGATCTGATCCCTGGCATTGCAGGACCCTCTGCGCCCCCAAATAAAAATAAAATAAAAAAGCTAGGCCTATGCTGGTGCCTCCTCACTGGGAAGAGATGCTAGCTAGGGGGGGAAGGCAGTCTGGCTAACCCGCTGGAGTTATCTGCCCTCTGGCGGCCAAGCACCAGAACGACATGGTCTGAGCAGGAGGGATGCTAGGATGTCCTAATGAGGGCAGAAAAGGAAGGGTCCCTCTCTCTGTGAATGAGTTGGTTCCGGTTTGGGGCCACAAAGGCGCTGCTCAGGGGTTACAGCTGGAGTGGCTCAGGCTCTGAACTAGAGTCAGCCGCATACAAGGCAAGCATCTAACCCTTGTACCATCTATCTGGCCCCAAGGGACCCTTTCTTGAGTCTTGACTCTCTCTTGAATATACTTAATATGTTTAGGGGGCAACAGTTACTGGCTGGCATCTGTGAACTCACTCAGCATTCAAGGGAGCAATAAAACTTAAAACATGTAGGAAAAAAAACATGTAGAGAGCTGATATCTTTTGGGGGTGGGGGGATAGGCAGGTGGGGGCCACACCTGGTGGTGCTCAGGGCTTACTCCTGGCTCTACACAAAGGGATCACTCCAGGCAGGGCTCAGGGGACCAGACATGGTGCCAGGGATGGAACCCAGGTCTGTTGTGGGTGCAGGCAAGCGCCCTCCCCACCGTATTATGTCTCCAGCCCTGAGAGCTCGTGCTATGTTAGCTCCCGAGCACTGAGGCCTCCGGATAGCCCGGTAGGTAGGCCACATCAGAAGCCAAGCAGATGGAACAGAACAAAAGGTCAAAGGGCTCTCTGTGGCTACACAGTCCAATGGTACCACATTTGGGACAGATGCCCAGATGTTCTCACGGGAAATGGAGCTCTGCTTCCAGGGAAACGGCTCGATGCAAGAGAGCCACGCCTGCAGGCCTGTCATCCTGGACTGGATCCTGGCACCACAAAAAAAAAAAACAAAACAAACACACAGGGGCCAGAGTGATAGTACAGTAGGTAGGGCATTTACCTTGCATATGGCTGACCCAGGTTTGATCCCCAGCATCCCATAGAGTCCCCCAAACACTGCTAGGAGTAATTCCTGAGTGCAAGAGCCAGGAATAACCCCTGTGCACTGCCGGGTGTGACCCAAAAAGCAAACAAAACAAAACAAAAAAAACAGAAACAAACAAGAAGGTGTCCCTGAGCATCTCTCCCTCTAAGTAAACTGCTGTGCCCTCGAGAGGAGCAGCTGGGAGGCAGGTGGAGGGGGAGAGTGGGTAGAAAGCTTAGGAAACACTGAGCCGGTGTGTGTGAGGGGCAACGTACTTGGGAGATGTCCTCGGCCAGGGCACTGTAGAGGCGATGAACTGAGTAGGCGTGTAGCTCCTGGGCGCCCCCAATCAGCTGGGTCAGGTTGGCCACTGCATCATCCCGGACGTAGGCGCCAGCCTGGCGGGGCGAATGCGGCCAACTCAGCACAGGAATGCCCCGGCTCCCAGCCCATGCTGCAGGCTCAGCGCAGCGTGCCCCCTTCCAGCGCCCGGCCCGGCCCCCCGGCTCACCGTGGTCAGCACGCGCAGGATGGTGTCTATGTGCCACCGCTTTGTCGGGGCAAACCTAGGGGACGGTGGGCTCCTCACTCAGTGCTCGCAGTGGCCCTCCCAAGTGCAGTCCCCTGCTCCTGGAGTCCAGCCCGCTCACCTCTCGGCTGCCAGCAGGATGCCTGAGGCGCAGTCGGCCCGCAGCTCCGGGGGGCAGGTCTCGAGGAAGTGCTGCAGCTCCTGTGTCATGGCCCGCACGTTGGAGCCGTTCACCAGCGCCAAGCTCAGCTCCAGGGCCCGCCTGGTGGACGAGGTCGGGCGGGTCAGGGCCGGACCGAGCGCCCTTCCCACTTCCCATCCCTCCAGCCTTGTCCTCGGGCTGCTCACCGGCCGAGGGAGGCGTCCGGTTCTCTCAGACACTCCACCACGGTGGGCCGGTGCCGCTGCACGGCGCTGTTGTCTGTCTGCACCAGCCGCAGCAGGGACGTCAACGCCACGTACCTGGCCAGAGTGGACAGGACCCGTCCGTCGTGTGGCAGCCAGCGCCCCTGACCTGGGCCCAGGGAGAAGGGCGGAGGACCCCCGGGGCCATACCTAATGTTCTTGTCGTTGTTGAGCAGGAAGCGGCCGAGAATGTTGACAGCTAGAACCTGCGGGAGGTGGGTGGGGGCTGGAAGTCCAAGAGGGGTGGGCAGGAGACCCCAGAGACCCGGCCTTGCCAGGGGCCAGGGACATGGCTTGGAGCGCTGGCATGCGTCCACTGCACACGGCATTCCTGGCTTCCGTTTTTGGCATGGCTTGGAGCTACCCCTGAGAGTGGCTTGGGAATAGCACTAGCACCACCGGGTGTGGCCTGCAACCCCCCAGACACCAGGACCTATGAGGCTGCTGAACGCTGGGGGGTGGGGCCCTACCCTCAGGCCAGCAGCAGAGTTGATGTCCATGATGGTCAGCACTGTCTCAAACAGGACAGCATTGCCCGCGTTCCGGCTGGTGTCGGTGTTGGTGGCCACCTGAGTGGATGGTGAAGAAGCAGTGTGACGGGCTCCACCATGTCACCTCACCCCCTACCCCCTGCCATCTAACTATGCCTGGGTCCCACCTGGGCCAGAAGGTCATTCATGGCCTCACTGCTCTCCTCATGGTTCCGGCCCAGAATCCGCAGCAGACGCAGGATCTGGACCTGCAGTTGGAGGAAGCGGTTCAGAGCGGGAGAAGAAGCAGGGTCGGGGAAAGCATCCTGAGAGCTTTCCTGACCCAACTCTCCTCAGCGCCTTTTTTTTTTTTTTTCTTTTTGGGTCACATCTGGCAATGCACAGGGGTTACTCCTGGCTCTGCACTCAGGAGTTACTCCTGGCGGTGCTCAGGGGACCATATGGGATGCTGGGAATTGTACCTGGGTCGGCTGCGTGCAAGGCAAATGCCCTACCCGCTGTGCTATCTCTCCAGCCCCTCCTCAGCGCCTTTAGAGGTTGGGAGGGGACCAGAGGTGTGTGAGGCTGGGGATCTGAGGGTGGGGGGGAGGACATACTTCTTTGGGCCAGCCATGGTGGTGCTCAGGGACAACACCCAGCTTGGTGCATGCCATGTGGTCCTCTGAGCCCCACAAGGAGTGATCGCTGAGCACAAAGCCAGGAGTAAGCCCTGAGCACAGCTGCACAGTGCCAGGGATGGAACCCAGGCTCCTGCATGCAAGGCGAAGGCCATCCTGCAGACCCACCTTGCGGCCCCTGACCTACCCTACAGGCTGCTCTCCTCAGGCGTCCTCCCTCCCTGCATGGGTCTCAGGTGCCCTGGGTCTGCCCTGAGCCAGTGTCTTCCACAGCTCCCCTCTGTTTGGGGACACAGCAGGGACGGGGCTGCCCACCTGCAGGAAGGGGTCGCTGACTCCTGCTATGCTGTGCTCTGACGAGTAGCCCGTCGTGCCCAGTGTCCGGAGGATCTGCACCAACTGGGGCACCACCTACAGGAACACACAACACAGCCTTACCCGGAAACTCTCAAAACACCCCACAAGCGGTGGCCCTGTGTGACCTCCTCCCCGGTCCCCTCCCCCGCCCACAGGCAACCCACCTTTCGGAAGTGCTTGAGGGCCGTCGGGCTTCGCTCACAGAGCTCCGTGATCAGTGTGACGGTGCCCAGTAGGATGCCTGGGGTCGGGGTGGGAAAGCGAGGATGGTCATCTGGCGCTTCGGGGTGGGCAGTGCTGTGTCAGAGCAGGAGCCCTGGGTCTTACCGTGGTGGCGCTCGTGAAGCAGTTTGGCACAGGGAGGGAGGAAGATGGTGGAGAGATCGGGCACCTTCCGGATCATGTGTACCGCCGTCAGGACAGCCTGCAGGGGTCACAGGCTGAGAAGGGTGGGCATGCTCCGAGATGGACACCTCGTCCCACTTCTAATCCTTTTTTTTTCTTCTATTTTTTGCTTTTTAGGTCACACCCAGCGATGCACAGGGATTACTTCTGGCTCATGCACTCAGGAATTACTCCTTGGCGGTGCTCGGGGGACCATATGGGATACTGGGAATCGAACCCAGGTTGGCCGCGTGCAAGGCAAACGCCCTACCCGCTGTGCTATCGCTTCAGCCCTTCTTTTTGTTTTGTGCCACACCTGGCAATGCTCAGTAATGCTCAGGCGTTACTCCTGACTCTGAGTGCAGGAATTACTCCTGGTGGGTCATATGAGGTTCTGGGGATCAAAGCTGGGTTGGCCACATGCAAGGCAAGTGCCCCCCCACCCCCCCCTTTTTTTTTTTTTTGGTAGTCTCTGAGCCATATCGATTGGTGCTCAGGGTTTATTCCTGGCTCTGTGTTCAGGAATTACTCCTTGCAGGGCTTAGGGGACCATATGTGAAGCTGGGGATTGAATCCAAGTCAGCCCTATGGAAGGCAAAGGCCTACCCGCTGTACTATCACTCTGACCGTATGCCCCCCGCACGCCCTCCACTTCTACCTTATGACAAACAGGGGCCAGTTTCTTCACGGGTGAGTACCTAGAACCCCACCGTCTCACCTTCTTGCGCACATAGGGGCTGGAATGCTGGAGCAGTTTCTCCACCTCACCCGCCAGGTCCCGGCACATCTCAGCAGAGCCCATGGTGCTCAGGGTGCACAGGGCCAGGCCCTGGACGGCAGGAACCCCCTGGCTCAGGTCACTGCAGCGTGTGTGGGGGGGGTGGGATGACAGTTGGTCAAACCTGTGAACTAGGGGTGAGCCTGGCGGCTCCAGCAGGCAGCCCCCTTGGATTTCCATGTTCCCCTCTCCCATCTCCCTGATTCCAAGTGCTTCCCAGGACCCTCTCACTTCTTGATGCTGTTCGTAATGAGCAGGTGGGCATCCTGACTCTCATCCAGCAGAAGCATGGCCCCCAGGTATCCCACCCTCTTGTCTGTGAATCTGGGGGAGGCGATCAGTTTCAGGCACTCCATCTACAGGGAAGGGGGCAGGGGTCACACTGTAGGCACTCAACATCCCCTTTCTATCTTCCATACCAGCTGATCAGCCTGCTGGGGACCCATATCCCATCACCCTCCCTGAAAGCAGAGTTGACGGGATGCGGGAAGAGAGAAAACATGCGGAACGGCCACAGTGGGGTCCAGTACAGGACCAATCGGGGAAGGGGATGGGAGGTGTGTGCTGAAGACACAGAAATAATGCTATAATCAGAAAAACAGGGGCACAGCAGGTGAAGTGGGCAGGTCAGAGACCTTGCCCACTGGTTCCCCTAAGCAAACTAGGACGTGTGCAGTGTGCGTGTGTGTGTCTCTGAGGCCCAGCCCAGTACCTGTCCAAAGTGGGCAGGGTAGCCCAGCATGTGGACGTAGAGCAGTTTGGCCAGCTGGCGGTGCCTGTGCAGAGGGTCCCCATCACGGAAGGAGGCCCGGATGTGGGCGCACTCCTTCTGGATCACCTCCCGCTCCTGGGCCTGGGTCTTGGCCCCGCGAATCTCCTCGATCAGGTCCTGAAGCTTCAGCGAAAGTCCCACCATCCTGGGGAGGGGCGGGGGGTGCAGGGACCGGGGACGGGAAGGGCGTTAATCCTCCGTGGCCGGGACAGCCGGGCCTTTCTTGCCCAGGCCTGCCCTGGTGCCCAGATCCTAAGGGTCCAGGAGCTACCTTTACCCTTTGCCCACGTGCGTAGGGAAACCCCCTCGAGCCCCTCCAAGCCCGGGCAGCTCGCCACCACGCATGCGCCGCACCGCGCCGCGCCCCGCCCCCGCCCGCGCATGCGCCGGGAGCCCTCCTGGCCTCCCCCCCCACCCCTCCACTCCACCTGGTTTCCCATCCCACTTCTGCCATCCCTTTCCTCCCGGAGCCCTGGATGCTTTCCTCCGCGGGATGCCTTCCCAGGTCTCATGCAGCTTTAGTTTCCCCACGCCAGCCGGTCCTGCGCTGACCTCACCTGCCTCCTCTCGTCCTCTCCCCCCAGCGCTTCCTGGTGCAGGACGGGGCGTGGCCGCCTTTGGTCCCGCCCCCGCGAGGCCACGCCTCCCTGGTGCATCCTTTTTTTTTTTTTGGTGGCCACACCCGGCGACGGTCAGGGGTTACTCCAGATTCTGCACTCAGGAATTACTCCTGGCGGTGCTCAGGGGACCATATGCTATGCTGAGGATTGAACATGAGTTGGCTGCGTGCAAGGCAAGAGCCCTACCCGTTGTTCTAGCACTCCAGCCCCTGAACTTTCTTGATTCCTCGTTCTCCGGACCTTGGTTGCAGTTTTTTTTTCCTTTAATGGAGAGAAAACCCTAAATCACAGGGGGTGATGGAGACAGCCGGTCACAGGCCCGCGGTTCCCCGAGAGGGCTTTAGGTACATTCTCACCACCGGAACCGCAGAAAGTTTAGGTGTGAAGTCATCACACCCCCAAAGGAGATGACAATCTCCCCCCTTTTTTGAACTTTTTTATTAATATATTTTTTTTTTGTTAAATTTCTTTTTTTTTTCCTGCAAGACTTGGTGTTGGCGGCACTGTTGTAGTTGAACTTCAATCCCAAATTCCATGAAATAGAAATCAGAAGTAAAGGTTGAGAGGAGAGGAAGGAGGGAGGCAGGCCAAGGAGTAAACAGAGTTTGACTAGAAAAAAAGAAGAGGGTGTGTGGTGGGCATTCCCAGGCAAGCCATTCCTTGGAGAAGGGGGGCAGGCAGCTTGCCTCTGCCTCATGCAGGGGAGGGAAGGATCCCCCAGGGACCCCACTGGCCCCTTTTCCTAGGGCTTCCTGTCCCCAGGGGAAAAGTGAGTACCAGGGTCAGCCACAGCGTCCTCAGGGTTCTTCACCAGCTCTCACCCCGGCCCGGCTCCCACCTCTGCCCTGCCTGGAAAGTGGGGAGATTGGCTTCCTGTGACCCCTTCCTTCTCTTGTGTTCCCATCCTCCACACGCTTCCAGCTGGGGGATGCGACCCACCACCTACTGAGTCCTTGGCCTCTGTGCCTGTGACTCCATGCTTTCTCCTCTGGTTCCGTTCCCCAGGATGGGCATCCCCACCCCAACCCTGCCCCTGCCCCTGCCACAGGTGCCTGGGCTGGGACCGGGGCCCTTGCTCGAGCGCCTCTCAACCTTCTGCAGTAGAAATTGAATTCTTCTTCAGGCCCCTTAGAAATTTAATCAAAGGCCACAAGTGAGTCCAGACCAATCAAATAAACACGGTGGGGAGAGGAGGAGTGGGGTGGACTCGGCTGCTTCGGACCGTCCCTCTCCATTATGGATCGATCACTCTTGACATAACACACACCAGCCGGGGGTTGGACAGGGGGTGCTGTGGCTCAGGAAGAGATGCCAGGGAGCCTCTTCCTCTCCGTTCTTTTATCCCCTTCAAAGACCAAGGGTCGGGTGGGACAAGAGCCTAGGCTAGGGCTTGGAGGCAAGACCAAGGCTCCGCCAAGGTCAAAAACGGAGGCTGCATCTTTGAGGGCTTTTTCAGGAGGTGTCAGAGGGCCCCTGGGTGTCGGTCCCGAGGAGCCGCAGTAGCTCAGCCAGTGCCTTGCCCAATATTTAGTCACTCCTACTCCACTGTCTTCCTTCTCTCCGCTCATCAGGACACCAAACCCCCACCCTCCTCAAAATTCAGGTCTAAAGAAAAGGCAGGGAGGGCAAGGGGCAATGGTCTGACTTAGATTTGTATATCTCAGAGAAGAGAGCAACTCTGAGCAAGAAAAGCCCTTCATATGTAAACAATCTAGAGAGAGAGAGAAGGCAGGGGAGGGAGGGAGACAGAGATGGGGGTCCAGAATAAATGAGAGGGTCTGAAAGGAGAAGAGAAAGAAAAAGCAAGAGATGGAAAAAAAAACCGTGGGGGGGCAGAAAAGAAAGGAAGAGGGAGAAGAGAAAGAAAGGAGAAAAAAAATGACCAGGAGGGGAAGGAGTAAAGGCAGGCCGAAGGAGCCCAGAGGCCGCGATCGAAGCCGGAACTAGGCCAAGAAGGAGCCTCAGGTGAGGAGCTGGGAGAACAGGAATGCCAGGCTGAGGTCCAGGAGGGCCACGGCGCCCACCACCAGGGGGTTGGCAGCTCCCTAGAGAGAAGGGAAAATGCAGGCTCAGGTCCAGAACAGCTCCCACCTTCCTGCCTTGTCTGAGGTAGATGCGGAAAAAGACCCCAGACACCTCTCCTCAGACTCGGGGGGTGGGGGGGAGGGGACTGGCTGCCAACATGTATTCTAGATTGCAAAACCCCTGTCGTCTCCCATGCACAGCTCCACCTTCTCTTCTGGCTCCCTCAAGTCAGAACAGGCCCTCCCTCCCTCCTCCCTCCTCTTCCCTCCCACCAGCATGTCACGTGGCCCAGGCAGAAGGTGCCTAGCCTTGGGAGCAGACGTTGGCAGCAGCAGCCAGTACTGCGGTAAAGCAGAGGGAGAAAGGGATGAGGATGTGGTTGCTAGGAGACCGGAGGAGGCCTGGGGTCCAATCAGAGCAGAGGGTTCTGAGAAAGCCCCGCCCTTCCTGGTTTTCTGCCTTCTTTCCTATTTCCCTTCTTCCCAGGAGAGGGAGGGAGAGTCAGGGTAGGGAGGGAACACGCTTTTCCCTTTTTATTTCTGGGCACCAAAGAGAGAAAGTGTGGAGGTGGGGGCGGGGGTGGAGTAGGAAACTGGGAGCTGGAAATGATATGGAAGGAGAACAGGGAAAGATGTTCTGGTTAATTACTAGTCTGTAACCCAGGGCAAAGTTACTTGCAGCACTGGGCCTCAGTTCCCCAGCTAGTAAGCTAGGGAGCTGGACATGACCATCTCTAAGTTGGTTTCTGGTCCTCCTCTTTTTTTTATTTTATGTTTCATTTCAGTTTCTGGGCCACCCTGAGTGGAGCTTCAGGGGTACTTCCAGCACAAGGCTTGGGTGCTGTTCTCTCCCGATAGTGCTCAGTGGATTGGACAGCACAGGAGAATCAAACCCAGGTCTCCTGCATGCAAAGCTGATGCTCTAGCCCCTTTGAGCCGCGTCTCAGGCCCTGCTCTCTCTGTTTCTGAGGTGGACTGTGGTCGCAGGCAGAGAATAAGGCCGAGGCTCCATCACAGCCCCTCTGGGCAGGGCTGGGAGGAGCGGAGGGAGCAAACAGGAGGAGAGTCGGAGGGTGCACAGTGGGAGAGGGTGGGGGCAGGGTCTCACCGGCTGGGCAGGCCTCTCGGTGGCAACTGGCTCCTCCTGCTCTTCCATCAGGCACCCCGCGTCGGGGCCCCTCAGGGATGGTCCCCGCAGGACCGCTGTGGTCAGGCGGTCAGGCTCCAGGCTCCCTGGGGCTCTCAGCACGGACAGGGGCTCCTCGTCTTCCCCCTCCTCCTCACGGAGACTTCCGGAACTGTCACTGCAGCCTCCCAGGAGTGGGGAGCCGTCCCTGGGCCCCTGCATGCCCGCCTCGTCCTCGGCCTCGTAGCCAGCGAGTTCCTCGGCCTGCTCCCCGAGGCCCCCCCCACTCCTCAGGCCAAGCTTTGGGGCTGGAGAAGGGACCTCGGTGGTCCCGTCCAGGAGGCAGTGGGCTCCGGCAGGCAGGGGGTCTCCAGGGTTGGCGGGCGGAGGTGGGACTGCTGGGCAGTTCGGGGGAGCCCTCGGAGGGGGTCAGTCCGTTCTCGTACACCCCGGGGCTATCCTCATCCAAGGGCTCTGTGTCGGAACCTTCCGAGTCCTGCCGGGGTCTGCGGCCTGGGGTGGGGAGAGGCGGGAATCAGGGGGCCTGGGTGGCCTCGGCTCCAACGAGCAGCTGCAGTCTGGGACCCTCCAGGACTCGCTGCTCCAGGCTCATCTCAGGGCAGAATCCCCCTGCTTGTCCTCACGATCCTGCTTCATCAACGCCCACTTCTTCCCCTCAGATGAGTGGACCTGCGCCCCCAAGCATACCCTGTTCACCGCTGGGTGTCCGTCCCGAGGACCACCCTCGCCTCCTCACCTGGGACTTCTAACATGGGCTGCAGGTCTTGCGCTATCAGCTTGGCCATCCGAGCTGCCTCCACGGCCTTCTCCGCCACGCTGCTGGCTGCCACAGCCTTGAGAAGGGCATCAGCTGCCCTGTTGGGTTCCAGGAAGAGGGGTGACTTAGCAGGGGGAGCCCCATGTCCAGGGAGCCCAGGTCCCCGCCTCACCCTCTACTCTAGCTCTGAGCTCAGCTCAGAAACCCGCACCTTCCCTGGCCCACCCCGGGGTGGCTCCCTGGGGCTGTCCTCACCCCCCCCTCCGCTGGCACCTCTGTGGGCTCTATCCTATAGTAACACTTCCTGGGCGGGCGGAGCTGCGGGGCCAAGGCCCTGGGCCTTCCCTACCACGCGGCTCCCCTCCCGGTGCCCTCACACTCTGCTCTTAGCACCTCTCCGATCCTGGCAGGCAAGTCACACCTGCTGTGCACACCTCCCGCATGCCAGCTCCCTGGGGGGGGGGGGGCACCGCACACAGCAGCATTGCCCCGAATCTCCATCCTCCACTCTGAGCAGCTCAACCCCCATACTGGCCACTTTCTGGGCCTGTCTGCCACCTCCCTGGGTCAGGAGTCTGTCCCTCCCCAAACCCTTATCATCTAATCCTGACCTGGAGTGCCACACTGGGCTCCTCCAGCCCCTTCTGCTGTCATGCTGGCCTCCTCCCACTTGGCCCTGCGTCCTTTCTACTGGGAGGAACATGCCCTCTATCTGCATGCTTCCTGGCCTCGGGTGAGACTTTCTGGAGAAGCTCTTGCTCCCCCTCCGTGACCCTTGGGTCCTGCCACCCGTGCATAGCATGAGCAGCCCTGCCCCCGCAGTGGGGTGGTCTGCGCTCTCTCCCTGCCCCCACCCACCATGTCAAGTGATGCTTCTGTTTCCCCCAGCCCTTCCCTTCTCTGCTTTTAATCCTGCAGGTCCTCTGATCAGAGCTTCTGGAAGCCTCATTGGAGCAGAAGTCGGAAGAAATAGATGTGGGCTTAGTGGCTCCAGCCCCTACCTCCCTCTGGCCTCAGGCCTGCCTGGAGGCTGTCTGAGGATGGGCAAGGAGCTGTTAACTTGGGCCTTAGCCCACCTCTTGTACAGCCCTTGGGGAGGGGGGTGGGAGACAAGATTCAGTTTCTGGGGACCTGAAGGATAGTTCAGTGGGCAGGGCTGGCAGGCTGCAGAACTGGGTCCAATCCCTGGCATCCCATAAGGTCCCCTGAGCACGGCCAGGAGAGATCCCTGAGTGCAGAGCCAGGGGTTCTCCAAAAGCCAAAAAAGAGGAAAAAAGAAAAGGCATTTTCTTCTTCTCCAAGCTGCTGGGGTCAAGGATGGGTAGGGTATCTGTGTGGGACACAGAAGCCCCTGCTCTGTCTTTGGCCTTTCAGACGGTATGAGATGGAGCTGGTACCCGAGCAGAGGGCAGGAGATGGGGGCCAGGGTCTCGGGTAGCCCTGAGTTCTCCTGGCTCCCAGAAACAGGAGTGCTGACAAGTGCCCGTGTTTGTAGCACGAAGGCAGCGACGAGCCTGAGCAGCAGGCCCGGCCTGTTGTGCTCAGGCAGCAGGCCAGGCCCAGGCTACCTGGCAAAGGCACCTGCTGCTGAGGCGCTGTTGTTTCCATGGCAGCCAGCAGCCAATCAGGGCTGCCAGGCCTGTTGCTGGGGAGACCACGCAGCCTCCTCCCACTGCCTTATCCTCTAGCTACTGAGATCAGTTCTTCTAGCACATGCCTGTTCCCTACCTAGCCTGAAGTGCTCCCTGGTGCTCAGCCCGCCCCCTTCTCTGGCTTAAGGCTCCAGATGCTAACCACTAAGGCACTCGAATATATCTTCAAAAAGACAGCTTGGGCTCTGGCACCTACTGTGGACGACTCTCTCTCTCTCTCTCTCTCTCTCTCTCTCTCACTCTCTCTCTCTCTTTCTCTCTCTCTCTCTCTCTGCCCTTCATCCTACTAACTCATTCCAGCAATTTGGACATCTCATCCTCTGACTCTCGGAAGCAATCTCAGATTTATTTGTTTAAATAAATTGGGGCACTTCCCAAGGGTGGTTAGGAGGTCCAGGGGTCCCTCCTGGCAATTCTTGGCCAGTTGGATCAGAGGTCCGTGTGAGGATGCAGTGCTGCTTGGGCTCTGCAGTTCTGGGAACTGTTGGGTCACCCAAGCACTGTTGAGGGACCTGAAAGGCCACTTTCAGTGATGCTCAGGGGACCATTTGGTGCTAGGATAAAATCTGGGTTGGCCCTATGCAAGGCATATGCCATAGTCCCCATATTGTCTCCCTGGCTCCTTAAATTTGAAAAAAACCCTTCTCCCCCTCTTCAAAAGATTAATAGATACGTTGCCCTGTTCCCCTCTTCAAAAGATTAATATAAAAAATTCAAATATGTGAGTTGCATAAACCAGGACTGGCTGAATTTCATTACAAATGATTTTTGGTTTTTTTAGATCTGTGTTAGCCAATCTAGCAGTCACAAGACATATGTTGCTATTAAGCACCCGAAATGTGGCCAGGCCGAATTAAAATGGGGTACTGCAAGTGAAAATTCATACTATATTTCAAAGGCTTGGGGAAAAGGAATGCTAAAGATCTCATTACTCTATATTGATGGTAAGTTGAAATGATATTGTGGCTATGTTGGTTTCAATAAAAATATGTTCAAATCTGTTTCATCTCGTTTAATTTTTTTTCATAGGGCTACTGGAAGATTCTAAACTATGTATCTGGCTTACATCATGTTCCTGCTGGACAGCGCTGCTTTAGATACCAAGGTTCCTGTGCATGCAACTGTAATCTGATTTACAGAAAAAAAAATCTCATTTGCAGCCAGGCCCCGCCCTTCCAACCTTCATCCTCGGATAAAGGGAGGCAAAGACAAGAGGGGCTCTCATTCCGAGGTGCAGAGGTCAGCTGCCCACATTGAACCTGCAAGGCCCACTGCTGAAAGGCCATCGGGCAGGGGGTGGGCAGGGACAGGGACAGATAGAGACAATCCTATCTCTGCCACAAAGGGGGGCTTGGTGGGGTGCTGCTGTTCCTAACCCGAGGCCTGGGAGAAGAACAAGACTAGGCCCTGGAACCAGAATGAAAAGTACAGTGGGTAGAACACCTGCCTTGCCTGCTTCTGATTCGCAGCACCCCATATGGTCCTCCAAGCCCTGCCAGGAGTGATCCCTGAGCGCAGAGCCAGGAGTCAGCCTTGAGCACGGCTGGGTGTGCCCCCGCCCCACCACCAAACAACAATAACAACAACAACAACAACAAGGAAGACAAGGCCCACGTCTTCTTGCAAGAAAGCGGTGTCTGGGGCTGCAAAGGCTGCACCCCGGGCTACTCCCACACACAACAGGCTGGTGTTTCCCGGGCTCCCCGCAAACCGTCCCACACGCGCGCACACACAGTCACACCCACCTCCCTCCACCTGTAGCCTCCGAAAACTGCTCTCCACCACCGCGCTCTCCCGGAGGCTCCCGCTGCCGGGCCCCGGGCCCGCCGCCCCTCGCCCCCGCGCGCCGCGGGTGCCCACCTGGCCGCGGCGATCTCCTGGCGCTGGCGGGCGGCGCTGACGGCGCGGCGCGCGCCCTCCACGGCGCGGTCCACCTTCTCCTTGACTTTGCCCCGCCGCAGGGCGAGCGGCAGGAGGCTGCGCACGCGGCCGCCGTGCACCAGGCGGTTGCGCTTGTACTTGCCCTCCTCGCGCGAGCCGTCGGGCCGGGTGGTGCGGCCGTAGCCGTGGCGCCGGTTGCCCAGCCACTCGCCCTCGTAGCGCAGCCCGTTGGAGCGCTGGCTCACGCCGAAGCCGCTGCGCCGGTCGGCGCGCCATTCGCCCGCGTACACCTCGGTGGCCGAGCCCTCGATGAGCGCGGGCGGCGCGGGGGCCGGCGGCCCGCTGGCCTCGGAGCCCGGCGGCCCGGTGCTGCCCACGTCGCTGCTCACCTCGCTGCGCAGGGAGCCGCGCTTGCTGCCCAGGGAGCTGCGGCGCCCGCCGGCCCGGAGCCCGCTCAGCAGCAGCGAGCGGCGGAAGAAGCCGCCGGCGGCCGGCGCGCGCTTGCGGGACGCCGCGCCGTCGGCGTCCCCCGGGCCGGCCAGCACGAAGCCGCCGCGCGAGCCCGAGGCCGGGCTGCCTCCCTCCTCGCCGGGCAGCGGCAGGGGCGGCGGCGGCGTCGGGGGGGTCGCTGTGGCCCGAGTCCAGGGAGGTGCGGCGGGGCGAGCGCAGCAGCGCCGCCTGGTGGTAGGGCACGCTCTGGCGCACCCCGTAGCCGTGGCGCTTCCCGGCCTGCCACTGGCCCTGGTAGGTGCCTGCGGACGAGCGGGAGCGGGACAGCCGGGTTAGCGCCCGCGGCCCCCGCGGCGCCCCCGCGCCCCCCGTGCAGGCACGCCTCGGTGTCCAGTCCGTGCGCAGGGCGGGGAAGGGAGCGAGCTGGGGGCCACAGGGCAGGCTGGTGGCGGGGCGGGGGCGCGGAGGAGAGGGACGGGCACGGGCACGGGCAGCGGGAGACAGGTGGCATCAGCGGGCGGTGCGGGCAGACGAGGAGGGACGGGGGCAGGGATGGGGCGTCGGAGACGGTCAGGCGGCAGCACGCGGGGGGCGGGAGGGGGGCAGGCAGACGGGGCGGGGGGGCACACGCGGGCCCGGGCAGCGGCTCGCGGGGGCGCGCGCACGGGCTCGGGGCGGCAGGCAGGCAGGCAGGCAGGCAGCAGGGGGCCGGGCCGCGCACCTCCGTCCGAGTAGGTCTCGGTGCCGTAGCCGTCCTGGAAGCCGTCCTTCCAGAGCCCGGCGTAGCGCAGGCCGGACACGCTCTCCCACACGCCGCTGCGCCCCTTCAGCCCGCCCAGCCACTCGCCGCGGTACGTCCAGCGGCTCTTGCGCTCCACGCCCAGCCCTTCGCGCTTGCCCTGCTGCCAGTGGCCCTGGTAGCTGTGTCCGCCGGGCCCCGAGAAGACGCCCAGCGACTCGAAGCCGTGCGCCCAGCAGCCGCTGTACTCGCCCTGGGCGCCGGGCCCGGTGCACACGCCGTAGCCATGTGCCCGCCCCGCCTCCCAGCCCCCCACGTAGCAGCCCCCGTCGTCAAAGTCGAACTTGCCCCCGGGGGACATGCATGTAGTTGGCGCGGCCTCAGCCCCCCGGCGGCTCAGCGCATCCTGGGGCGGGAGAGCCGGCTGGGGGCCTGCGAGCCGGGCGAGGCCTGGGGGCGGGGGCAGTTAGACCGCGGCCGGGCGGGGGGGCCCCAGCGCGGGCTGGCAGGGCCGGACCCTCATCCTGAGTGGCTGCGGAGAAAGAGGGGGGGGGGGGAAGTGGCAGGCGAGGCCCCTCCTCTTTGCCCGCAGCTCCCTGGCCCGGTGGCTCCGGGGCATCAGCACCGCCCCCCCGCCCCCCCTTTAGGCAGCGCCTGGTCCAGCATCCCCAAAGCTTGGGAGGCTCCAGGGCTCCCTCTCCGTTCTGGTAAAGGGCCCCTCCCCGGTTCTGGGGACCCAGCCTCCAGCGGGAGTCCCACTTCTCCCACCTAGGACCCAAGGAGTGTGGGGTGGCAGGGTGTTTTTTTTGGGGGGGACGGAGGGAGGGGGAAGGGTGGTCCTGAGAGGGGCTGGGCAGCGCCGTAGGCCACCCACCTCCCCAGCTGCCCCGGTGCAAGAAGGGTTGAAAATAGGGGGGTGGGGTGGGAGAGGTCGGGGCCCGCGGCGGGCAGAGGGTTTGGTGGGGTGGGGGGGGGGAGGCTGGGGATGGGGGAGCTCCTCCCGGGAAAGGCGAGGGTGGGGATGGGCGGACGGGGTGAGGGAGGGCAGGTTACTCACCATGTGGGCTGGGGTTCAGGCAGCCTCCGGAGCACCGCATCCATGGCGGGGTACCTGCACTCCCACCTCGCCCGGGCGCGCCGAGCCCCCTCCCCTTCCGGAGAGACGGCTCCGAGCCCGGGAGCCAGCGAAGGTGGGGGAGCGGGGGAGCCGCAGAAGAGTCCCTTCTCCCCAGCTGAAGAGCAGGCGGTGGTGGTGCTGGGGGGGCGGGGAGATGAGAATAGTGTAGGGAAAAAAAAATCTGCCTTGGATGGAGAGAGAAGAGGAGCAAGGAGCTGGATGGGAAGGGAGGGGGGGCTATCAAGAGGGGGTATTTTTATTTTATTTTTCCCCCCTGCTTATGGTGGGGAGAGGAGGAGAAAAATCAAAATTCTGATTCCATCCCAGCACAAATCAATGTTTGCTCCATCCCAGCATCACGGGGGAGGCAGGGCCTGGCAGATTTAAAGGGGCAGGGAGAAGCCAGCAGAGGAGAGGCTGGGGAGAAGGAGGGCCTGGAGATAGGGTGGTGATGGGCGAGGGGGGGGGGGTCGCAGGGGGAGGGAGGCTCAGGCCGGAAAGGTCTGGGGCTCCACCTGCGGCAGGGAGGGGGCGAGGAGAGAGGGGCAGGAGAGACACTCAGACCCCCGGGATGGAATGAAACCCAGAGAAGCAGGCAGGCAGTGGGGTGAGGCCGAGGGGAGGGGAGAGGAACGAGGGGGAGGAGACTGAGCTGAAGATGGGGAGGCTGGGGGAGGCCGGAGCCCGCGTGGGGGGAGGAGAGACGCTGGGAACGGAGTGAAGAATACAAAAGAAGAGGTGCCGGGGTGAGAGCTGGGGAGCCCCTCTCTGGGACTGGGGAGGGGCGGTGAGGAGGGGAGCAGCAGGGGAGGAGGAGGAGGAGGCAGGGAGAAATAGATATGGAGACTGAGGGAGGGAGAGGCCAGCGGTGGGGGAGAGGGAAGCTGCACAGGGAGGGGCTGGCATGGGCCCCCAAATCCAGGGGGCAGGGCCGGAAGTGGTGCCCAGAGACCCTGGGGAGAAGTCGCATCCTGCCTACAGCGCCCGCAGCAAGGCTTCTGGGCACAGAGGCCCCTGTCCTCTCCACTGCAGGGGCACCAGGGATGCCCCCACTGGCACTTTGTGAAGGAGCTTGAAATGGCCCCCTAGTACTCTCTCCTCCCGCCTCACCTCTTGGTCCAGCTTCCCCACACAGGCTACTTTTGAGTGGGGACCGTGTTGTGCCTGAGGGTTGGGGAGTCAAAGCCACACGCACTTGGGGGTGGGCCATTACTGTGGTAGGACACCCTCCACACCACCTTCAGGGCTTGTAGGTCTTGAGCACGCTGTACCCAGGTGGCCCTGCGCTGTCTGCAGACACAGCTCTTGGTCCTCCCCTCAGGGGGCTTAGGTGCTGCTTCTGGCTCCCTCCCTGCCCCTGTGCTTAATTTTTTTTTTTTGCTTTTGGGTCACACCCGGCAATGTTCAGGGGTTACTCCTGGTTCACGCACTCAGGAAGTACTCCTGGTGGTGCTTGGGGAACCATATGGGATGCCGGGGATCGAACCCAGGTCGGCCGCATGTAAGACAAATGCCCTACCCGATGTGCTACTGCTCCAGCCCCGCCCCTGTGCTTTTTAAGAAAGATGTGGTCAACTGGTCAACCTCATTTGTGCTCTCTCTCTCTCTCTCTCTCCCCCCCCCTACAGAAAAGCAAGTCTCGAGGGGGACAGTGTCTCACTAGATGCACACAGCAAAGTGGCAGAACTAGAATGAGAACTAATTCCTCCCAGAATTCCATGTGTTTGGGAACCTTCTGTAGATCTAAGAGCTCCATTTGAATCCTTCAGCAAAGTCAAGGTTTGGGTTAAGCAGGAATTTCTCTTGCTCTGTGACTTCATAAAGAGACAGGTGAGGTTGGGGACCTGAGCAATAGTTCAGTGGGTAGGGTGTTTGCCTTGCACGTTGCTGACCTGGGTTTGATCCCTGACATCTCATATGGTCCCCCAAGCACTGCCAGGAGTTAATTCCTGAGTGCAGAGCAAGGAGTAACCCCTGAGCATCACCTGGGCATCACTAGATGTGACCCAAAACACACTGTAGCACTGTAGCACTGTAGCACTGTCCTTCCGTTGTTCATTGATTTGCTCGAGCGGGCACCAGTAACATCTCCATTGTGAGACTTGTTACTGTTTTGGCATATCGAATATGTCACGGGGAGCTTGCCAGGCTCTGGCGTGTGGGCGGGATACTCTCTGTAGCTTGCTGGGCTCTCTGAGAGGGACAGAGGAATCGAACCCGGGTTGGCCACATGCAAGGCAAATGCCCTATCCGTTGTGCTATCATTCAGAAAGCAGAAAAAAAAAAAGCAAAAAGCAAAAAATAGTTTCAAAGAGACAAGAGAGGTTAGAGAAATTATTGTGTGTGTGTGTGTGTGTGTCTGTGTGTCTGTGTGTCTGTGTGAGGTTGGATCACACCCTGCTATGCTTCAGGGCTTAGTCCTGGCTCTGTGCTCAGGGATCACTCCTGATGGTACTCAGGGAACCAAATGAGTGCTGGGGATTGAACGCAGGTCAGCCACGTACAAGGTAAACGCCTTATTAGCTGTCCTATTGCTGTAGTCAGGAGAAACAAATTTTAAGCCTCCAGAGGAGGGAGCATATTTCAGTGCTTAGTGCTGAAGAGGACAGCTCTGGGTCCATGAAAGAGTGAGAGGGGAGTGGGGATGGGAGGACGAGGGGTCCTTCTGCCCCTCCTTATCTCCAACATGGCTGGCTGGTTCACTGCATCGCATGCTGCAGGCTGCAAGAGACGCAGCTGGAATACAGTCCTGCCCACAGGGGACTTGATTTCTAGTGGAGACCACGGACAAGCAGTTTTTAGTGCAGCTGGTTCAAAGACAGGTTTGTGAGGGTTGGAATTGGGGTGGCTCCCTAGGCTGTTTAAGGAGATGTATCAGGAAGGGAGTTCTGGGCAGTACAAGTTCCTCAAGTTCTTCAGCTCTTCATTCAAAATCAGTGTCTTGTCACACTAGGCACCTCAGGTACCCCAGGAAAAGGGAAGCCAGGACAGCAGAGCTAGTCAGTAGGTCTGGGGAACGCATGCCTTGTTCTGTGCAACCAGGCGGCAGAGCTCAGTGGAAGGGGGAGAACCCTGCTGAGAGTGGCACTCACTGCTGAAACCCAAGCTGCTTCTGGGAGGTACAACAGAGGGTCCCAAACTTATTTGGTCCAATGCCCCTCTTTCAGGGGAATAACTCAGTGATCTTTAAGCAAAATGCCCTCCAATTGCTCCAAAGTTACTATTGCCCTCCCCATCCCCAACATTCCAGCACCCTTGTGTGGTGGTATCTGTCCACTCTGGGGAAACATTGACCAGAGAGAGTACAGCAGGTGGCCCATGCTTTGCATGTGGCCGACCTGGGTTCAAACCCGAGTGCTCAATAATGTTCCCTGAGTCTTGCAAGGAGGGATCCCTGAGCACAGAGCCAGGACCAAGCCCGGAGCAGCTCTGCATGTGGCCCCAAACTAAAATCAGCCAAAATAAAGAAAACCCTGGCATGGAGTCTAAGTCCTGCAGAGTCACTGTCAGAACTGCTTTGGAATTTGTGGGGTGCACAGCCCTGGCCCTTGTATTTCCCTGAATGAGGCAGCCTGCCAGCTCTTTGGTCTGTCACCACAGGTCCTGTAATCCTTCCTTAGAGGTCAGAGACCTTTTTATGGTTCTTTGGTTGATTTGGCCTCACTTTACCACTAAACACAAGGGTGGAGAGATAGCTCAAAGGTCAGCATGTTAGTCTAGCATGCAGCTGCTGCTGCTGTCCTGAGTGGAATCTCAGCATGTCGCCCAAGAGCTGCCAGTGGCCAGCGCTGCTGGAGGTCCCTGAGTGCCAGGCGAGTGTGGTGAAACTAAGAAGAAAAAAGAAAGAGGAGGGGGCTGGAGTGAGTGGGTAGAGTCTTTGCTTTGCTTGTGGCTGAAATGGGTTTGATCCCCGGCATCCCAAATGGTCCCCTGAGCACCGCCAGGAGTAATTCCTGAGTGCAGAGCCAGGAGTAACCCCTGAGCATCGCTGGGTGTGACCCAAAAAGCCAAAAAAAAAAAAAAAGGAAAAAAGAAGTGGAGCA
Organism: Sorex fumeus; assembly: GCF_029834395.1. Lineage (NCBI taxonomy): Eukaryota > Metazoa > Chordata > Mammalia > Eulipotyphla > Soricidae > Sorex > Sorex fumeus. The sequence continues at coordinate 71,869,580 of NW_026606155.1, read as the reverse complement.
GCGCTGTGTGTTGGGTCAGGGGCCAGCAACTGGGTGGGCCTAAACAGGCACGGTTCACTCAGCTCTTCCAACCAGCCTAACCTCGAGCTGCCCAGGCCCAGAAGGTCTTTCACAGATGGATACAACTCTGCCCGCTCTCTTGCTTGCCCTTCCTCCCTGTGTTGTCATTGTTGCGGTGTCCAGGGTTGCAGGAGCAGTTGCAACTCTGAGATGTGGGGCTGTGCAGGAGGTCAAACACGGGCTCCCAGGCAAGCAGAGGAGGTGCTCTACCACCGGGTCACATTCCTGAGCCCCAGGATCTGATTCCTGACGCTACTGCTCTGTGGCTGGTAAGCTTCAGCACATCCTGGATAATATGTGTAAGGTTTGCTCAAGATGGCGGCTGGTGGATGAAATAGTGACATTCCCAGAATCAAAGATCAACCTGCGGGACTGGAGCTATAGTACAGTGGTAGGGCTTTTGCCTTGTGCATGGCCAACTCGGGTTCAATTCCCAGCATTTCATATGGTCCCCCGAGCACCGCTAGGAGTAACCCCTGAACATCGCTGGGTGTGACCCAAAAAGAAAATAGCACTGTAGCACTGTCCTCCTGTTGTTCATTGATTTGCTCGAGCAGGCCCAGTAACGTCTCCATTGTGAGACTTGTTGTTACTGTTTTTGGCATATTGAATACGTCACGGGTAGCTTGCCAGGCTTTGCTGTACGGGCGAGATACTCAGTAGCTTGCTGGGCTCTCTGAGAGGGGTGGAAGAATCAAACTCAGGTTGGCCAGTGGTCGGCTGCATGCAAGGCAAATGCCCTACCCGCTGTGCTATTGCTCCAGAAAAAAAAAAAAAGATCACCTTGCCCCATAGTGTGGAAGACAGGACTTATCGCCCACCTGGACAGGAAGCCACCAGGCTGCATCCCATGCTTTCTCACACCCATCCCCTACAGATAACAGGCCAGACCAAGCACACCTGTTCACCTGGTCTTTGTTCCCTTCTCTCCTTTTCCCTCCCAAGACAACTTAAATGTCCCCTTAGTCTCTCCAAGGGTGCAGCTCTACCCTAGCCTCATCAGAAGTTCGTAGAGTTTTGTCCGGGAGCACACCCCAATAAACTTCTATTTCCTTCACTTTTCTCTGTCTCTCAATGTTGTCTGAGATCAGTGATCTATCAATGTGACCCACACTGGTGCTTTATTTAATTCATTAATTAATTAATTTGCTTTTTGGGTCACCCCCGGCGATGCACAGGGGTTACTCCTGGCTCTGCACTCAGAAATTACTCCTGGCAGTGCTCAGGGGACCATATGGGATGCTGGGAATCGAACCTGGGTTGGCCAGGTACAAGGCAAACGCCCTACCTTCTGTACTATTGCTCCAGCCCCATACTGGTGCTTTAGAGGGGAGGTAAACTTCAGGTGTGCATAGTATGAGGTATAAATTCCAGGTGGTGTAGGGATGACTTAGTGACAAACACACCAACCTTGCAAGGTGTGAGGTCTCAAGTTTGAGCCCAGGCACTGTAGAGCATGCAGTCTCTGTCCTCCTGCAGCCCAGGGTGTGCCAGCACCCTTGGGTCGCTCCACTGCTAAACCTGTGCATACACCACGGCCAGGTGTGCAACTCTTGGCAGCTATTTGTGCAAACCCCGAAGCTAAGAAGTGTGGGACCTCCGGCCAGTACTGTAATCAAGCATGTGAGGTATCTCCGGTCATTGAAACAACAGCAGAAAAAAAAAAGGGATGGAGTTGTAATAAATGGGGGAATATATGGGATAATAAGATAAGTTTGGAGGACATCAATTCAATCAGCTTAATCAATGGCTGAATAAATAGCATTGCTCTTACATAAAAAAATTTTGGCGGGCCTTTTGCCTCATTCACTGGAAAGGAGAGTATCTGAGTATGGCTTAGATGCTTATGTATATATGTAAGTATATATCTGCATTATATATATTTATACATATATATGTATACATACACACACACACTTTGGTGCATGCTTGACATGTATAGTAAACGTCCAGTAACTGAGGGTCTGAGAAACAGGTTAGCATGTCAGGTTTATCAGTGAGGAATGTGGAATCCAGTAGTTCATTTGTTCAAGATTGCCCAGCTAATCTATGGTGGTCCTTGGAGTTGAGTGTCTACCAGACTCCCCAGTGAGTATATTGATTAGTATAGTTGATTTTTGTGTGTGTGTGTGGGGGGGGGGTGGGGACACACCTGCTAGTGCTTGGGATATTTCTGGCATGTGCTTGGGAACCATATGTGGTACTGAGGATCCAACTGTCACCAGCTGCATGCAACATGAGCACCTTACCCCCTCTACTATCTCCTCGGCCTCCCAAATTAGTATACTGTAACAAATGCAATTTTTTTGGGGGGGGACATTTTTAAAAGCAAAACATGCTTACTGTAGAATTAGGAAAATACTGTACAATATCAACATTAAAAATCAACATAATTGCACTGCATAAGCATTTTGGTCTATTCTCATAATGTCTTCTAGGTACTTTTTATTTAACATTAAATTAAATGTAGCACATGCAATTTTAAATCCTATTAGTTCTGCAATACACTATATACACCAAGTATTTTTATGTCATTAAAATATTCTTGAATTTTTAATGACTGCATAATCTACTTTTTAAAAAAAAACGCATAATTATTTAGCCATCCTAGCATAGCACTTTTAGGCCACTTGCAGAATTTTTGCTATTAAAAATTAACATAAAGTTGAACCTTTGATGCTTAAAATGTTTTATGATGAAAAATTTCAAGCATAGACAAAATCAAAATGTCACATAAAGAACTCCTGTGATGGTAGGCCAGGTTGTTCAGCAGCCGCTGCCAGCACTGCTCGCCGGAGGCCGGGCTCACTCCCCAGCCTTGCATGGTCCCCTGAGCTCTGCTGAGGTTGAACACTGCCAGGGGTAGCCTCAGAACAAACAACAACAAAACACCCATGTACCCATCACTCACTTCAACACTTAGTACCTGGAGCTAATCTTCTTCGCCCCCATTAATTTTAAATTCTGGTTGCCATGTTACTTTAGTCTGTTGATGTCTCAAAGCTGGATTCTTAAAAGTGAATTGCTGGGTCAGTAGAGAGAAGCACCAAGATTTGGGGTTTGTTTTGCAGGAATCAATTCCAGAATAATGGCATACATTTATATTCTCTCCAACTGTGCCTGGTTGGGAGTGAAGTCTTACTGCACTCTTCCCTGCATTGACATCTAACTGTAACACACACACACACACACACACACGCACACGCACACGCACATATGCACACACATACGAACACAGCACACTCACAGTGCACACATCCACGCACACACGGCACATATATGCATATACATGCCTATACATGCATACACGTGCGTGGTGCACACATGCACACACACATATACATGCACACATGCATGCTCATATATACATCTCTTTTGTCAATTTGACAGGTGTAGAGACTTTTATCTTTTTATGGGACCCCAGCGGTGCTGGTGTGTCACTCCCGTGGTGCTGGGGGAACCATATACGGTACCAGGGGTGGAAGCTGCCTCAGCCCCCACCCCTGCCCTTTTGAGCTTTCTCCTTGGTCCCCCAAGTGCTTTCTTTACATTTGTTTGCTTGGTAAACTGTAGGACTCACACTGAAAAGGCTCCTGCTGACACAGAGGGTCAAGCCCTCTCAAGGACTCCAGGGAGACATGGTGGGCTGCTGTGTGGAGCCCATCTTTGGCTTTCTCAGGGGACCAGCTAACTCTCCCAGCCCCCACAGGGCTGGGACAAGCTTGGGACGATCCTCCGCCCATCCCATGGGCAGCCACCAGGGGTCAGGATGGGGCCAGAGATGTGGACGGTGGGAGAGGGTAATGGTGGCCAGCCGCCAGACACCACATTTCCTCTCTCTGCCCACTGCTGACTGGACATACTGCATCACTCTGATTCCAGAATGTTCTAGAGAGAGCCGTGCTTCTCTGCCTGGCCACCCCAGCTTAGGCTTGTTGCAGAGAGAGAGGGTGCTGGGGAATGGCACTGTGCTTCCTTCTCATTCCCCCCTCGGGGCTGGGTTCTCTAGGGAGCAAAGATTTGTAACCTGAGATGGGGGGGTTGTGGGGGGGAAGGGGGAGCCCCAAGGATGGGTTGAAGGCATTGGCACCAGCATCATTTACCCTCTCTGTCCCCTCAAGGCAAGACATGCTTTTCTGAGATTCTGAGAGGGGGATCTGTGACACCCCCCCCCCCCAATCCCACTGTCTGCTGGCATTCCCTCCTACCTCCTGAGCCCATCACTTCCTATGGTGGCTTTGGATTTGGAAATGGGTGGTCTTGAGCATCGGGCTAAGGGCTCAGGCCTCCTGCAGCATGTGTGGAGCTGAGAGGAAGAGCCTGCATTTCCCCTGGCAGGGGATGGGCTGCACTCTCACCACCTGGGAAGCCAGGTTGGGGGGGCAGTTCTAGTTGTGGGTACCTGAGGTCCCCACTCCCACACGGAGGGTCCCGTGCTGTGTGCCTCTAATGGCCTCTGCAGGATTGCAGAGCATCAGAGGAAGGGGGTGCTAATCCTGGGAGCCAGGGGTGGTGTGGGGTCAGGTGACCGGGCAGTGTGGGGGTCAGAGAGCCCCACCAGGTTTCTCCTCAACAGTGCTTCTGTGAGTTCTATTTTACCATTGTTTGTTCTGAGTCTTTGGGCCAGTGTGGGTGGGAGGTGGGGCGAGGACCCCGAAGATTCTCAGAGCTGTGCAAGCTGACCAAGAGGAATTGGGGTGGTGGAGGCAGGAGAGATTGCGTAGCAGATAAGGCACTCGCCTTGCACATGGCTAACCTAGGTTCGATACCTGGCACTACCAGGAGTGATCCCTGAGCTCAGAGCCAGGAGTAAGCCCTGAGTACCACTGGTGTGGTACCTCATCCCACCTCATTCCACCACCAAATACACCATCCCTAACCCCTGTCAAAAAAAAAAAAAAGAAAGAAAAAAAAACCAACCCAAACAGACAGGATAACCAAACTGGAATCCTGGATCTACACTCAAATTGCATCCTTTCCCTGAATTCTCTCTGAATAGTGGTTTCTATTGTACCGAGTGATGCCCACACCCCTGGGTGGCATCTACCTCTGAGGAGGGGGCCCCACTTGGGAGCCGGGCCTGAACCTCCTATTAGTGTACAGATGTGAAGACAGAAGATCCAGCTTTCGATGCCTTCCTTTCTTCAGTTTGCTGGGAATTCATCATTTTCTGGGGCATAATTGACCTCAGTAGAGCTGCAACTGTTACTCCTCACAGAACTTCCTCACTGAATGGGGGACCGGCTTGTGTTGAAGACAGATTCACATTCAGTTGCCTCTTTCTGATCAAAATAGCCAAATTGAAAACAATGTCTGAAAAGTGACATCTTTAAAGGAAAATGGCAACGACTGTTGGAAATGCCGTGTGCCAAGAATACAACCGAGGTTTGGGGGCCTCGGATGAAATTCACTTCCCGGTAGAGGCTCCTTCTGCTGGGGGGTGGGTTCAGGTGCGGCAGCTGCTCCCCCTTCCTCCCTGACCCTTCAGCAGTGCCTCACCAGGCTTAGTTCCTGCTGTTTGCCTTGCAGGCCTCCTGGGCCAGGCTGCTCTTGGTAACCATGGAGACCAGAGCATGCCCTGCACCAGTGCTGGGTGGGAGGACAGCGGTCACACCAGTAAGCACATTGCCTCCCAGCTTCCTTCCAAGTCTGTTTGCATAAGCACCCCCCAGAACCCCCTCTCCCCCTCTCCCCTCGCCCCTGGCCCCCTCTGCCTAGGTGTTATCAACCTCCAGCTGAGGGAGCACGGAAGGGAAGTGCCTCCCCAAAGCTTCCCACAGCTCCTGACCTAGCATATGCCCCCTCTCCCTCTATCTTCCCACCTCACCCCTGCAGGAACTGGGGTGCTTCAGTGAGTGGCATTGGTGAGGGGCCTGGGAGGAGGCCACCCCAAAACTCTGGGTTCATGTCCTTCTGCGGATGAGGGGATAAGAAGAGACTCCCAGAGGGGGCTTTCTGGGGGCCATGCCCTGTGCTGTGCTAGTGGCACCTCATTCAGTCTTCTCCTGAGCCCACCGGGGTAGGCACGACTGTGCGCCCCCTTTACAGATGAGACCAGTGTGTGTGCCCAGGGGAAGGGCAGGAGCTGTGTTATAAGTTAGTGATTCTCAGACTCGAATGTGCTACAGAGTCACCTGGAGAGCCTGGTGGGTCGAGTCTGGGCCCTGAGCCCTAGAGGGTGATATGGAAGTCTGGGATGAGGCCCCGGAATCTAACAAGCTCCCAGGAGAGGCTGATGCTCGTGGACCAGGGAGCACCCTTTGACAACCACTGCCCTGGGTGCTGCAGCTACCCAAGGTACTGTCTTTGCAGCAACTCCTGGGTTGCCAATGCCCTTATTTTGTCTTTGCGTTTTTGTTTGTTTGTTTTGGGGTTTGGGGGCCACACACTCAGCTCAGGGACTATTCCTAGCTCTCAGGAGTGACCCCAGGGATGATATGTGGTGCTGGGGGGTGTGACAAGGTTGGTAGGTGGCAAGTGACTTACTCCCTGTTCTATCTCTCCAGCCACCAAAGCCCATGGATTTGTTGTTGTTTTGGGGCCATACATGGCGGTGCTCAGGAGTTACTCCTGGATCTGTGCTCAGGGATCACTCCTGGTGGGGCTCAGGGGACCAAATGGAGTGTTGGGGATGGAACCTGGGATTCATTGCATGCAATGTACCTGCTGTACAATCTCTCCAACTGGAAGCCCATTTTTTTTTTTCCTTTTTGGGCAACACCCAGCGATGCGAGGGTTACTCCTGGCTCATGCACTCAGGAATTACTCCTGGCGGTGCTCGCGGGACCATATGGGATGCTGGGAATCGAACCCGGGTTGGCTGCATGCAAGGCAAATGCCCTATTCGCTGTGCTATAGCTCCAGCCCCAAGCCCATGGTTTTGACCCACAGCACAAACTCCCTCTGTATGGACTTCTCAAGAGGTTCCCCCTTGGATGAGATGGACTAGATGGCCCCCTCTCCACTCACTCTGGTCACCCTCATGACTTTCCTCCCACCAGGAGGACTTACCTCTGTCCCTCAATCCCTTTACCACTGTCAGTGATATCTGTGAGCACTCCCGCTCCACCCTCTCTGCCCTGGCTGCTGGGAGATGCTCTGCTGCCCCACAGTGGCAGGGAGGAGCCCAATGCTGGGATCAGGCCTGGAACCCCTGAGCTCCTTCCTGCCTCCCCGTTTGCTCTCATGACTTCCTGTCCCAGATCAGTGACATAGACCCTGTCCAGGGTCTGTGATGGCCTCAGCTTGTGCTATCCCCTCCTCCCGGGAGCCCGGCTGGGTCCCTTTCAGCTTGGGTGGGCAACTTGTTGTGCTGGACCAGAGCTGCTGTGAACATGTTGCGGGGGTGGGGGGGCTTGCCCCCCACCCCCCACAGAGTATGTCTGAACTTGCTGATCGGCCTCAGGAAAAAGCGATTATTTACTCTCACTGTACTCATGTTTAGTGGGGGGTCCTGCACTCTCACTCACCTGAGTATTGTCCTGGTGTGTGTGTGTGTGTGTGTGTGTGTGTGTGTGTGTGTGTGTGTGTGTGTAGGGGCAGGCATGGCTCTGTTGTATAGCCTGGGGTGCCCTGTAGGATCTTGTACCCAGACAATCCTGTTAGCAGTGCCAGTGCAGATGAGGCCTCAGCAAACATCATTGTTTCATCTTTGAAGAAATCAAGCATCTGATGAGGCATCTCTGAAGGCTAAGTGAGTCATCTCTGTTCCCAGCCCACAGAGACAGGGACAGTGGTGACCTCGGGCTATGGGCAAGAGGGATGCCTTCAGGATTGGTAGCTTTGGGAGGGGCCTCCTGCCCTACTCAGGAGATCCCCAATGATTGACCACACACCAGGCCCTCTGGTTCTTTTCTTTTCTTTTCTTTTCTTTTCTTTTCTTTTCTTTTCTTTTCTTTTCTTTTCTTTTCCCTTCCCTTCCCTTCCCTTCCCTTCCCTTCCCTTCCCTTCCCTTCCCTTCCCTTCCCTTCCCTTCCCTTTTCTTTGAGGAATCACACCTGGTAATGCTCAGGGGTTACTCTTGGCTCTGCACTTAGGAATTACTCCTAGCAGTGCTTGGGGAACCATTTGGGGTGCTGGAGATCGAACCCGGGTTGGCCTCATGCAAGGCAAATATCCTACCCGTTGTCCTATCGCTCCTGCCTGACCCTCTGGTTCTTGCACTCGGCTGACACTAGGTTCTTGGGGTCTTGTACCTGTGAGTGATTCGGGCACCCCACAACAGATGTCTTTTCACTGTCCAAACAGAACTCATGCCTTTCTCTCCCTGGAGTCCCCTAGGGTAGCTCTGGAGTTCCCTGCATTGGGCACCTTAACGCACCTATCCCTAGGTCTGGGGGCAGGGACCCTGCCAATGCCACCAGAAGCCTTGCCCACTTGGATAAGCAGGAAGAAGACAGGCCAGACCAGGTCCATGGGCCGCTTCTCTGGGGAAATTCAAGTTCATCATTCCAGCCCAGATACCACCCTGGTGGGAAGTGGCACCCACCACAGAGAAAGGAGGCAGGCAGGGTGCTGGGGGCTGTTCCTTAGGCCAGACTCCAGAGGGGATATGTGGAGTCTCTGAGGCTGACAGGCCTCTCAGGGTTCAGGAAAGAGGCCTTGGAGAAGCCCCGTAGCCTCTGGCACTGGCACTAATGAAATGGCTCTATCTGATGGCCTGGATCTGATCTGGCCAGGCCTCGGGCGGTTTCCTGAGGAGGGCTGAGGTCAACCGGTATTTAGGCCAGTGGTTTCTCCTCTCAAGCACAGGCTCTGCAGGAGTGAAGGTTCCCTCCCTCCCCACCAGCCCCCATGGGCCACTGGGGCTCCTTCTGGATAATCCTGGACTCAGTGCTCAGGTGAGCACAGTCACACCTCACAGGGTGAGTGGAATTATTTTTCACAAATAAAAGAGGTTTTTTTTTTTTTTTTTGTGCGGGGGCAGTGCAGACTGCCCAGGCGTCCTTGGAGCTGCCTTCCCACCCCGCTCTCAAGCTCCCAGTGGCCTGTTGCTCCAGTTCTGGGCTGGAGCCTCTTTCCCATCACTGCCCCTTTGCCAGAGCTTCCAGAGTTGGAGGCTGGACCCAGAGTTGCACCCTGCCTGGAGGGCAGGAAGAAGGTGGGGTGCCTGCTTCCAGGGGACAAACTGACCGAGTCCCCAAGCCTGTAACCTGGTGTCTCCATGTTGGGCGCTCATGATGTCCACATCTAAGGTCTCTTCGCTCCCTCTGCAGTAGGGGACAGACTGGCTGTGGGTCCCTGGAGCTTTGGTCCTCCTTGGACCACGTAGGACCCCTGGGCTCGCTCGGATCAAAGGAGCCGCAGGATAGGGGCCGGGTTTCAGGAGACTCCTCCAGGGTCAGGCACAAGGGTGAGAGGGGAAGAGCATGTGCCTGGCACACACAAGGCCCGGGTTTGATCCTGTCATGGTATGGACCTCTGAACACTCCTAGGAATAGTGCTGGTGGCTCCACTGACCCTCACCACCATTGGGTGGCCCCAGCACTGCCAGGTGGCCCCACTGACCCTCAGCACCATTGGGTGAGCTCCATAGCACTGACCCAACAGGCCTGAGTAGCTGAGCCGAGCATCACTGAGAGTGGCCCCCAAACCCCAAGCACTGCTAGGTGTGGCCCACCTCTCTCTTTCTCTCTTTCTCTCTCTTTCTTTCATTCTTTCTCTTTTTCGTTCTCTTTATTTCTCTCCTTCTCTCTTTTGTTCTCTCTCGCTCTCTTTTCTTTCTCTTTTCCTTTCTTTTTATTTCTCTCTCTTTTGTTCTCTTTCCTTTCTTTCTCTCTTTCTCTCTTTCTTTCTCTTTCTTTCTTTCTTTCTTTCTTTCTTTCTTTCTTTCTTTCTGCTATACCTGGCAGTGTTCAGGGGTTACTCTTGCTCTGCACTCAGGGATCACTCTTGGAAGGCTTTGAGGACCATATGTGGTGCTGGGGATTGAGCCTGGATTGTCTGTGTGCAAGGCAAACGTCCTATCTGCTCTACTATTGCTCTGGCCCAATGTGTGACCCTATTTAAAAAAAAGGGAGGTTGGAGAGATAGTACAGAGAATAAGGTGTTTGCCTTGCATTTGGCCAACCAAGGTTTGATCCCCAGCATCCCATTTGGTCCCCTGAGCATTGCCAGGAGTAATTCCTGAGTGCAGAGCCAGGAATAAACCCTGCGTGAGCAGATCTGAGTTTGTCCCCCCATTAAAAAAAAAATGAAGAAGAAATCCTTATCTCAGAATATGCCTCTAGCAACCAGCCTGAAACTCAGAGGTGGGCTGGTGGTGAGGGAGAAGGGACAGCTTCTAGTCTCATCCACGCTATTTCCTCTGTCTCTGCCTGTGCAGAGTCTTCAAACCCAGCACCCAGGTGCTTCCTCTGCCTCCCAGGAAAATTTTCTAGACTGTCCAGAACTCTCTAGGCCCTTTGTCTGGCTCTCATGCTGTACTATCACCTTCTTGCGTGTCTACGCTTATCTGCATGTACTTTCCCCAGAACTTTATGAGCATCTCTGAGGAACAAACAGAATGCAAGTTTCAGGAATTTCAGGTTTGAACCTTGTAGTCTTCAAATTTGCAGACCCTGAAGATTGGAATCAGATCATATGGCTCAAAGTTAAACTTAGTTTTTAAACCAGACATGCGATGTATTTGTATCTGTTTTACAAGTTCTTGTTCATGCTTCCTTCTCTATTAGGCACTGTTCTGGGAGTTGGTGATATCCATCCGAACAGAAAAGGAATGCCCTACTCCCACGAGGGCATAGAGCATGACAGTTAAGAGCAACCCTTCTATAGTCAGACTGTCTGATCTAGTATCTAAATCTTACCCATCACAAGCTGTGTGACCATGGACAAGTTGACCTATCTCTCTGTTCTTGAGGGTTTTTTTTTTCCTTTTTAGGTCATACCTGGCAATGCATAGGGGTTACTCTTGGCTCATCACTCAGGAATTACTCATGGCGGTGCTTGGGGAACCATATAGGATGCTGGGAATCGAACCTGGGTTAGCTGTGTGCAAGGCAAACGCCCTACCCATTGTGCTATTGCTCCAACCCCTGTTCCTGAGTTTTATCCTGTGAAAACTGTGTGGTCATAGTGCAATTTTTGGCAATTACGATGACCTGTAAAAGTGCTTAGAACAAAAGTAGAGTTACATAAATATTATCTATCATGATCACTGTGGCTTTTACTCTGATAGAGGAGGCAATAATCAAATCAACAAGAAAATAGGGTTAAGCCGAGAAGAGTGCAATGAGAAAACAAAGGTGAGTGAAGGGAGTAGGAGCTTCTGGGGCTGCCTTGTGGTCCGCTTGAGTGGGTGGAAGGGGCCAGGAACTGTGGGAGGAGTGTCCAGGGCAGGACTGAGCTGGTGGGTCCATGGCTGGGGCGGGCTGGTGATGGGGGTGCAAAGGGGCATGACTGAAAGACCCTGGCAGCTTCAGCAGCACTTTGCAAGTCAGGGAAAGAATTTGTGTTTTGATTCTGAGTGCATGTGCACCAATGGAGGGTGTTAAACAGAGGTATTTATGTGTTTTTTTTTTTAAGATTTTTAATTTTTAATTTTTTAATTTTTAATGAATCATCATGAGGTACAGTTACAGACTTACAAACTTTTGTGCTTACATTCTAGTCATACAATGATCGAGTATCCATCCCTCCACTAGTGCCCATTCTCTACCACCAGTGATCCCAGTATCTCAGCCCTTTTGGAAAAACAGTATGGACAGTTCTCAAAAAATTAGAAATTGAGCTCCCATTTGACCCAGCAATACCACTACTGGGAATATATCCTGGAGTTGCAAAAAAGTATAGTAGAAATGACATAGGCACTTGTATGTTCATTGAGGCACTGTTTACAAATAGCCAGAATCTGGAATAATCAGAGTGCCTGAGAACAGATGACTGGTTAAAGAAACTTTGTTACATATACACTATGGAATACTATGCAGTGCTTAGAAAAGATGAAGTCATGAAATTTGCATATAAGTGGATCAACATGGAAAAAGTATCATGTTAAGTGAAATGAGTCAGAAAGAGAGGGACAGACATAGAAAAACTGCACTCATTTGTGGAATATAAAGTAACGGAATGGGAGATTTACTTCAGGAATAATAGAGAATAATAGAGATGAGTACCAGGAGGATTGCTGCATGGCTTGGAGGTATTTATGTTTAAGAAAAGAAATCTGGGGTCAGGGAGATGACTCTGTGGGATGGAGTGCACCTGTCACAAGTGGGAGCCCAAGACTGATGTCTGGCACTGCAATTAGCATCAGGAGTGACTCCAGAGGAATGAATGGTCAGTAGCTTTCCATAGAAAGGTTCAGAGTGAATTCTAGCTGCAGAGCAAGGGGAGTCAGGAGTGGGTCAGGAGTGGAATGAAGGAATGAAGAAAGTCACTTAAGAGGGGCTGGAGTAGTGATAGCATAGCTGGTGGGGCGTTTGCCTCGCACGCGGCTGATCTGGGTTTGATTCCCAGAATCCCATATGGTCCCCTGAGCATTGCCAGGAATGATTCCTGAGTGTAGAGCCAAGAGTGACCCCTGAGCATTGCCAGGTGTGACCCAAAAAGCAAAAAAAAAAAAAACCCCAAAACAAAGTCACTTAAGAGGCCACTGCAGTCATGATAGTGATGGAGTGAAGGAGAGGATTTGATGTGTGTTTTGGGGGTGGCATAAAAGGCATGGCTTCAGAAGTGAGGTGAAGAGAAAACTCAGAATGAAAGAGGTAAGGAAGAAAGAAGAGAAAGGAAGGAATAAAGATAAGAAAGAAAAAGGAAGAAAGAAGAGAGTTAAAGACATCTCTTTGGAACATGTGATGTGTATTTGGCTAATTCTGCACAATCTCTTAAAATACAGAAGAAGACATGGCATCTCTATTATTGGGTTTTTCATTATGGCATTTTGGGCCATATCCTGTGGAACCCAGGGGACACTTTTGACTCTATGCTCAGGGACCACTCTTGACGGTGCTCAGGAGATCATATGTGGTGCTGAGGATGAAACTGGGGTCACATGCAAACTAGTATCTTTCTCACCCCTTTCTCACTTTAATCAACATGACAAGTAACATCAGTTCAGAACAGTGCAAGTACGAGGTTTCACTCCTCTTTAGGTGAATGTTACCATACCCACAACTAAAGTCCTAATAACTCCACCAAAGCTGTTTTCCATAAAGGCAGTGCTTAGTATCGTGGACCCCATCCGTGGATAGAGGTTCCTTTTCTCCACACCTTCCCCATTGCATACTCTGTTTGATACAGGCCATTCACATAGGAGTGAAGTGATACCTCATTGTCATTTTTTGATTTGCATTTCCCTGTTAAGTGACAGTGAGCTTCCCCCCGCCCCCTCTCCCCCCCACTGTCCCCTCTTGCTTATTGTTCTCTCTGTCTTTGGAAATATGTTTATTCAGCTCTTCTACCCATTTCCCTTCTTCCCTTTGCTATTGTAGGATCAGTGGAGGCCACACACACTTGGTTGTGGTGTCCATACTCTGGATTGAGGTGCTTGTTGGCAATCTCACGCTATTAGTTGTAGTGCTTACTGGGGTCCTCCCTCTCCTCCTCTTCCTTCCCTTCCTCTCCCCTCCCTCTACTTCCTCTCTCCTCCCCACCAATTTTCTTTTTATCATCCTTTTCCTTCCCTGTCTATCTTTGATTGTTGTTCTTGATTTTGGCCCACACCTTGAGGTGAGTTGGGGCCCTGGGGTCCTGACATCTCAGTTGTGGGACTGAGAGGCAGGGCCTTGGGTTTAATGCTCCAGTTCCTCTCTAGAGATCATGATCAGAGAAACTGGCATTCTTTGGGGTTGGGGAGAGACTGGGCCACACCCAGTGGTGTTCAGATACTCCTATCTCTTTGCTCAGAGATCACTCCTGGCTGGGCTTAAGGGACAGTGTGGGATACCTAGGCCCAGACTAGCCGTGTGCAAGGTAAGTTTTTGTTGTACAAGTCTCTCATTTCCTTTGTTAAATTGATTCTTAGGTATTTAATTTTCTTTGATGTGTGTATGAACGGAAAAGCGGAGCGATAGCACAGCGGTAGGGCGTTGCCCTGCACGCAGCCAACATGGCCGACCCAGGTTCGATTCCTCCACCCCTCTCGGAAAGCCCGGCAAGCTACCCAGAGTATCTCGCCCGCACGGCAGAGCCTGGCAAGCTACCCGTGATGTATTCCATATGCCAAACACAGTAACAACGAAGTCTCCAATGGAGACGTTACTGGGCCCGCTCGAGCAAATCGATGAACAACGGGAGGACAGTGACAGTGACAGTGATTTATTTTTGGAGGTACACTTGGCAGTGCTCCATGGACCAGGCAATGTCAGGAATCAAACCCAGGGCTACTCCATACAAAGTGTGTGCTCCAGTCCTTTGAGCTGCCTACCTGGCAGGGTTTGCTTTTCTGAATTTTTCTTCTCACAGAAACACAGCAAATTTTTGCATATAAATTTGCAGGTTGCCACTATACTATATAAATTTATTGTTTCCATTTTTTTAGTGGAGCCTTAGGGTTTTTAATATATATTATCATGTCACCTGCAAATATTTATAGTTGAGCTTCTTTTCTAAAATGAACTCCTTTTATTTCTTTTTTGAGAACACTTCTCAATCAGTTTTATGAATCTATTTTTATCTTGATACTAAAACCAAAGACCAAAAACATGAAAGAGGAAAAAACATAAAAGAAAAATCTTGGGGCTGAACTAATAGTACAGTGGGGAAGGGACTTGCCTTGCATGCAGCTGACTCATGTTTGATCCCTGGTGCCCCATATAATCCCCTAAATCCCAAGAGGAGTGATCCTAGAATAGCCAGGAGTAAGCTCTGGGCATCCAGGGGTGTGACCTTCAAACAAAGAAAAAAATTTAATAGTTCAATAACCCTCATGAATATAGACACAGCAGTTCTTTTGTTGTTTATTTGTTTTTGCTTTGCGGCCCGCACCTGGCAAAGCTCTGGGTTACTCCTGGCTCTGCGCTCAGAAATCACTTCTGGCCATGTTCAGAGGATCATATGGGGTGTTGGGCATAGAACCTGGGTCAACCATGTTCAAGGCAAGTGCCCTATTCACCGTACTGTCTCTTCAGCCCCATAGACACAATAATCATTAAAAAAATGGCAAATAAAATTCAGCAATATACAGAAGACATTATATATAATATATCATGGCTAACCAAGGCTGCAAGACTCATTCAATATCAAAAACAACTCATGTCATCTACCATAGTAACAGGCAAAGGGAGTTCTCTTATGCTTTCTTCTAGAAGTTTTCTGCTCCACTTGAAGGTCTGTGCTCCATTTTGAGTTAGTGTTTGTTTTGGGTGATGGCTGGCAGTGCTCAGGGACTATTCCCTTTGTGGTTCTCATGGGTCTCTCCTGGCCATGCCCAGGGGACCCTGTGGTGCTGGGGATAGAAGCCCAGGCTTTCGCATGCCAAACATGTCCCCACCCCTTGAGTTAAGTTTTGTGCTTTGTAGGGGGTAGGAGAGGAGGATAAGGGTGGGAGCACTCAGTCAGGAAAGGGAGGCTGCTAGGAACACAGAGGGGGAAGGAGCGTCAGGGAAATTCCGCATATTCTACTTATTGTGAAATGAATACTTCATTGGTTCTTTGAAAAATCATTTATGGCTTGGCAACTGTTTGTTGAGTCAATATCTAAGATTGACAGATAGACTATATCCAGGAAAAAAGAGTTTGGGGTGGAGTCTCAGGAACTTTCTGGGCATGCAACCTTGGAAAATGGGCCTTTCCATAGTCTTTCCATTGCTGACCTGTCATTTCCAGGAGCCTGGCCTGGACTTAGCTGGGGATACCTTGGGGCATCAGGGTTGATGGATCTTGAGTTAGCACAGGTCTAGGAGGTGAATTTCTGTCTGGGAGGTGGGCAGGAAGTGGGGGCTGGTGAGGAGCTGCTTTCTGAGCAACCTTCCTCAGGGAGCCACTGAGTGGAGGAATCTGAGGACAGCTCTGTCCAGGACCCTGGCTGTCCTCTTTAGTCACCAAACTTATCTAAGTGGGCTTTTGGGAGATTAAAGAGGGACAACTGGGGGTGGGGGCGATGGCTGCAAGGAAGTCTTCAGCAGATCCAGGCTAGGAAGGTCAAACCTTACTGAAAATTGGGACAGAGAGATTAGTACACAGGTAAGGCACTTGCGTTGCATGTAACTAATTCCAGTTTGATATTTAATACTATATATGGTCCCCCAAGCACTATCAGGAGTGAGTCCTGAGCACAGAACCAGAAGGAGATCTGAGTCCCACCGGGTGGGACCCAACACAACAACAACAACAACAACAACAACAACAACAACAACAACATCACTTTAATGAAAAGGGAAGCACTGACCCTACCACGGGTCCTAGAGAAAAATTTGTTTATTTGTTTTCGGGCCTCTGATCTGTTATTCGTCGATTGCCTTGAGCAGGCCCCATAACGTCTCTTTCATCCTAGTCCTGAGATTATATTCAAGGCTCTTTAGGAGAATGAGACCCATCATTGTTACTGGTATTTGGCATATTTGGTACTCCACGGGGAGTTTGCCAGACTCTGCCCTGTGGGCAGGCTACATTCGATAGCCTGCAAGTTTGTCCAAAATAGGAATGAGATAATAAGATGTCATAAAAAGATGTCCTGATAAGATGTCACGTGACCGCGAATCCGGCCGCACGGTTCCGGGAGCTGGATTTTATAGTCTCTGAGTCTTGGCCGTTGATGGGATTACAAGGCGCCAGGGGGCCAGTTGGTGGGTGTGACCCCCGCCTACTGGAATTTGGAGGATCTGGGTGGAGGATGCTCGCCCTGGTCGGGGCGGGGAGGAAAGCTCAACCCGCTCCCCTCCAAGGGACCCTGGCGAGGAACAGCCAGGCGCAGGGGCAGGAGACTGCACTGGTCTCGTCCGGGAGCTGGATTTTATAGTCTCTGAGTCTTGGCCGTTGATGGGATTACATGGCGCCAGGGGGCCAGGTGGTGGGTGTGACCCCCGCCCTGACCAGGGCTCTGGCAGCCGAAGACCTCCAGGACCAGCCACCACCATGCTGAGACCACTCTCCGCACACATGAAGGTACTGGCAGAGGGACAAAGCCACGCGGGTTCCGGGGCCGAGATCTCCAAGCCTACTCGGATTGGAGTCGAGCATCCTCCACCCAGATCCTCCAAATTCCTCTGATCTGTAGTCAGACACAATAGCACAGCGAGTAGGGTGTTTGCCTTGCATGCGGCCGACACAGCCGACCCTAGTTCGATTCTTCCACCCCTCTCGGAGATCCCGGCAAGCTACCGAGAGTATCTAGCCCGCACGACAAAGCCTGGCAAGCTACCCGTGACATATTTGATATGCCAAACACAGTAACAAGTCTCACAATGTTACTGGGCCCGCTCGAGCAAATTGATGAACAATGGGAGGACAGTGACAGTGACAGTTTTTGGGCAACACCGGCTGTACTCTGGGTATACTCCTGGCTCTGCACTTAGGGATCACTCATAGTGGTGCTCAGGGGACCATAGGAATGTCGGGAATTGAACTCTGGTTGGCTGTGTGCAAGGCCTTACATGCTGTGCTGTCTCTCCAGCCCAGAGATTATTTATTTACTTGTTTGTGGCTTCTTGGGTCACACTCGGTGATGCTCAGGGGTTACCCCCTGGCTCTGCACTCAGAAATTACTCCTGGCAGTGCTCAGGAGATCATATGGGATACCACTGATTGAACCTGGGTCGGCCATGTGCAAGGCAAAAATCCTACCCACTGTATGAATGCTTTGGCCCCAGAGATTTAAATAATTTTTAAAAACATTTATTTAGCCTTCTTGGGTCCCATCCAGAGGTGTTCAGGGACCACTGAGCCCTGAAAGTGCTTGGGAGACCAATATGTGGAACTGAGGACTAAATGAGGGTCAGTCTCATGCAAAGCAGGTGCCTTAATACCTGTACTATTTTTTTTGCCTTATCCCAGAGATTTAGGCACCAATGTAATCAGCAGATTCCCTTCCCTGATCTTTATTGGTCAAGAGGGTGCAATGTCCTGGGCCTGGCATAGTGTGGTGGCAAAACTTTACGGGCACAAGGCTGCAAGTTTGATTCCCAGCACCCCTGAGCACACTTTGAGTATGATCCTGGTGGCACTGTCATCTGTGATTCCTGGGGTCTGAACTGAGTATGTGAGCACTTGTCATTACAGCTACAGGAAGGAAGGTGAGTAAGTTGTTCAGAAAAGCAAATTTTTAATTTTTTTATTTTCCAGGGGGAATGTTGGGAGGGGAAGTGTGGGGAGTCTGGAACTGGGCCTTCTTCTGGCCCGGGCATGGGGTAAACATAGGTGTGGGGAGAGTCATGTCAGTGAAGGGAGCTACCAGTTGACCAACACATACACTACTTGCAGACATACCGCCTGGGACCTAGCTGGGGTGTCAGTGATGAAGCAGAGAGGCTGAGACCCTGTCCACGGTGTCTTCTGTTTGTGCTTGCGTCACTGTGTGTAGGCCTTGTCCCAGTGGCTCCAGCCTACTTCCTTTCCCACATGCTTTCTCCAAACAGTGGCCAATTCCTGCCTGACCTTGTGCTGACATCTGCCCTTTCCCCTTGCCACGATTCAGAACTACTCAAATATCACAGCTGACCCTAGAGTGTTTTCCTGATTGCAGAGATTTATCTTCTACTGTGCACGAAGGACAAAGAGTATAGTTTTACATAGTTTACACAGTACTGAAACCTTTGGTTGTAGTGCTTATAGCAAAACTGGGCAAACATCTGAATTTCTACCAGTGAGACAGTAGTTAAGTAAACTAGGGCAAGGTTCTCAAAGTTTTCAGTATCATGTCCCTGTTAGATCTTGAGTCTCCAAAGAGCTTTTCTTAGTTGTACACATCATAATTTACTATAATAGAAATTTCAAAAGACTTTTCTCATCAAACATACTCATTCTCTCTCTTTAAAACAATCATAACACTGTGATTTGCAAAGCTGTTCACAAACACCAATCCCACCACTGGTGTGACCTTCCCTCCACCATCGTCTCCAGTTTCCCACCCAACACCCAAGTCTTCCTCCTTAGCAGGCACAGACAACTTTACTTGATATTATTTGTGACTACAAAAATGCAAAAATGCAAATGGAATTACAAAAAAAATAGATCAATAAAAGTCAATGAAAAATTTGTGATAATTGCTACATCTCAGTCTGGTGTTACTTAAGTCATTATCTGAGGATTTAGTTAGCAACTCATTGTCTTTTGATATGATTAACATTTTCTTGCCTTATGAAGGCAAAATAAAAAAATGCTACTATAAAATAAACCGCTGTACAACCTTATTCAAAGGGGATCTGTTCTAAGGCAACCCCTACCCCTGTGGATGCCTGAAACCTCAGGTAATAGAAAACCCTCTATACTCTTTTTTTTTCTCTTCACCATGCATGGCTATGACAGAAATTAATTAATTATTATTAGTTTTTGTTTTTTGGGCCACACCTGACTGTGGGGGCCTTATTCCTGGTTCTGTGCTCCAGGATCACTTCTGGTAGTGCTTGGAAGACCGTATTTGGTTCTGGGATAAAATCACACTCTGTTGAATGCAAAGCAAGTGCGTGCTCTGCCTGCTATACTACCTCTCTGGCTCCATGACACTTTTTTGTTTTCATTTTTTAAAATTTATACTTTATCAAATCACCATGATATATAGATACAAAACTTTTGTGATTAGGTTTCGGTCATGTAATGTTCCAACATCCATCCCTCCACCACTTCACCAGTGTACATTTCCCACTATCAATATCCCCTCTATCCTTCCTGTCACCAACCCCTCCAGCCTGCCTCTGTGGCAGGCACTTCTCTCTCTCTCTCTCTCTCTCTCTCTCTCTCTCTCTCTCTCTCTCTCTCTCTCATCTCTCTCTGTCTCCTTTTGGGCACTTTTGTTTGCAATACAGATACTGAGATACCATCATGTTTGGTCCTTTACCCACTTTCAGCACACATCTCCTATCCAGAGCGATACCTTCCAACCATCATTTCCAAGATGCTTTTTAAAATTTGGATTCCCACCATCTCCCCTTCCCTCTGTTGATGTTGTTTTTGTGATGACCAGATGACCAGAGGCTTGCTGAGGCTCAAAATCTTCATTTGTGATGCAGTTAGAAAACTGAAAATTGCTTCAAGCACTGGGAATCAGAGACAGTGGAGCTGGCAGGAATGCAGAGGTGTGGTGGCGGGGGGGTGGGGAGGATCAGACTCTTGGCCTCATGGTTGTTCGGGGGAAGCATGAGCTGTTCAGTTCACATCTTCAGACCCTCCTGCTAGAGAATCTGTTTTTTACACCCCCTATTTTGTATTATTTTGTTTTTGCTTACAATTGATTATGTATTATACTCTTATTGAAAATATTTAAATTAAAAGCTTAAAAATAATTGTTTAGGCAACCTGGTTGCAACAGTGTTAGCATTTATAGTTTTGATGCATAAAGTTAATTACTGACTTTTTTTCTGGCTTTTGGGGTCACAACCAGTGATGCTCAATGGTTACTTTTGGCTCTACACTCAGGAATTACTCCTGGCAGTTCTTGGAGGATTATATGGGATACCAGGAATAGAACCTACTTTGGCTTCATGAAGGGAAATGACCCACTTGCCATACTATTGCTCTGGCCTCAGACACTCACTAATTTTGATGGAATTATGTGAAAAAAATCTGGTCTTGTTTGTATATGCAGTTGCAAAAAAGAAGAATTTACTGAAAATTATGAAAGTTCTTTGATACCACAGTGAAACTTGACAAGTGGTATTTTCTTCAATGGTAGTTACAATGGGAATCAGAAATCACATCAGTACATTTCTTTTCTTTTTCTTTTTTTTTTCTTTTTGGGTCACACCTGGCAATGCACAGGGGTTACTCCTGGCTCTGCACTCAGGAATTACCTCTGGTGGTGGTCAGGGGACTAAATGGGATGCTGGGAATCGAACCCGGGTTGGCTACGTGTAAGGCAAACGCTCTACCCACTGTGCTATTACTCCAGCCCCATACATCAATACATTTCTTGTGATTTTACATTAATATTTGTTTGGTTCATCTTGCATTTTGAATAGATTTTTAAAAAATTCAATTGTGATTACATAACATTATTTTTGGCCATTTGGAAACCTTTGGTTTACTCAGATCCTTCAATATTGACCCATTCTTTTGTACATATCAAAATTTTGTTTCACAATATCAATACTGCTATCATTGGAAATTTTATTTTTGGTTCACACCTAATAGTGCTCAGGACTTACTCCTAGCTCTGTGTGCAGCTCTGGTGGGGTTTGGGGATCATGTAGGATGCCAGGGATTGAACCCTTGGGTCAACCATGTGCAAAGCCAGTACCCTACCTACCCACTGTACTATTGTTCTGGGCCCATCATTAGGAAAATCTTATTGTAAGTTGTTAAATTTATGGTGTTAGATATGAATCCCTCACCTTTATGCTTTTATTTGAAAAGTTCAAGTTTTCTACATGGTAGCAAATATTGTCAATTATTTTCCTTGCCCATATCCCAATTTGAATAATCATAATTCATTCTCTTTTTTATTTAATAAAAGTACTGTCACCTGAGAAAGACAGCTAGTTCAGCTCACATTTCAAATGACACTTGCTTTTTCTTGACAATGATCCTTTCTTTCTTTCTTTTTTTTTTGCTTTTTGGGTCACACCTGGCGATGCTCAGGGGTTACTCCTGGCTCTGCACTCAGGAATTACTCCTGGCGGTGCTTGGGGGACCATATGGGATGCTGGGAATCGAACCTGGGTCGGCCATGTTGGCTGCGTGCAAGGCAAATGCCCTACCCGCTGTGCTATCGCTCCAGCCCCGATAATCATCCTTTCTTAGGATAGAGCCATGCTGTTTTATGTTGACTTCTATTTCTTTACAAATGATGCTAAAACTATAATAAAATAGTTTTTGGAAATATTAAAAATGTCTTCCCTCCTCTTCCCTTTGTTGTTTCTGCTATTATGACCAGTGGGGATTAGGCTCATGGCCTCAGCAATTTCAAACTTGCATTCCCCGGCTCCCCTTCATAAAATTCTTAAAGTGATATTGACTTATTTCCCTAAATTTCGAGTGTGCATAGTGAAATCTATAATGGGACTTGGGTAATTTGATACTGTTGTCTTATTTTCATCTTTTGGGGGGTGGGGTGGGTGGGGAGTTTGGACCAAACCTGGCAGTGCTCAGGAGCTATTCCTGGTTCTGTGCTCAGAAGAATCACCTGGACGTGCTTAGAGAGGGTACCATATGTGATGCTGGAGATTTAAACCAGGGTCATAGACCTTGCAGCTGCATGCAAGGTAAGTGCCTTCCCTTCTAAATAGTCTCTCCTGACTGCTGCCCTTTTTTTTGTGCCAAGTGCCACGTGTTGTACTCACCATTTGCTTATGTGTCCTTGATAGGAAAAAAAAATTCAAACCTGTTGTTTCAGGAAGAAAACATGATATTCAAATCTGAGTCCACACTGAGATTTTACTGCTCCTTGGGTAGTTGCCCACTACTGATGTTAGTGAAGCTCTTTAATAAGGAATTGGTGCTGTAACAGTATGAGTATGAGGAAATAATGAGCTCCCCATGTCTGTTGATTTGTTGATATTGCAGGCAGAGGTAAATTCTTCTATAGAAGAGCACAGTCTTGGGGTTTACGGTGAAATCTTTCCTCCAACTGCTGCATGCCAACAGTCACTGTGGTAGGGTGATGGTGCCCAGGGTTCTTGAATGCCTGTTTTTGGGCAGGCGCTCAGGGAAAGCAGCCACTGTGGGTATGTCTTCAGCTCAACTTGTGATAACGTTTCTGCAGGGAGCAGCAGCGACTTTTCCGTGTCTCCTTTGAAAAGCTGCAAGAAACAATTCTTAGGTTCTAAGGAGCTCAGCATAGCAACATTTCAAATAGGCCATTCCCTTTTCTCCGAACTTTGAATGATGGGTCTCAGAATGATGTTGCAGTTTATCTAGTGCTGCAATTCTTTTCAAAATGTTCTGTTGCATAAGACATAATAAGGAAAACTATTAATATCTACATAGCTGGGGGAAGTATAGGTTTCATCATATTTCTGTTTCTTATTCAGTGTTACATTTTTTTCCCCTGTCTATCCCTCATCTCTGCTACTCAGGGAACTCATGTGTCAGTTTCATCTCTGTCATTCGTTTTAGCCAAGGCTGGTGCAGCTGTTGGAGGAAGAAGCAAGTCTTTGGGGACCAGAGTGATAACACAGGAGTTAAAGAATTTGCCTTGCACATTGCAGAACCACAGTTCGATCTCTGGCAGTTCCCTGGTTCTCTGAGTCCTCCCAGATTCAGGAATAGCTTCAGGAATAACTCCTGAATATTGGAGAGTATGGCCCAAATCTGAGCTCCCTGCCCAAGCAAGTCTTCTACTTTACCCTATCTTATTTTTTTTGTATGAAACTTTATTTAAACACTGTGATTTGCAAAGTTGTTCACAATACAGTTGCTTTAGGCATTCAATGTTCTAACACCACCAGTGTACCCTTCCTTCTGCCATTGTCCCCAGTGTCCGACTCACCCAAGTCTGATCACTTAGCAGACACAAAATAATTTACTTTATATTCTTATTACAAAATATATCTTGGAATGGTGCGACTAAAATCATTGTCTGAGGAGTGACTGAGCCTCCTATGTTATTCTTTTCACTCGTTGAGCTTAGTGGGCTTCTACGCAGTTTCAACATCTCATTTTTTTGTGCTGCTCCTGGTCTGTCAGCTTTGTGAAGTTTGGAGGGATTGCATGGCCGCATATGCTGCTGTGAGCTTCAGGAGTTTTGGCGCTGGGATGATCAGCTGCCACTGTCTCTCCCAGATCAGCTGTGATCTGCCAGTGATGGCAGTAGCCAGATGAGGTAAGTGGAGTGCTGGGCCTTTGGCAGGGAGGGAACTTTGTCCACTTCCTGCCAAGATTTCAGATATCTGGACTGGGTGGCGGCTGAGACGACCTGTAATAGGTCAGCTGTTGGCGTCTTCTTTATCCTATCTTAAACTAATGATGAGTCATTTAAAAGCTTGAATATATCTATATATATGTATTTATTTAGGGGCTGGAGAGATAATACAGCAGGCAGGACTCTTGCCTTGCATGTCGTCAACCCCGTTTTGATCCCTGGCACTCCATATGGTCTCTAAGCACTGCCAGGAGTGATCCCTGAGTACAGAGTCAGGAGTAAACCCTGAGTCCTGCTGGGTGTGACCCCTAAATAAACAAAATTGATTTCCCCACTTCCCTTTGTTATGATTGCAGTGGCTAGGGTTGCACACACTTCAGGCTGTGGTGCTCACACAGCTGTAGCTGCAGCACTTGTCTGCAGGGCCCACAGGGCTCCCCTGTGCTGTGCAGAGGACACACTTCCTGGCCAAGGCACTCACACATGCTTTTTAGCTGTGGTGCTCTTTGGGGCTGCACCCCTTTGTGTGGTGTTCATTCACACCTGGTCCTGGTGCTGCTGCAAATAGTTGCAGAGCTGGGGATCAGACGGCAGAGCTGCCAGCCAAAACCAGCAAGCACTGTTGCCTGGGTGACTCTTAGTACCTGTGAGACAAAGGGCGCCTAAACCTGTGACCTTTGCACATGCTGGACAAAGGGCACCCAAACTTGTGACCAGTAGTCTGTCAAGGCAGGCACGCAAGTTCCTGTGCTATTCCATTCGGCTCAAAAAGGAATCCTTGAATATAAGAAAAGTGTCACGGTCGGTCCTCCCATTGTTCATCGATTTGCTCGAGCGGGCCCAGTAACATCTCCATCATGAGACTTGTTGTTACTGTGTTTGGCATACCGAATACGTCACGGGTAGCTTGCCAGGCTCTGCCGTGTGGGCGAGATACTCTCGGTAACTTGCCGGGCTCTCCGAGAGGGGCGGAGGAATCGAACTCGGCCATGTTGGCCACTTGTAAGGCAAACGCCCTACCGCTGTGCTTTCGATACGGCAAAAAAAAAATAGTCTTATGTATTAGATTTTTTTTTGGCTTTGTTTTGTATTTGGGCCACCTCTGGCAGTGCTCAGGGCTAACTCCTGGCTCTGTGCTCAGGGGTCCCTATAGGGTGCCGGGGATTGAACTGGGGTCGGCTGCATGCAGGGCAAATACCCTACCAATGGTACTATCACTCTGGCCCCAGGTCTTACATCGTTAGGATAAAATGTTCTAGAATGACAAGTTTTAAGGGCAAACATTCATTTATTGTTTAAAGAGCACAGAAAAAGCAACGGTTGGTTTCCAGTTATATTTTCTTCTTAGAATTGTCTTCCACAGACAGTGTTACCTAGAAACAAAAGTTCATTACCATAAGCAAAGCTTCAACAGAGCAGTTAAGTCTTTCGTGGAGGCTGGAGGAGAGTTGATCTCTATGGGAGGAATGATGTGCTCTGTGAAATGACTGGATGGGGCCAGAGAGAGAGAGAGAGAGAGTATAACAGGCTGGATCATCTGCATTGCATTAACTTCTAGCTACCTGAACCTAAAGGCTCCATTTGGTATGATTATTATTTCTTATTTGTTTATTTTTTGGGCCACACCTAGTGATGCTCAGGGGTTACTCCTAGCTCTGTACTCAGAATACTTGGTGGTGTGCAGGGTACCATATGTTCTGTCAGGGATCGAGCCTGGGTTAGCCAAATGCAAAGAAAGCCCCCCATCCGCTGTACTATTTATCTGGTGCACACCCTCTCCCCACAAAAAAACCCTACCACACTTCTATTGTGGTATACTGAAACAATGAAATGCAGACAATTTAAATATATATTTCTTAAATTATGACAAATGTATATGCCTGTGTATTCACCAATGCAAATCAGGATGCAAAATATTCCTATCATCTTAGAAAATTGCCTTGTACCTACTGTTTTCAGACAATCATCGATCTGATTTCTATCACTACATATTACTTTTGTCTGGTCTTGAAATTTATATAAATCGTTACTTTCTTTTGACTTTGCTTATGTAGTTTTTTCCCCCTGTCAAAATGAAAAGAATAAATATGTCATTATTATCATTTTTATGATTTCATTTTTATACATTTAAATTTTGGTTGGTGTGTTGTATGAAAGGCAAGGTAAAGGTAAGGTAAAGGTAAAGGCCCTCCAGTTGATCGTCGATTTGCTCGAGTGGGCCCAGTAACGTCTCCATTGGAGACTTTGTTGTTACTGTGTCTGGCATATTGAATACTCTCGGTAGCTTGCCGGGCTCTCCGAGAGGGGCGGATAAATCGAACTCGGGTCGGCCATGTTGGCCGCGTGTAAGGCGAACGCCCTACCCGCTGTGCTATGAAAGACAAGGATCTAATTTAATTTCATTACCCCCCCCCCCCCATGAGCTACTGAGTTGTCTCAGCATCATTTATGAATGTCCCTCTCTTTTCTCTTCACTGAGTTGACACTATTTGCACAAATTCAATTATCCAGTGTGTTTGAATATATGGCTTGACCTCAGGTTCTTTCATTTGTTTATTCGTGTATCATTGTGATACTGTTTTGACTCTGGTCCCATTATTTAAAAAACAAAACTTCTGCTTTGTCTCTTCATTGAACTAACTTTCTTCAAGATTTTTGTATGAGTGATTTATTTCTGCATAATAAATTAAAACCATTAAATTTTTTTTGTTTTTGGGCACACATACTTAAGGGTTACTCCTGGCTCTGTACTCAGGGATCACTCCTGGTGAGCTTGCGGGGGGCCCACCTGGGATGTGGAGATTGAAAGATTTTGCTGTAAACCCAAAGACTGTGCTCCTATATAGAAGAATTTGCCTCTACCTCCAATATTAACAAATCAACAGATATGGGGCATTTGTTATTTCCTCATACTCATGTTATTGCAGCACCAACTCCTTATTAAAGATTCTTTTTTTTCCCCTTTATTTTATTTAAAAATATGGAACGCTTCACGAATTTGCGTGTCATCCTTGCGCAGGGGCCATGCTAATCTTCTCTGTATCGTTCCAATTTTAGTATATGTGCTGCCGAAGCGAGCACCTTATTAAAGATTCTTGCTCACATTATCTATACTGGGCAACAACCCAAGGAGCAATAAATTTATCAGTGTGGACTCAAATTTGAGTATCATGGTTTCTTCCTGAAACAATAGGTTTGATTCCTCCCCCTACCCGCCCCCAATGAGGACACATAAGCAAGTGGTGAGTACAACACAAGACTGAAACCAAGTCCTCTCCATGCAAGGGAAGCATTCTACCCTCTCTCCAGCCCTGCTAAAATCATCTTTATCTCACAGTTTCTGTGCATCAGGAAGGAGAGCAAATAGCTGTTTGTTGTGGCTCACTGAGACTCAGCTGTTGTGGGGCAAGAAGGCTGTAGAAATCTCAAGAGACTGAGAGGTTTTCTTTTTTGTTCTTGATTTTGGGGCCACATGTGGTGGTCCTCAGGGCTTACTCTTGGCGGTGGTGGGGGGAACCATGCTGTATGCTAGGCATTGAACCCAGATCAGGCACGTGCTAGGCTAGTGCCCTACCTGCTATTCTATTCCTCTGGCCAGGGGTTGAGAGTTTTCTTCCAAGATTTCTTAGGTCTTGGTTCTTTGTCGTGGGGGTCTTCCCTTACGGGTGATTCACTGTGTGGCAGCTGGGAGTGACTCTGGAAAAGCAGGGGCCACAGGGACCAGAGATAGTTTGTGCATCTCTGATCTGGATACATGTTCTGTACTCCAGTTGCAAAAGGGTTGTGTTTTTCCTACTTCATACTCTGTGGGATGTAGGATGATCTGTGCAGGGTGCACCCCAGCCCCTGGGCCTACTGGATCATGGGAGGTTGGCTAACATAGTGGTAATTTTACTATTTTTCTCTTCCTTTATTTTTCTTGGAACAGCTCATTCAAGTTCAGAGATTGCTCCAACCTGTGTCCATATCCTGATTTGGCTGGAGAGGTTGCACAGGGATGAAAGCATTTGCTTTGCTTTATATCCTTGGTACCCCATGTGACCCACTGAACCCTTTCTGGAGTGATCCCTGAGCACAGAACCAGGACTATGTCCTGAGCACAGCTAGGCCTGGCCTTTAATTAAAAGCAGTCCTGGATCATTCTATCTAAAAGAAAACAAAACAAATTCTCACATCATTCTTATCTCTGGAGTGCCATCTTGCTCTCCAGAATGACAGAATGACTTCTCCAAAAGACTGGGAACCTCTGATTTATCCCTTAAGCCTCCCTACATGGCTTTTACCACTCCTTTCGTGAATGCATCCCTATCCCTGCCTTTAAACCTACTTGAATTTTTTTGGGGAGGGGGGAAGTTTCCCAAGTGGTCAGCAGACCCAGGAGACTCACCTTTTGATTTTTCTGTTCGCTGGGCCAGTGGTTGAATGTGAGGCTTGAGCAAGAAGTTGTGCAGGGGATTGCCCAGACAAAGTTCAGGGCTATACCTGCTGGTTCCAGGGGGCTTCCGGTGTTATACCCTGTGATGCTTGAGGATCACATGGGGTGCGAGGAATCAATCTGGGGTCAACTGCATGCCTGCACTTTAACTCCTATGCTATCTCTCTGTGCCTAGTTGCATTTTGCAGTCAAATATTTTATCCCCAAGCTATCACCGCCCACCCCCACACACCACTTGGGTTTTGACAAATGGCTCAACACTGCACTGGTTTCATTCTCCCATTATACTGCAGTTTTGTCTGGGACAGGGGCTTCTCCCTTGGGTGTTTGTAGTACTGACTATGGGCCTAGTGGGGGGCAGGTGCTAGGCAAAGATTTGGACCTGGGCATTGCCAAGCAGTGGGTGGGTGCGTGGTGCAGTGGGGAACAGGAAGCTCTCCAGTCTAGCACTGTGAAGAGCCAGGAGGGCTCGGATCCAGCAGGGATGGGCTCTCTCCCGGCTCTTGGGTCTGATCCCCCTTTCTAGCACCCCTGGGAATATGCCTGTGGCTTTGAACTCTGTTTCCCGCCGACTGAGCCCAGGGGTTGCTTGCCTGTCTGCCTGCTCTTCCTCCACAGCATGTGGCTGGGAGCCTCTGGAGTGATGGATTTGTCTGTTTGGAGTGAGAGTCTGGGGCCAGCAGGACACCCAGGAGGGGTTCCTGGACCAGTGGCACACACAGTATCCTTCCAGACACTGCTCAAATCTGTCCTGCTTTCAAAGCTCGGCCCAGCTATAGGTGAGGTCATCCCTCCTCCTCCTAGCTCAAGGACTATAAATTACATGAATCAGCCGTGTGTGTTTTAGAGAGAATCAGCTGGACTTGAAACCCAACCTGCTGCCTGCTCGCTTCAGACAGGGCGAAGAAAGGCAGCTCACCCGTGCCCAGAGTTGGGAGTGAAGCCAGGTAAGGTGTTCCGGCTCCTCAGCGCAGGCAGGGCAGATGATGCCCACACAATTTCTCCAGCTCAGGCCTGTGACTCTTGAGGCTTCCTGAGCTCTGGCTGTCTGCAGCCCCAGATTTCTTTCTTTGCCAATTCTCATAACAAAGCTCTTGGGCAGCCAGAGTGCAGAGGATCCGTGTACCCTTGGCTTGTTCACTTGGAACTCCATGCAGGAGCCGGATTTGGGGGGGACTCAGTCACTTCTGTTCACACTTTCCCTCATTGCTCTGCTGGTCTTTTGTTGTTGTTGTTGTTGTTGTTTTGGGGTCACACCTGGCAGAACTCAAGGCTTACTCCTGGCCCGGTGCTCAGGGATCAATCCTGCCAGGTTCAGGGGACCCTATGGGGGTGCTGGGGATCGAACCTGACTGGCCATGTGCAGAGCAATTGCCCTACCTCCTTGTACAATCACTCTGATCTCTCCATGCTGGTCTTCATCATTTCTGACATTTCCCTAAATCCATTTAGATTTCCCCTTCTCTTTTCTTCTCTTCTCTTGCTGACCCTCAGTGGAGGCTGTCTGCCTCCAAGGGGGTTGGTGGAGGGTACATGTTGTCGGTCTCCCCGCCCCCCGCATGTTTGGACCTTGAATGGGGAATTGTGGGGGGCAATGCCAGGCTCAGAGACTACGCAGAGCTCACAGGATCTGCACTTGCTCTGGGATAGAGAAGAGTGAATTGAAGAATGATGGGTAAGTCCGTAAGGATGAAGTGGAAGGACTTGGGCATTTTGGCAGTGGTGAAGGGTTTATAATTTTTAAAAATTATTTATTTATTTATTTATTTATTGGTTTTGGGGGTCACACCCAGCTATGCTCAGGTGTTACTCCTGGCTCTACACTCAGGAATCACTCCTAGCAGTGCTCGGGGGACCACAGGGGATGCCGGGGATCAAATCTGGGTCGGCTGCATGCAAGGCATAAGTCCTACTTGCTGTACTATGCTTCGGCCCGACTTCATGATTTTTACATAACAAAACTATAAATGTTAACACTTCTGTAATTATGTTATCCATATTACAATAAAAATTAAAAATATTTTTAAAAAAGAATGAGAAGGGGGCTGGAGCAATAGCATAGTGTGCAGGGCGTTTGCCTTGCACACGGCCGACCCGAGTTCGATTCCCAGCATCCTGTATGGTCCCCTGAGCACCGCCAGGGGTGATTCCTGAGTGCAGAACCAGGAGTAACCCCTGTGCATCGCCAGGTGTGACCCAAAAAGCAAAAAAAAAAAGAATGAGAAGGTACAGCTGGAGTGGTGAGACTTGACCCTGGCACCTCAAGACCCTGTGTACCACATAGCTTGGTCTTGGGACACTGAATCACCAGGCTGACCACCAGCTGGTCAGGTCTGGTTTCTGAATCTCAGGCCCAGCATTACTGGGAGTGACTCTGGCTTCCACTGTCGGGCGTGGAGAGGACCTCAGTCAGGCTGGGAGCCTCAGTCTCTGGCCTAGACTGGAGTGGGAAGGAACCCAGGGCAGAGATGTGTTGTCCAATCTCCTTGCTCCTTCCCAGGGACAGACTGGAGCTGCTTTTCCTTCAAGCAGGAAAACTTTCCTGAAAAACCTTCTCTCAAACCTTTGAGGGCCAGAGTATTAGTACAGTGGGTAGGGCATTGCCTTGCAGATGGCCAGCCCTGCTTTGATCTCCAGTACCCTGGAGAGTCCCCTGAGACCTCCAGAAGTGATCCCTGAGTGTAGAGACATGAGGAAGCTCTAAGACAGCTTCTCCCCACGCCTACCCCCTTCCCCCTGTATATTTTTATTGATTGACATTCTGTGTTTTGCAATATTGTTACTGGTGGTTTGCCATGCACATAATTCCAATACCATACCTCCCACCAGTGTATCCACCTCCCTCCCTGAAGACCCCCAACCCCTGTCCCTAAGTTTCAACCCCTCTATTCCCTCTCAACAACAACCACCGGGGCTGGAGCAATAGCACAGTGGGTAGAGCATTTGCCTTGTGTGTGGCCAACCCAGGTTCGATTCCCAGCTTCCCATATGGTCCTCTGAGCACCACCAGGAGTAATTTCTGAGTGCAGAGCCAGGAGTAACCCCTGTACATTGCCAGGTGTGACTCAAAAATCAAAAAACAAACAAACAACAACAACCAACTCAGTTGTGTGGATCAGTTCTCCTGTTGGGAAAACACCTTCTCAAGTTAGTCAGGGCTGGCTGATGGATGCCATCCTGTGCTCAAAGCTTCTTGGAGCGATGACTAGGGCCATCCAGCAGGGGGTGTCCTGTCCCGACAAACCACGGTGCTCTTCCCCTGCTGCCCTCCTGGCCAAGGAGACAGGATTCCTCAATTCTCTGTGGGGTTGTTGGTGTCTGCAAGCACCTAGAGGCTGGCATGCTCCGAACCCCCCACCCCCGCGCCTTCCTCAGGGGTCCTAACAATGCTGGAATCTGGTATCCTCTTCAGGGAAGAAAGGAATGTTAGACTTTGATACCATTTATCCCCTTGAATAGACTATAAGGATGACCTTGGAGGAAGGAGAGGAAGAGAGAAAGGGGATGGGGAGGATGGGGGCAGGAAGGAGAGACGGAGCCAGATGGACAAAGAATGAGTGAGAGGGAGGGAGAGATGGAAAAGAGAGAAGGGGGGAAGAAAGAGGAGAGTCAGGAGAGGGGAAAGAGATGGAGAGATAGGGAGAGAGAGGATGAGATAGGAGAAGTGGAGAGAGAGGAAAGGAGAAATGAGGGAGATGGAGAGAAAGAGGGAGAGAGAAGTGAAGATAGAAATGGATGGGGAGATGGAGAGAGGGAGGGAGGGAGGGAAAGAGAGAGAGAGAGAAGGAAAAAAAAAGAAAAAACCCCAAAGCAATCTACACTCTGTGTTTTGAAAATAGTGTCAGGAGAGTTGTAAACTGAAAGTCAAAGCTGATTCCCCTGAAGCAGAACATTTCTTCACCTCCATTGTACCACTGACCCAGGCTGCTGTTTAACCCGAGACTCTCTACAACCCCAGAGCAGCATCCACTCACTTAGTATGTACAGAAACACCCCCAACTCCAGAGACCTGGGTTCTGCGGGGTTGCTAAGGAACGAGGGCAGATGCAGGAGAAAAAGCAGGGGTTGCTTAGTAACCAGGAGTCCCTGGGCGATGAAGTGGTCAGAGAAGGTCTGGCAGGGATGCGGGTCTGTGGACAGTGAGCCCACTCCGGAGACTCCCACAGGGGCACATCTGTGGTCCCCAGAAGCCTGAGCCCACGGCTTTTCAGCAGTCGGGCTCTGCCTCCCAGGAAAGGTACCCTCTTGTTCTTGAGTGCCCTTGATAAACACTTGCTCCAGCCACCACCAGCCACACCCTCCAAGCAGCAGTGGCCAAGACTCCCCAGCAAGCAAATGGGAATCTCATGGCAGGAAGTGTGGGGTGTGTTGTATGTGTGGGGGTGGTCAGGCAGAGTCCCTGGGCTTGTCTTAGAGTGGAGTTGGGGAATACAAACATCTCTCAGGGTGTTTCCAGTTCTCATTGCTGAGTCTCCCTGAGTCTCCCCTGCACAGCCCTAGAACACTGTCTCTTCCCTTCCCTGAGCATGTGGGGAGCAGGGCTGGTTTGGGGCCACTATGACAGCCCCCTTGCAGGAAAGGGGGAGCCCCATCCCAGTTCTGGGCCACTTATGCTGCCTGCTATGCATCTCAGTCACTGACAGTTCCTGACTCCAGGCACTGCAGGTCCCTGTTCTCTCAAACACTCTGGGCAATCGTACCTCTCCATGACTCTCTACTCCTGCTCCCCGTTAGATAGGAGAATCTGTCCTGCGATTTCCTAGGGGCATCCTCTCTTTCCATGTGCCAGGCCCTGATTTCCTGTCCCTGCCCCAAAGAACACCAGCCCCACCAGAGGGGTCACACACCTCTGATGGAGCCCCCAGGGTTCCAGGTCCTGAAGAAGAGCAGCTCTGCTCTGGGTCACCAGTTCTGCCTCCTCACCCTGGCACGATGATCCCTGGGAGCCAGCTGTGAAGGGAGCTTCTGCCCAGGAACTCCCTCACAGGAGTCTCTTGTGCAGACACTCTCCGGGAACATAACTGAGATGCTGGGAAGCTGGCCTCTCAGAAGAGAAGTGGGAGACAGGTTGCAACTCTGAAATGCTTAAAATGGAAAAGCTTTTCTTTTTAGGCTTTTAAATTTGTGACACATCATATATGTCAAAAGTACACATTGGATGGACGTTGGAACTTTATATAACTGTTACCCAATCATGAACAAACCTTGTAACTGTGTATCTCACTGTGATTCAATAAAAAAAAGAGAAATATACATGGGGGGGCGGAGGCTGAAGCCATAGCACAGCGGGTAGGGCGTTTGCCTTACAAAGGGCCAATATGGCTGACCCGAGTTTGATTCCTCCGCCCCTCTTGGAGAGCCCGCCAAGCTACTGAGAGTACCTTGCCTGCACAGCAAAGCTTGGCAAGCTACCCGTGACGTATTCGATATGTCAAACACAGTAACAGTTGTCACAATGGAGACGTTACTGGGCCCGCTCGAGCAAATCGATGAACAACGGGAGGACAGTGACAGTGACATTGGTGGGGCTGGAGCGACAGCACAGCAGGTAGGGCGTTTGCCTTGCACGCGGCCGACTCAGGTTCAATTCCCAGCAACCTATATGGTCTCCTGGGCACTGCCGCGAGTAAATCCTGAGTGCATGAGCCAGGAGTAACCCCTGTGCAATGCCAGGTGTGACCCTGTCACTGTCACTGACCTCCCATTGTTTATCAATTTGCTCAAGCGGGCCCAGTAACATCTCCATTGTGAGACTTGTTACAGTGTTTGGCATATCAAATACCTCACGGGGAGCTTGCCAGGCTTTGCTGTGCAGGCGAGATACTCTTGATAGTTTGCCGGACTCTCCGAGAGGGGCGCAGTAATCGAACTTGGGTGGGCCATGTTGGCTGCGTGCAAGGCAAACACCCTACCCGCTGTGCTATTGCTCCAGCCCCAGGTGTGACCCCCCCCTCCCAAATTAAAGTATACATTGGGGCCAGAGAGACACAGCCTTGCACAATTGGTGTGCCTTTTGGTTGGAGGTTTGATATCCTCATCTTCCCCCGCCCCACAGGAAGTTAATAAATGGGGTGCTGGGGTCATAGTGTACCATGACACCCCCACATTCATAATGGCTGTTGTAGGGACTCAGGGCACACTTCTGAGATGAAAGGGGGAAAAACCCTTGTGTACTAACCACAGGTCTCACATTCTAATTTGCCTGCTTTATAAACTGAATTTTCATGGGGAGGTGTTTGAAATTCACCCCGACCACCTCCCCATTCCCAGCTTGTCTGATGCTGGCACTGTCTGTCAGATGGAGGATTAGCCTCAGGTCAGTGATGGTATCAGTGATCAATGAAGTCGATTTGTTCTCCAGGGTAGACTTCAGCAGCAAGCAGAGGAGGTGCTAGCTATGTTCAAAGCAGTGACCTGGGTCCGGGCCCATGGGTGCCTGTCTGCCACCTGCACAAGGATGGCTACACAGAGGCACAGCAGCTACGGAAACCCGAAGGGCCCCCTGACTGATCGTGTGGCTGTGGTCACAGGCTCCACCAATGGGTGAGTGCCCTGATTTCCGGGAAGGGGTGGGGGGTGGGGGAGAGGGGCGTGGCCTCTGACAGTGGCCCCACGCTCCTGTGGAAGCACCCTCCTGAGAAACAGAACACAGACCAATGGGCTGCTTCGGCTGCCTCTGCCTCCAGAGGTGGAGGCCGACTTATTCTCCCCTTCCCTCACTCACTCCGCAGGATCGGGCTGGCTATTGCTCGGCGTCTAGCCCAGGACGGGGCCCATGTGGTGGTCAGCAGCCGGAAGCAGCAAAATGTGGACAACACCGTGGCCACACTGCGGGGAGAGGGGCTGAGTGTGACAGGCACTGTGTGCCACGTGGGGAAGGCCGAGGACCGGGAGCGGCTGGTGTCCAAGGTGAGAGGGAGGCAGAGGACAGGGCCATGCGGCCAACGTTCCTCATGGTTCGATCCTCAGAGGAGCAGGGGCTGGCTGCTGGCCACCTCCTGAGGCCAGGGTTGCTCCTAGTCTAACTGAGCAGAACCACTACCCTGACAAGTGACCCGCTCAGGAAAGACTTTCACCCCACCTCATTCTGGGACAGTTGTGACACTGGGAAGGGGTTAAAGAGATGTACCTGGGGGCTGGAGCAATGGCACAGCGGGTAGGGTGTTTGCCTTGCACGCAGCCAACCCGAGTTTGATTCCCAGCATCCCATATGGTCCCCCGAGCACCGCCAGGAGTAATTCCTGAGTGTAGAGCCAGGTAAGCCCTGAGCATCACCAGGTGTGACCCCAAAAGCAAAACAAACAAACAGACAAACAAATAAGTAATAAAGAGAGAGCCTGGCAAGCTACCCGTGGCATATTCAATATGCCAAAAACAGTAACCATAATGGACCTCATACCCCTGACCCTGAAAGAGCCCCCAATACGCCACTGGGCTACGCTAGCACGTGATAGGGACGAATGGAGTTGTTACTGGCGCCTGATTGAGCAAATCGATGATCAACGGGATGACAAGTGACAAGTGACCTGAGGGGGTGCTGGTGAAGATGTCCTTCCAGGCAATCTCCCCTGGGACCTTTCCAGCACACTCACCTTCACCCAGAGCTTCTTGGGCACTTTGTCACCCACTGCCCCCGGGCCTGGGTGGAACCTGCAAACTTGGCCTCCATGCCCCTTGTTCCTGGGGTATTCTGGAAGGACTGAGCCCCTCCAACGCACTGTTCTTCCTGTCCCTCCTTTCCCAGGCACTGGAGCACTGTGGGGCTGTGGACTTCCTGGTGTGCAACGCAGGGGTCAACCCCCTGGTCGGGAGTACTCTGGGTGCCAGTGAAGAAGTGTGGGACAAGGTGAGGCCTAGGGAGTCCCTGGGGGTATGAACTGTGCTTTGAGATGAGTCTTATTCTCCCGAGCCCTCTGTCCCGCTCCCCCTGGAGACCTGTCCACCTGGCCAGGGCACAGGCCAGCCACCATCCTCCTCCCTGCCCCGATACTGCTTCTCGTGTGGACTTTTCAGCACATCAACACTCTCCTGCCTTCCCCTCTCTTCCGGGCCTGTGCGGTGATTAGTTCTGCAATTACTGATGGAGGGCTGGCTCTGGGCCCAGCACTGGTCAGACTTTGGGAGAAAGTATTTGTTCTCGGTGAGAGTCAAGAATAAACATGGCTCTGGTTTCTTTGGGGGAGGGGAGTGAGGAGGGGTTTGGGCCTCACGCTAGGGGAATCCTTCTGCCCCTTCTTGGCTCTGTGCTCCAGAGATATTCCTGGTTTTGCTCTAGGAACCACATGCAGTGCTGGGATTGAACTGGGGTTGGCTTCCTGCAGGCCAGTGTCATCCCTCTGGGCTGTCCTCTCTGGCCTGTCCTGGGCTCTGGGGACCGTCTGTAGCTGTATTTGCTCATTTTCTGGCGTGGATATACATTCATGACTGGGGATCTCATCCCTTCTGCTGCGTTCCACCCCCCTTTTCCCAGGCCAGGGCTCTTCCCTGTCCAGCAGACGAACCCGCTGAACCCACCATGCCTGCTCCCGCAGGTCAGTTTTTGGTGGGCTCAGACATTATCCCCCGATGCCAGGTCACTTTGCCAGCCCGAGACCTAAAGCACAAGGTTCAGGAAAGATCTTGTCAGCTGCCCTGAGCACTGAAAAGAGCGCTTGATTGCTACCTGTCCTGTTCACATCCGTGTTCTTCTGTCCCCTTGTCCCTCCGACAGGTGAGAAGGACCGAGAGGGAATCTCTTTCCTGCCCTCTCCAGTGCTCCATGCTCTGCAGGCATGAAGGCATGTCTGACCTCCCCTCTCAGGGGTGATGGCAACTGAACTCCCACAACACCCCAGCAGCCCAGTGGTCCTGTAGGACTCTTGTCATCAGGTCCAGGACCTCATTGCTCACAGGGTCTTCTTTACTAACTCTCCAGCCCTGCTTTGTGTTTTGAACAGCAAGTGGCAAGAGGCCTGAATCTACTCCTTAAGCCTTCTTCATGGGGGTCATTCCCACCCCCAGAGACATCAAATGGGCCTCTGCTATACTGGGGGAAGCAGCTCCCTTGCCCACATCCAAGGGAATGAATGGTATGGAGTGAAGGCCCCACAGAAAGGGTCCCCTGTGCCGTGTTAATCCTGACTGTGCCCCATCCTTGCTCCTTTCCCTGTTCAGCTGCACTGTTGCTTGACTGTTCTTCTCTTCTGGGGCTGGAGAGAGAATCCAGGAGATAAGGCACTTGTCTGAAACACCAGCTGAGAGCCGGGTTTGAGTCCCTGGCAGCACAAATGGTCCCCAGAGCACTGCTGGAAGTCACTCCTAAGCACAGAGCCAGGACCAGTCCCTAAGTACTGCGGGGTGTGGCACCTAAACAGTAATGAAAGATGGGTCCTCTCTTCCTTCTCCCGTCTCTGTGCTAACACAATTTGGAGTTTACATGGAATAGGTAAGCCCACCTATGTAAACTCCCCCCCCCCCCACACTTTATATAAGTACTGTGGTTTACAAAGTTCATGATGATTTGCTATAGGCATTCAAGATACCAACACCAGTCCCTCCACGCCCTGTTTGGAGACCTACGACAAAGCGCCCCCAGACAATGTTCAGTCAGTCTCAGCCTAAATCCTGGTGTCAGGGGCAGGCGGTGTCCGTTGTCTGCGTGGGCCCTGACTCCCAGGCGGCCTTTCTCTGTCGCGTCTCCCTCTTTGTGTTGGCCATAGGAAAGCTCAGAGCCACATCTGCAAGAAACAGGAGTGTGCGGAAGCGCTCACAGCGGGCATTTTTTTTTTTTTTGTGATCCAATAATAGAATAATGCTCCATCCCTACAGAGTGCTGTGAACGGGGGTGGGACTGGGGGTGGGGCTGAGGGGTGGCAATCTCACTGTGGTTTCTTCTTGCTTTTCCACATTTTCTTTTCTGAGTCTCTGTGTCTTCATACATCACACCAATTCTATTTGTTGGATCCAGCTGCATCATGAGCTCACCTTGAATGTTGTCAGTTCAAGGCCGGAGAGCAAACAGATACAGACTCAGAGAGAGAGAGAGAGAGAGAGAGAGAGAGAGAGAGAGAGAGAGAGAGAGAGAGAGAGAGAGAGAGATTCTCCCAGAAGTCTTCGTGCTCCAGGCACCTGCTTTCCTCCCACCTGTTCTCCCTTGATCTTTCTCTGGTGGCCTCTGCTTCTAGCTTCTGTCTCACAACCAGAGTGCGGTCTGACTTCTCTGAAAGGCCTGAGCTTCCCCCTCACCCCTGAGTTGCTCACGGCATTGGGCATTGCTCTCAGGCCTGTTCTCCCACCCTGTGCTCTGCCTATTTCCCATTAACAAGTTTGGCTCTGCCATCTGCACCCACCTGTCTTTCCCGCACAAATGGTAAAAGTCACGGCGTCTTGTGAGATAGGCCCAGGGCAGGCTGTGTCTCCACATTCCTTTGCTCTGATTCCAGATCCTGGATGTGAACTTGAAGTCTCCGGCTCTGCTGCTGAGACAACTGCTGCCCCACATGGAGAAGAGGGGGTAGGACTGACTGCAGGGTGGGACTGGACACTGGTGGTACTTGGGGAGACTGAGGCACAGGAGGAAAGTCCGGAGAGACGGGGCATTGCTGGGTGAGGTGGAGGACACGAGAAGTCTTGGTGTCTCCACACACCCCTTCCTCTCTCGTTGCCTTTGCTCACTTACCCATTTCCAGTCTAGTGGCTTCAGGAAGAGGCGACAATCCTGGTCCCAGGCATATGCTTCTTGCCCCAAGAGCAGAAGGTTCAGGACATGCTGTACCAGCAGCCCATGGCCAAGCACAGGCATGATCCCTGATGAATAGCCTGCAATCGGGTGTGCCCCATTTCTTCCCACAGAGGAAGGCCCCGCCCAGGCCCTTCCTTGTGCCCTGCTCCTCAGCCTCTGCTCTAGATCCTACATGTATGGTGGTTCTGATGACATGTCCTGGGGGCTCCAGTCTGGGACTTGGGCCAGACACTTCCTGCAGGAGTTGGATAGAAGGGAAAGTTCCTGGTTGTCCTGCCCAGGGTCTCTTTTCCAAGCCGACTCCCTGGAGAGAGGCAGCAGAGGATAGATAGAGCCTCCAAACACGGGAACGGAGTGAGAGAGGGTGGGTAGAGATCCAAGCTCAGCCACTGTGTGATGGCCTGATGGGGCAGTCTCAGTTTTCCCAGCTGTGGAAGTGAGGGTGCGGTCCTCCTGCAGTGGGGACTGCATGGCTCAATGGCTGCTCAGGCTTGGTGACTGGTTCCCTCTGTCCCCTGGGTTCCGCCTGTCTTGTCAGGAGTGGCGTGGTCATCCTGGTCTCTTCCATTGCAGCATACACACCGATGATGGTGAGTGGGGGCTCCATGTGCTCCTGGTTGGAACGGGTGAGGTGAAGGGTCCTGGAAAGACACACAGGCTCAGTGCCTGAGACACAGGCCCCACACCTGCTCCTGCTGCCAGTGGCTGAGCCTGGTGGCTGGGTCCCCTCAATTTAGCATTTGCTCCCAGCCTGGGTTGGGAGAGTGTGTCTGAGCTCTCAGCTTGGCACAGGTGTGATGCTCTGTAGGTGAGTGTTGGGTCCCTCACTCCCTCACTTCCGCATCCTCTAACCCTCTTTCAGGAGCTGGGCTTCTACAATGTCAGCAAAACGGCTCTGCTAGGTCTCATGAAAACCCTGACACTGGAGCTGGCCCACAAGAACATCCGAGTGAATTGCCTGGTTCCGGGGGTGATCCGCACTGACTTCAGCAAAGTGGTGAGCACAAGGGGTGTCTCGGGGTCCCCGCTGGGCTCCATGGAAATGCTCCTCAATGATGTGGGGATCTGGGAGCACTTCATAGCAGCACCCTGACAGTGAAGACGCTCCCTGTCCTCTGGACCCTACCATGTTCTATCTGATCAGACCTGGAAAGGGGGCCCTGCCATGAGAGTCATGTGGGATCATATGGAATGATCAGCAGAGAGAAATGCAAACGCCTTACCCGCTGTCTGGCCCTCATTACTTCTTTTCATTCAGATATACGAGCATGACACTATTCTGTGGAACTTGATGAAGAAACTCTTCAAGGTTCAGAGGCAAGAAGGAATTTATGCATCTTGGTCTGTACTGGTGAAAGGGAGGGAAGGCTGGGTCATTCTCAAGAACAGACTATTTACTGGACATTCCATCTACTCAAGTTGGGTCCACAGAGCCCTGGAGGGGGACCATCCTCCAGGATTGAATTCACCCTGGGCCCTCTCCCATGCCATGGCACAGAGCCCTCTCTGACTGGTGGCCTGAGAGCCCCTGAGAGAAGAACCCGAGCCTGAGTTCATGCCGCTGCATTGTTCTCTTCCTTGCAGGATTGGGCAGCCTGAGGACTGTGCAGGGATCGTGTCTTTCCTGTGCTCCCCAGAAGCCAGCTACATCAATGGCGAAAGCATCGCCGTGGCCGGATTCAGCCCTCGACTTTGAAGTGGCTGGGTTTGGGATGGGGGCAGAGGTGCAGAGCTGTGGGTATTAGGGTAGCAGTCTCAGCTGGGTAGGTTCAACCATTCTGGGCACAGCGGTGGAGAGGTGTCTCAGTGGGTTGAGCTCATGCTGTGTATATGGGAGGCCCGGGTTTGATTCCAGACACCATATGGCCAAATGGTCCCCAAACATCCTCTGGAGTCATCTGCAAACACAGAGCTGGAGGTAGCCCCTGAGCACCATAGGATTTGGCCTCCTCAATCCCTTGTCTCCCAATGAACCTAGGGCGAGAGGGTCAGGGAAATAGCTCAAAAGTCTGGGGTGACTGGGGATGTAGCTCAGTGCTAGGGCACTTGTTTTGAATGTGTGAGGTTCAGAGTTTATATTAGAATCAAAGAAGTAGAGAGAGAGCACAGAGATTAAGGTACCTGCCTTGTATGTGGCTGG
This sequence comes from Sorex fumeus, assembly GCF_029834395.1. Classification (NCBI taxonomy): domain Eukaryota; kingdom Metazoa; phylum Chordata; class Mammalia; order Eulipotyphla; family Soricidae; genus Sorex; species Sorex fumeus. Next base: position 71,828,335 of record NW_026606155.1, on the reverse strand, counting down.
CCTCAGTTCAATATCTCCCAAACACCATTAGAGGTGACCCCGAACACAAAGCCAGGAGTAACCCCCCCCCCCAAAGGTTGGAGCACATTATTTTCATGTAGATAAACAGATTGAATCCCCAGCACCACATGATCCTCTGAGCACTGATGGGAGTTCCCCCTCCCTCCCCCCCTCCCCCCAAATCAGGACAGAATCTGAACTTCTGTTAGATTACTTGAGGGCTTCACCATAGTAGGCTTGAGGAAGAGTCTTGTGCTTTAAACATTTTTCTTTTTTGTTTTGTTTTTGTTTTGGGGCCACACCTAAGAAGTGCTTAGGGATTACTCTTGGCTCTGTGCCCAGGGATTACTCCTGAAAGGCTTGGGAGAACATATGGGGTGCCAGGGATTGAACCTGGGTTGGTTGTGCACATGGCAAATTCCCTACCCACTGTACTTGTGCTATTGCTTTGGCCTTGATTTAAATTTTTTTTCTAAAATAAATTCAATATTCTTAAGTCTGGAGACTCTTCATAAGGGAGGGGCCAAGAACACCAAGGCTAGGGACAGTCTGTCTTGTCTCCTGGCTTCGTGGCTGCCTGAGTCTGCTATCTCATGGAGGTCAAGGGCAGTCCATGTTTGCGTAGGTTCTGCTGTGTTCTCTGAGATGGGGCTAAGCAAGGCCTGAGGGACTGGTGGGAGGAGGAGGAAGAAGATTCTGAAGTCTGGGCTTCTCTAGGCTGGTGTTTTTTTTGTTAGGTTAGTTGGTATTTTTGGATTACATCTGACAGTGCTCAGGGCTTACTCTCAGATCCACAGTCAGAGAATCACTCCTGACAGTGCTCAGGGGACCATATGGGATGTCAGAGATCAAACCATATGGGATGTCAGACATGTGCAAGGCAAGCACTCAACTATCTGTACCATCACTCTGGCCTTAGGCTAGTGGTTCTTAACATTTTGGGGTGGGGTCGGGGTGACCTTTGAGAACCTTAAAAAAGAGTCATACCAAATTTTGCAGCCAACTCTGGGTTGAATACTTCTTATTTAGACAGAAGAGAGTAGTTAGTGCTGAAGTTCTTTGTCTAGGCCAAGAACTAGACAAAGGCCCTTTCTGTTGCCCTGATCCATAGTTGGGGTACCCACATTCTTCATGTCCATGTCTCAGGCTCAGTACCCCTCAGAGAAACAGTGGTTTGTGGACCCTTCAATCTATCTCTTGCCTTCCATATGTCTTATATAATTTTGTTGTAAGGGAACCTGAGATAAAGCTCCCACCTGACCACTGGTTCTGGTCCCATAGAAGTCTCTTACCTGTGTTCCCTCTCTGAACTTTCCAGATCTGGGTCCTCATCATGGTCTGTGCTTTTTAAAAAAATTTATTTATTTTTTAAATTTTGTTGAATCAATGTGAGATAGTTACAAGCTTTCATGTTTGGGTTACAATCACACAGTGATCAAACACCCAGCCCTCCACCAGTGCACAGGTCTGTGCTTTTTAAGGTCTGTGCTTGTTGAAATTGTTCAACAAGTCATGCACTGGTTCAGGCACTCTGGGGAACATGAACATAAATAAGGCTCTACTTCCTCAATTCCTTTATTGTCATGGGAAAATACTCTTCAATAAAGGAGACAGAATGAGTTCATTCATTCAGTAAACTTACTGACTGCCATCCTCTATGAGGCACTGTTGGAGGAACTAGAAGGTACAAAAGTGAACAGAAAGCACAAATCCTGCTCTACTGTGCTCACACATAATAAAAGAGACATAAAAAAGCATAAAAAATAAATTATATACTGTAGTATATAATTATGTTCATTGGTATGGAGGGGATATGGTAGAACATGGGTGTGAGGTGGCATGTGGACCTCAATGGAAAGATGAGGAATCAGGTTAAACACATGTGTGAGCAAGGCATCATGGGAATGTCCCAGCAAAGTATCATGGGAACGCACAGGCAAAGAATCATGGGAATTCAGGGCACCATTCGTTCTGTTTCTGCTGGTAGAGGTTTCATTTGAACTCAGATCTGATAGATTAAACACGATTAAGGACTGGGTTGCTGAAAATGCTGTCTGTGGAAGAGCCAAGATCCAAAGAGGTACAAGGATGGACATGATGAGCACACACCTGAGCTCCTCTATTCATGAGCGAAAACAGCAATGAACGAGGCCAGTGTAGATGTATTTGTGCCCCCCATCTTTGCCACTCTCTTGGACCCCTCAAGGCTGGGAGGCTGACCTAAGTGCTGCAGCAGGGAATTGCCTTTGTCCTCCAGCTTCCAGAGGAAGCAGATCTGAGGCAGGGCCTGTGTTTCCCTTCCAAAAGAGCCATGATTGGCAGGAGTTTTGTCTACCCAAGGATGCAGCTGTGTTAAGCAGCCCCTGGTTACCAGGCCTGGCTGCCCTACATTGGTTTCCTTCTGATCAGCAGTCAAAGGGTTAATGGCAGGAATCCTCAGACCATCTCCATGCTGTCCCCTCCAGCATGGGCTATACAGGCCTCTGGCAGCCATGCTCCCAATGTCGAGAATAACTTAGATTAAGAAGAGGGGCTGCATAGAGTGTTAGGGACCTTTATTCCACCAGAAAGCCAGTGTCTCTGAGAAGAAACCTTCACGATGGAGGTCCTGTCAATGTTCTTTTTCTCTGCTACCTCTCCCAGAGAAGATTCCTTGGAGACAAACTCACTTTAGAGACCCTCAGTCACGTATCTCTTATGCCGCCCTCAGTACATAGCCTCTTTATCCCATTCATCACATAGTTCCTGTTACTTGGACTAGGTTAGCCTGGTTAGGTTAGCTTAGATCAGAAATGGCACAAGCTGCAGCCCTTGCATATCTCGCTTCCCTCACTGATTACTATGGGTCCCTCTCATATACCTCCTCCCTGCCTCTGCCTGGGTCCCACTGTGGGGTTCACTGAAAGGATGTCGGGGGGAGAGTCCCAGTGCTGGCACTGGAGGAGAAGGGTAGCTGATCAGAATCCAAAAGTAAGATTTTATGGAGGCCGAGCCCTGTGGGGTGAGGAGAGTTTCAAATGGGCATATCATCAAACACTCCAACAGTTCCTTTAGCTCATGAAGGCACAAATTCAGACTGTGCCCAGTCAGGAAGTTCTCTCTAGACTGGAAACAATACTCTTGGTGAAACTCTTAGAGATTTTCTAATGCAGCTGCCTGCCCAGGAGAGGTGGAGTGTCTGTGTGCTGCCACTTGTGGGTGGCCAGGCTGAGGGTAGAGCTACATCTCGCTCACTCACCGTGCCTGCCAGGGATCCAGCTCTCAGGCCCAGGCTTCCAGATGGTTCTGTGTGAAGTTTAGTCCTTGGAAAGTGACCAAGACACGTTAGGATAGACGTGAGGCAACTCTATCCCATAGATAGTTGTGGGGAGCTTTGGGATAGAGAATGAAGGGTGGGAGCAGGGAAATGTGGAAGCACTTCCATACCCCTAGATGTGGGTCTGACCCCTCGCCAGGTGAAGACTTGCCTCTCTGATGATGAGGTCCTCAGGTAGAGCCTCTCTCTCTCTCCACAGGGAAGCCTGGGGGTATCAGCTCCCCCGAAGAGGCTGTGAGTCAAGGCCTGCAGAAAGGGCCTGCTTGGCCCTCTCAGCACTCAGAAGGGAGAGGGAGTGAGCCGTGAGACCTCCAGAGAGTCCCCAGCTAAGGTTCCACATAGCTGAAAGGACAAAACACTCATCCCATTGCTCTAAGAGGCCCCCGGGAGAAACTTCATCTCTCTTCTTTGCAAAATAACAATTAAGCTCATTTTCCAAGCAGCAGCCTTTGGAAACTTTCACAGGAGGCTTTTAAGCATCAGGTTCAAATCTCCTGTTAATGGTTTGAGTGGCCCACGAGGCTGTCCCGTGGGGTTCCCAGAAGCCAGAGAATGAAAAGAACAAGAGGCCGGAAAGAAAGATCAGGGAGGAGACTCAATAAGGCTAGCACACACAGACTGCTGGTCCTTCAGTGACCTGAAGTCCTACAAGTTAAAGATAGACTTGCTTACAGGCAACACTTTATATATTTGCATGTTAGTTTTACATTTTCCTTTGCTTACTCCTATGTAAAAGTCAGAATAGTTTTAGAATGAGAGGATCTGGGGTGGGTGGCAGTGGGTGGGTGAAAGAGGAATATAGTACCTCCTTTTGTACCATTTCTTAGTGGTAAGTTGGGGCCTTGGGAACCTGAGCATCTCAGGTGTGGGACTGATTCCTCACTAGTAACCCTGATCAGAGAAACTGACATTCTTTAGGGCTGTGGAGAGGCTGAGCCACAACCGGCTGTGTTCAGGACTTACTCTTGGCTCTATGTTCAGGGATTACTCCTGGTGGGGTTCAGGGTACCATATGAAGTGCTGGGGATCAAACCCCAGATCAGTCTCATGTAAGAAAAAAAACAATTCTTGTACTATCTCTCCAACCTTCAGCAATTGGAATTTTTGAGTCTTGCATATTCTGGGTCACATTTTACCAGGATGGTTGACATTCTGTCATCTAAAACCAATGGTTTTCTTGGCCAACGGGATGGTTGACTGAAAGCACCAAGGGTCCATCTCTGGAACATTTCTTTTTATAGGCTTGAGGAGGGAACTAGAGGAGGCCAAACACAAGAAACCATACTTTCCTCTCCGAAAACTATAACACAGACGCCACATCAGTCAGAGCTATTTCAAGAAACTCCTTCCAATTCTCTTCTTCCTTTCTCCATATTAACCAAGTTAATCAACAACCCCCTGCCAGAACTTTGCGAGGCTCAGTGCCCCTCATACTATGCTTTTGGGGTTAAACATTATTGCAGGTGTGACCCCATGAGAAGTTGTAAGATCCAAGCCCACATGATTGCTATGGGGGCTGTGTTTTCTTGAAAATGTTCCTGTTGTCTCTCCAATGCACCTGGTTTAAGCCTTTTCCAGAAGAACTTGAAAATGTTCTTCCCCTGCCTTGGGAACAGCAATGACCCCTAACCCAGGTAAAGAGACAAGAAGAGATGAGAGAGTGGCATGGCCCAATTGTCTTGGAAATTCCAGAGAGGCCCCCAGACCTGAGAACCTTTTGGAAAGCACTGCTCTCCCATCAAAATTAGCTCAGTGTCTGCACTCGGGAGGCAGTATAGAATAGCAGCAGGAACTATTATCTGTTCTCTGTAATTCAGATGGATGCAGCCCGGCATTGGCAGTAATGGGAGCTGGCATGGCTTCACAGCAAGCCATAGTGTCCTGTGGGACAATTCTAGAAAGCACCAATAGCTGTCAAGCTCTCCCCATTAACCTGGGACAGTAAGGAGGTGAGACAAAGGAGGCAGGTGTGGGGAGGGTGATGCTTATTAGGTAAGGTGGGGCTATAAGGCCGAACCTTCCAGTAGCAGGGGGAGGGTGGCCCCATGTCTAACCAGTTCTACAGTCTGGTTCTCAAAGGCCCTTAATAATATCCAAATGTCTTGGGGGTGAAAGGAGGCGTTGTTTCCATATGTATCAACTCCTATCTTCTCAGGGAGGGAAGCAAAGGCGTGAGAGACAGGAGAAGCAAGCAGAGCCACCTGAAGTCAGGCTGACTGAAGATCCCCAAAAGGGGAGGCTTTCGTAGCTCAGCTCCCATCTTGTAGCATGTTCTTAGTACAAACCTGGGTTGGCATCTTTGGGGCTGGGGGAAAGACAAGGATGGTGACTTCACGATCAAACGCTGAGCTTTTGGACTTTGTGGGCAAAGACACTGCATCTCTGGGAGGGGAAGCTCTGATCCCCCATGAGAAGCTTATTTCCCAGGAGTGTTCTCAGGAGTTAATTTCTGAGGCCCAATAGCCTTTCTCTACAGTCTCTTTATTACCATGGAGACAATGTTCTGCTCTGACCAATGAGGAGTCTGAGCTGCAGGAACCATGACAACCTGTGGGGGCTGGAGGGACAGCTCTAAAGCACCTCTCAGACCTGAGCAAGGACAGGCATGAGGACACTGTGATTGTCACAAGCAGAAGGAGGGGAGAGAGATGGCCTGACGCTTCCCTGCCTCCTGCTATGAGCAGCGAGAGTGGGGGCTTGGTGGTGGCTGGGATGACTGGACCTAACGTTCATGGTGCTATGCTTTAGGCTTTTCCCAATGTGTGTTTTCTGGACCTCAGTCTGTCCAGTGAAGAGGTAACAGAGACACAGTGAGCCTAAGCAGGGCCCTCTGTCCTGCCTGGGTGACAAGAGGAGGGCATGGCAGTCTAGGAGATGACTCACAATGAAAAACAGTGCTTTGGGCTGGAGTGATAGTATGGGGGTAGGGCAGCGGAATCAGATAGATTTGGATTGAAGTCTACTTTCTTTGCATTTCTAGCCATGTGGCCTTGAATAAGTAAGTTACCCTCTGCTACTCTCCTTCCTAGGGTGGAGATGATACCTCCTGTGCGGTGGTAACTCAGGGTGCAAGGCTTATGGTATTAAACCCTGACAACAAACTTCTCTTTTCTGTGATGCAATTGCCAGACTTAAGCTTTGATGTGAAGAATCCAGCTCAAAGCAGGCACTGGCCAGAAAAATTGTGGTGTGAGAGTGTGGGTGGGAGAAATGTTGGGCTAGTCAGGGTCCAGGTAAGAGTCAGATCAGCACCCTGTAAAACAAAACTTCTGCTGGGGCCTGAGCAATAGTACAGCAGGAAGGGCACTTGTCTTGCATGCAGCTGACCGAGGTTCCATCCCCAGGAACCATATATGGACCCCCTCTCTCCTGTCCCCTGCCCGCCAGGAGTGATTCCTGAATACTGAGACAGGAGTAACCCCTGACCATCACCAGGTGTGGCCCCCAAATAAACAAACAAACCAAAAAAGAAAAAAACTAACAAAACAAAACTCCTGAAAAACCAAGCTTCCTGCAAAAACAGAGTAACTCCTTGTTTTACAGATCCTGGTTGATTTAGTCTTCTGGGACTGGAAGAAGTGTCTTTCTTTTTCCTCTCTTTTTATTTTTCTGTCTCTTCTGTCCAGCTTTAAATTCTAGCTCTTATGATTTCAAGAGTAAGCCCCAGAATTACTAGACATCTTCTCCCCCACCTCAGCTTTTAGGAAAAACAAGATCTCAGGCCACAGTTCTTTTTCTGCCAGTAGCCTCCTCAAGACCCAGGTATGCTGGGTAGTTTTTAGATCTCAGTAGGTGGAAGCCTCTTTTTTTAATTTTAATTTTTTGATGGTGCTTGCACTAAAAGGTATTTTGCAAACATAAAAAAGAACTCCAATTGCTTGTGCGGTAGTAATAGTAACTTTAAAAGGGGAACAAATAATCCCAGGCTTTCCCAGCCCATGATATTTACATCACTAGGCTGGAGAAGACCCAAAATGCTGGCACAAAAGCAAAACATCAATAGTTAGGGGCTCTACATAGTTATCTCTAATGATCACTCTGGGTTCAATGTTGCCCAACTAAAGCTTGGTTCTGTGCATGAGATTCCCGCAAGTGACTGGTCATATAAAAGCAGGGCAGAGTTGTGCAGTGGACAACTCACCATAGTCAGTCCTGGAATGAAGTTGTTAAAAGTATTTAGCTAGTTTAATGGGAGTCTGGAAGATAGAGGGAGCAAGGGGAAGAAAGGAAAATTACAGAAAAACATTGCCTGGGTCCCTGGTTGTTGAGACTCTGGTGCAGATCAAGATGACGCAAACGCTGGGCGCTGTGCAAGGCTGCAGCTGACTGTCATAGGAACGTCCACCCACTGTAGGAGCTAGACTGATCTGGAAATCGAGTTCTCCGTGCTGGTACATTGATGCTCTAACAGAGACACCAGTCTAGAGGTTGTTAGGAATTTTAGGAGAATTGCACTGTGCAGACTCCGAAGGGCAGAGGATGAGAAGTGGGAGGAGGGTCTGGGATCATCACTCTAGGAAGTTATAGGGAATAAATAAAAGGTTTTGTAACATTTAAGTCCTCCTGTTCACCAATTTGGACCACATATGGCTTCCTAGCACAGGTAGGGGTGACTCCTAAGAATAGTCAGGAACAACCCCTAAGCACCATAGGCTATGGTCTAACAGTACTTCCAAGCAAAAAAGGTAGACCTCTCTCCCCCGTAACCAGTTTATTTAAACACAGTGGTTACCAAAGTCATTCATGATGACTAGTTATAGGCATTCAATATTCTAACACCAATTCCATCACCACTGTCACCCTCCCTCCACCATTGTCTCCATTTTCCCAAGCACCTCTCAAACCTGCCCCCAAAACAGGCACACAAAAATTTACTTTATAATGCTTGATACCAATAAATAGCTAACAGAATGATCAAAACATATTTCCTTAGAAGAAAATTAGTGAAAATTGTATTTCATCACAGGGACATTAAAGTCCTTGTTTGAGGGATTGCTAAGATGTTGTTCAAGTTAAACTTTCTGTGTTCATGTTTTTGTTAATCAAGATGGGTGTTGGTTTCCATGTGACATCCTGTTCAGTCTGGTGTGACTACTGAATTGTCTGTGTTGTGAAGAATTTCAGAAAATCCAGAATTTTTAACTGGGCCATCCCACTGGAGTTAAATTTTTGACTGGACTGCATACCAAAAGTTTTTATGACTAGTTGATCTCTTTTGGGATTTATGAATGAGTCTCTGGGGCAAGGCCAGTAGATGAGCTTACATTGCTGAAGAAGGGGTTTGTGGGCATGGTTGGCAGGGCTTCCGGAAGTACAGAGAGGTGGGGGGAGGCATCCCACCTCCAAGGAGGCCTGGAGTTATCAACCACAGGGACCTGTACTTGAGTTTTTTGGCAGGTATAGTTCTCCATAAGACTCAGTCCTGAGGTGAAGAAGTTTAGTCAGAGGCACAGCTGTGACTTTGGGGAGTGAGAGCAAGTGGCTGCTGGGGCTTTGTTTGGGCAGGTGCTGGCCCACCCCTCTCTGAGGCTGCCCCTGACGACTTAGCCAGGAATGGGTGTCTGAGAAATTTTTGTGGCTAGTTGATCTCTTTTGAGATACGTCTCTGGAACAAGGTCAGTAGATGAACTTACATGGAAGCAGACGTGGTTCGTGGGTCAAAAATTAGGCATTAAGGGCATAAGACTCTTGCCTTTCAGAGCCTTAGTGTTGGTACAGCAGGTCGGGAGCTTGCCTTGCACACGACTAACCAGTTTTCAGTTCCTGGAACCCCATATGGTCCGTCCCTGGAGCCTTGCCAGGAATGATCCTGAGCACAGAGTTAGGAGTAATTCCTGAGCACTGCTGGGTATGACAACCCCACCTCTTATCCTCTACCTCTCCCCCCCCCCCAAGACACTCGTCTTTCTCGTGACCAATCCTGTTTGGACCCTAGCACTGCATGGTCCCTGAGTACTATAGGAAATGACCTGACCCCTATGCACAGGACCCCTGAGCACTACTGGATGTGTCCCCCACCCCCGAGAAAAACCCTAAAGCCAAACAAACAAAAAGCAGTTCCTAACACTTTCTCAGAGTTGTTTCTCTTTGGTTCATTTGTAGCCCCTGTGTCTTTAGAGTATAGAGATAGGACCCCTTTCTACTTTTTGTAATTGAGTCCCCTGATTCAATTTTTTCCCCGTTTGTGAAGATAAAGAACCAAGTTCCAGGAGGTTCCCCCACCCATGATTTCCTATTTATGGTAACAAAGTCCTCTAGGATCCTGGAGAAAGGTTAGATTTCACCACAAGGGCAGAGGGTAGGGATTCAGGAAGTGTCCATTAAAGAGGTGACACTTGAAATGAAGGGTTTACAGGGCAAGGAGATGCTCCAGTGGAGACCCACATGAGGAAAGATACAGGGTCTTTGGCTCTCTATTCCTGCCAAAGGAGAGCAGAAAGATAGGAGGCATGTGCTGGGAGGAGCAGGAAAAGTCGCCCCAAAGGAATAAAGAGCTGAATTCAGATTTAAAGACCAGCAGCTCAATCAGCTTAATCAATGGCTGAATAAATAGCAATACTCCGACATTATAAAAATAATAAATAAACAAATAAATAAAACCCATCAGCTCTTCTGGGAAACCATTGTCTTGTCCTTCCTCCTACAGCCTAAGATAAGGATAAGTCGAACCCTCACTCAGAAAGCCTGGTTTAGGTGGGCAAGTAAGATGGAGTATGCCTTAAGGATCATCCCAGGAAGTGATTTATTGCCCGTTCTGGTTCCCACTAGCTGCAACTTGCCTTTCTAAAGATGTGATTCCCTGGAGCTGGAGCACAGTGAGTAGGGCATTTGCCTTGCACGTGGCTGACCCGGGTATGATTCCCAGCATCCCATATGGTCACCTGAGCACCGCCAGGAGTGATTTCTGTGTGCAAAGCCAGGAGTAGCCCCTGAGCATTGCTTGGTGTGACCCCAAAAGAAAAAAAAAGATGTGATTCCCTGTTCTCTCCCCTTCTTGAGATCAGGCATGCAATACAGTTGCTTTAAGAACATGAATCTGCCATTTCCCACCTGTCAGCTGGTTGCCACTGATGTTCTTTTTCAGCCATCGTTCTGTCTCTCGTTTGATTGGCTCTTGAGTGACAGTGGACCAGAACCCTGGAGGTCCCAATGGGACTTTCAGCGGGAAACAAGGGGAAGCTGAGGAAGCATGCATTCCTTCAGCCATGCTTGGTCCCCTTTTTTGGCCCCCTACCAATCTTCTTAAGATCCTCATCTATTTCACTTGCTGCAATAGACTCTGGGGCAAATGAATTGTGGTCTTAAGCAACTATGCTTTGGGTACTTGTAACCAAACATTCCTGACTTGAACCAGAAGTAGCAGTGACCTTGTTCAAGGTGAGACTGTTTTGGGTCCATGTTCTTCCCAGGCAGTCTCAGACACTCTTCTCCAGCCCAGACCCATACAGAAAAACCATGTGCATGTTCTCTGTTCTCCATGAATTCACCCTGTCTATCGGGTATGGACTGATTTACCTCTCCCTCGCTGTCTAAGGGAAGGACAGGTGCACGGACCCGTGGTGGGAGCTGTCACTCTGGAAGGAGGACGGGCTGAGATGACTGATGGGTGCCCGTGCTCATTCTCCTGGTTAAAGGAGCGAGACCCAGCTGTGTCCTGTCAGAAGAGGGGCCAGGGAAGACAGTCAGGCGTGCAGCTCCCTGCCTGTCTCCAGAGCAACAAAGCTTCTGGATGACCCGCACAACAGTAATGAGATGGAAATGAAGAGCACTGCAGAATAATGAGTGCGATAAAAATAGAGACATGTCTAAGGAAGGGGCCAGAGCTGGGGAGCAGGAGCAGGAGACCAACCCAGAGAAGGGGCCAGGGCACCCTGGCAAGGTTTCTGGCTGCATGTGGCTAACCCAAGCTCAAATCTAGCACAGCGTACAACCCCAGGGCGCTGTCAGGAGTGATCCCTGAGCACAGAGTCTGGAGTCAGCCCTGAACATAACTAGGAAATAACTAGACATTGTCTGATCACTTCCTCCCCGCCTCAAAAAAAAAAAAAAAGAAAGCCTAGTCTTGGACATAACTGGTCACAAGGTTCCAGGATAGTCAAGTCTGAACTGAGAGAGCTTGTGGTAAGTCCAGACTGGAGGAGAAATTTTCTACCACCCCCTCTCTGTTCCAATTGCTTCCTTCAGCACCCTAATTTTGAATCTCTCAGGAGTGAGGGGACTCTGTGGTCTGGACTGTGCAGACACAACTGAATGTGAGTATGGATTAGGCTCCAGCAGGGGGACCTCTCAGCATCCCTCCAATGCCCAGCGTACACAGCAGGGAGCTCTTTCTCCTGTGATTTCCACAGGAAGTGGGGACCAGGAGGGAAGAGAGAAGGACTCCGGTAGGGGTGCATGACGCTTGCCTTCCTGCCCCAGGAAGAATGAATCCTGAAGAGAGGCAGAGAGAGGCTATATCTGACTTACTACAGGGGACCAGCAAGTAACCTCTGAATTCAATGCCCGCCACTCTTGGGCCTCACTCCCAGGAAAAGGATAGAAAAGTAAAAGAAAAAGTATCTCCTTGAGTTGGAGAAGACTGTCTGCTCAGCTCTCATACATATTTAAGGAATAGTACAGCAGGTAAGAGGCTGACATGGGATGTACAGTGACATGCATGAGGCTGACTCGGACTATACCCCTGGCACCACATATGGTCTTCAGAGTTCTGTCAGGAATGATCACAGAGCACAAGGTAAGCCCTGAGTACAGTTGGGTGTGACACCCAAACAAAAAACAATACAGAAAATAACATGCCCAACTGTGTTTGCATTTGCACGTCTGTTTCTCAGCATCTTGACTTGTGGGAATTGGTTTCCCCAGGATAGGAGCAGGGAAGTGACCCAAATTCCTGGACCCTCAAGATGGAGAGCCTGGGCTGAGGTGACTCTTGAGGGGACATTCACAGCATTTTACTTAAGTCACTTCTTGCTAACAGCAAGAAAAGATGATGTTTAATAGAATATAGTTTTGAATTCTCTCTTGCAAGTAGCAGTAAAGTAAAATTCAATTGTATTCTCTGTCGTGTTCTACACCTAAGTACCTGCGAGCTCCCATGTGAGAGGGCGTGAGCTCTGCCAGTCATCCCAGGCGTCAGCTCATGAGCTCTGCCAATGAGCCCAATGTGTCTGAGCACGGGCAGGAAAGGGCGTTTTCTACTGTCCTATGGCAGGGTGCTCTGTTGCAAGCTGATGTGAAAGTACCTATCAGGGAAAAAAGAAAAAACAAAACAAAGCTGTACTGTACCCTGGGGATGGGTCTTTGCCTCAGTAATCAATAATAATGATCAGGACTCGGAAGGCCTCTCCTGCCAAGCACTGTCATCTACTGTAGACTCCTGCAAGTTTAAAACAATGAAGAAATGGGCCTGCTGAGGACCAATTTTTGGTTAGGAATGTTCCCAAAACTCAGAGGCAGCTTCACCCCCAGTTGAGATGAAGCTCACCCCTGAGTGGCTCCATTTCTCCCACTGCTGGACGTGGCATTACACCAATACTGTCGTTTTCCTCACTAATCATAAGCATTGTCCTTTCTCAGCAACACCTTTCAAGTTACCATGCTCTCTGGGCAGAAAAGATGCTCTGAGACCCTCGCCTGCTTACAGGTCATTTGCATCTCCTGTCCTGACCTCTGTCTATGGGATCTATTCCATTAATCCCGTGGCTGCAGGTCCCTGCCATAGTTTCCAAGGGGATCACACCCACGTAATGGTTGAACCCCAAAGAATAATTGAGCTTTCTGGTTTCAGTCTTTCTAAGGCACTTTAATTATGGCCTGTGTTTTTTCCCATTGCCTTAGTTTTTTTTGTTTATTTTTACTTTTTATTTTTTATTAGTCAATCACCATGAGGTACAGTTACAGACTTACAAACTTTCGTGCTTGCAGTTCAGTCATATAATGGTCGAGTACCCATCCCTCCACCAGTGCCCATTTTCCACCACCAACGGTCCCAGCATCCCTCCCACCACTCCCACCCCATCCCCTCTACCCCATCCAGCCTCTGTGGCAGGGCATTCCCTTTTGCTCTCTCTCTCTCTCTTTATGGCTTTTGTGATTTGCAGTAGAGGTATTAAGTGTCCATCATGTTCAGTCTATAGTCTACTTTCAGCCCGTATCTCCCATCCTGAGAAGGCCCTCCTAGTACCCTTTACTTGGTGGTCCCTTCTCTATCTGAGCTGCCTCAGCTCCAGCATTCGAGGCCGTCTTCTAAGCTGTGGAGTAATCCTCCTGGTACTTATCTCTACTGTTCTTGGGTGTTAGTCTCCCATTCTGTTACTTTATATTCCACAAATGAGTGCAATCTTTCTATGTCTATTCCTCTCTTTCTGACTCATTTCACTTAACATGATTCTTTCCATGTTGATCCACCTATATGCAAATTTCATGACTTCATCTTTTCTGACAGCTGCATAGTATTCAGCTGTGTATGTGTAACAAAGTTTCTTTAACCAGTCATCTGTTCTCAGGCACTCCTTTTTTCCAGATTCTGGCTCTATTGTAAACAGTGCTGCAATAAATATACAAGTGCAGATGTCATTTTTATTATACTTTTTTACATCTCCGGGATATATTCCCAGAAGTGGTATTTCTGGGTCAAATGGGAGCTCAATTTCTAATTTTTTGAGAAGCGTTTATACTTTTTTCTGAAGGGGCTGAGCCAGTCAGCATTCCCACCAGCAGTGAAGGAGAGTCCTTTTCTTCCCACCTCCGTGCCAACACAGGTTGCTTTTGTTCTGGATGTGGGCCAGTCTCTGTGGTGTGAGATGGTATCTCATTGTTGTTTTGATCTGCATCTCCCTGATGATTAGTGATGAGCATTTTTTCATGTGTCTTTTGGTATGGTCAGTATTTTCTAAAAAAATGTTTGAAACTTTATTTTATTTATTTATTTATTTTTTTGCTTTCTGGGTCACATCTGGCGATGCACAGGGGTTACTCCTGGCTCTGCACTCAGGAGTTACTCCTGACGGTGCTCAGGGGACCATATGGGATGCTGGGAATCAAACCCGGGTTGGCTGCGTGCAAAGCAAACACCCTACCAGCTGTGCTATTTCTCCAGCCCCTGAAACTTTATTTAAACACTGTGATTAACAGAGTTGTTCATAATACAATTGTTTCAGGTATTCAATATTTCACACCAATCTCACCACCAGTGTGACCGTCCCTCTACCAATGTCCCCAGTTATTTAACCCTTCACTCCCACCCCAGCATGTCCCTTTGGCAGCCACAAAATTTTTTACTTTATATTGCTTGTTACAACATATATGTCATGATGGTGTCACTAGTTGGGCCTTCTTTGTCACTGTTTTTGCTCATTGAGCTTAGTGGGCTTCTACACAACTTTCCCATCTAAATTTCTGAGTACCTACTGGACTGTTAGTACTGTGACATTTGGAGATACCTGGCTGTATGCGCTGGGAACTGCCACATCTCTCTTGAATATACATTTCTTTTTTGGAAGGGGTAGGGGAAGCAAGTTTTTCTTTTTTTTCTACCCTCCCTCCCTCCTCCCTCCCTCCCTCCCTCCCTCTTTCTTTCTTTCTTTCTTTCTTTCTTTCTTTCTTTCTTTCTTTCTTTCTTTCTTTCTTTTCTTTTAGGGCTGGAGCGATAGTACAGCGGGTAGGGTGTTCGCCTTACAAGCGGCCAACATGGCCGACCCGAGTTCAATTCCTCCGCCCCTCTCGGAGAGCCCGGCAAGCTACCGAGAGTATTGGATATGCCAAACACAGTAACAACAAAGTCATGGAGACGTTACTGGGCCTGCTCGAGCAAATCGACGATCAACGGGAGGGCCTTTATCTTTACCTTTACCTTCCTTTTCCTTCCCTTCTACCCTCCCTCCCTCTTTCTTTCTTTCTTTCTTTCTTTCTTTCTTTCTTTCTTTCCTTTCTTCATCACAAAGATATTCATGATTGGGTCTCAGTCATACAATGTTCCAACAAACATCCCTTCACCAGTGTACATTGCTCACCACCAATGTCCCCAATTTCCCTCCTCCCCCAACATCTGCCCCTGTGGCAGGCACCTTTCTTATTGCTCTCTCTTCTTTTGTGCATTATGGTTTGCAACTGGGTGTCAACTTTGGGTTGTAGACGTGACTACCGGGGTTTCCAGAGGTACAGGGAGGTGGGGGAAGGTAGCCCATCTCAACCCTGAGAAGCTGGAGATTTCAGTCACGAAAACTGTATACCCTAATTTTCAGCAAATTAATATCTTGGTGAGGTCTGTCCCAAGATGGTGGAGTCTGGCGGAGGGCATGGTGACAATTCTGGATTGTGGGAGCAAGTGACTGCTGGGGGCTCTGTTTGTGCAGGAACTGACAAATCTGCCCCCCTCCAATGTACACTGTTTGTACAGCCTTGCTCAGGTCTGAGATTAATTGTGGCTTCTGATCTCTTTCAAGATTTATTTATGGACTCTGAAGCAAGGCTGTTAGGAAAAGCTTCCATGGTGGCACTGGAGTTGGTTCATGGGGCGGGCGGGGGGGGGCGGTGACTGCCAGTGCTTCCAGGAGTATAGGAAGAAAGTGTGTGTGGGGGGGAGGAAGTCCATCCTAACTCCGGGAAAGCCTGGAAATTTCAGTCACACACAACCTGCATACCTGAATTTTCAGCAGGTTAATATCTCAGTGAGGTCCATCCCGGGACAGTGGAGTGCAGTCGGGGACATGGCAGCGATTTTGGATTGTGCAAGCAAGCAACTCCCAGGGGCTCTGCTTTGGTGGGCACTGTAAGCCCGCCAGCCTCCGATGTACCCCATTTGCCCAGTCTTGCGCAGATCTGAGATTAATTGCTGCTTCTGATCTCTTTCAAGATTTATTTATGGATCTCTGAGCAAGACCGATAAATGAGCTTTTATGGCTGAGCTGGATATGGTTTGTGTGTGTGAATCCCACATACTTAAATTTTAGTGGCTTAACTTCTCCAGAAACTTGGTCCTGAGTTGTTGGAGTCCGGTGGAGGCACAATGGTGTTCGGGGGGTATCAGGAAGCCCGAGGTCACTATCAGGCTGCTGATGCACTTACCCCATGGGTCTAGGTTGACTTGCTGGCAGCATGGTGCCCTCCAGGCCCCAGTAGCGACAGCAATAGGGAACCCAACAGGATCCAGGACCTGGTCCGGGGCTGCTACAGTATGCAGCCTTGGGGGATGCAGACACCATTCCAGCAGAACCTTACCAGGGGGCACACACTCCCATCTTTGGTCTCCAGACAGTTGGCATTCAGGGAAGTTTTCCTCTATAACATGCTGCAGGAGGTACAGCCTGGTCCAAGAGAAAATGGAGTTGGGGCTGCCATGCTGGTGGCTAATTGCCAGGGTCCCAGGTGGGGAACCAGAGCACCTCCTCAATCCAGAATCTCAACCCATGTGCTCTGCAATGATGCCAAGCTGGGCCTCAGGAGTCCTGTTCAGATCTTTAAACCTCTGCCACCACCCGTAGTGCCTAGAGCTGGGGGATCTCCGCCTACCACCATCTTCACACGTCCCACTCTGGGTTGTCTCCCTGCAGGGGGTGACTAGCTGGTTTCCTTTAATGGAGCTCTCCCTGGGCCAGAATATCCAAGTGGATGATTGTGTGGCAGAAATTGTGTGGCCCCATCCGCTGTTCAGAGTGCTGAGAATTGCTGTCCTTCCAAGGGTGCTTGCCTCTACGCCACCATCTTCTAGTGAATATAAATTTCTTAGCCCTATAGAGAATCCTACCAAACAGCCACAATAAGCCACATCCAAAAGTGAATTCTGATGACATTCCTTGCTTACCTAACATCATATCATTTAACCTTATATTGGAGTTTCTAACCAGTAATAGAGAAGGAATAAGAAAATATATAAATTCGGAAGGAAACCAAAGACTCTGATATGTAGTCTGTAATAAGATAAAGGTAAAGGCCCTCCCGTTGTTCATCGATTTGCTCGAGCGGGCCCAGTAACGTCTCCATTGGAGACTTTGTTGTTACTGTGTTTGGCATATCAAATACGTCACGGGGAGCTTGCCAGGCTCTGCCGTGCGGGCGAGATACTCTCAGTTAGCTTGCCGGGCTCTCCGAGAGGGGCGGAGGAATCGAATTCGGGTCGGCCATGTTGGCTGCGTGCAAGGCAAATGCCCTACCTCTGTGCTATCACTCCAGCCCCTGTAATAAGATATTAGAAATAAAAAAAAATGTAACAGTTTCTTAGCAACAAATTCAATAGGCTAAATCAATGATATTACCATGCAATGAGATAAATAGTTTTAAATGTAAAAAAAAGGTTTCTTTACATTTACATAATCTGTAAGACCTGCAGGATTGAGGCCCAATGGAATGGTGCAGTGGCTTAAAGGCACATGCCTGGCACGAGTTTAAATCCCTGATGTTCCACGTGTACCAAGCACAATCTTGACAGCTCTTCTGTTTGTGTCTGACCATGACCTCCAGCATGACAAGCAATGCTGAGGATCACATTACACCACGTCTCACTCTTGTACCACAGTCAGGCATGTTTAACTGCCACAAAGGAGGGGTGCAGCCCCCAACGCTTACCACAACTAAAAATGATGTACAAGAGTGAGAGCCAGGAAGTGCAACCCCACACAAACACTTGTGTGAGCATGACAGGGACCCTTAGGGAACACTATAACCAGGCCTTGTGTTCTTCAGTGAGAGCTGTACCCTGGCCAGCACATAAACAAATCACAACTACTGGAGTATAAAACTGGTGCGTCCCACGGCTGAGTGTGTGAGCACCACGGCCTGATGCTCCTCTCCCTCAGAGCCCTACAGCTTAACAACTGTGCAAACACCACTGTTAGATAAGTGTGTGAGCCCTGGTCGTCACAAGCCCCCATAGGGGCTTCTATTCTAGTTGTAGTGTCTGAGTGGCTTGTTTTTTAAGATGAAGCAAACGGGGAAAAATGTTAATATTTGTTAGATGTAGTTGTTGGCAATATCACCACAGTTTTTTTCTGTTCTTCCAAAGTATATCACAATGGGCTGGAACCATAGCCCAATGGGCAAGGCACTTGTCTGACATGTGATCTGTTCAGGTTTACCCCATATGGTCCCGCTGGCTTGCCAGGAGTGATCCCTGAGTATAGAGCCCGGAGCTAGCCCTTGACCATGGTAGGGTGTAACCTGAAAACAAAAACAAATTTCATAATTGAAGAAATATGTCAGATGTAGGATGAAAGCTCTTCAGAGGTCAGATAAGCACATTTTTCAAAGCTGTTGGGCATCAGTCTATGTCACAGCACAGCATAGCTGTGTCACAGAAACCGAGTCACACAGTGTTTCCTGTGTCAAGACACCAGCAGAGTTTCCAAACATACTTTTGGAAACCTGACATTTGAAAACAGCAGAGGTTCTAAACAAGTGTTATGGACAAGAGCAAATAGTTGGACAAATGTATAACAAGAGAGTCAGAGGTGAGATGATGTTTCCTTAGGGTTGTGTCACTGTCATACATCACCGAGACACTCTGCTTCCCCAAGTCTTCCCAAAGGGATTCTGGAATTTGTGCCTCTCCTTTTTTTTTCTTTTTTTGGGTCAAACCCAGCAGTGCATAGGGGTTACTCCTGGCTCTGCATTCAGGAACTACTCCTGGAGGTGCTTGGGGGACCATATGGGATGGTGGGAATCTAACTCGGGTTGGCTGCGTGCAAGGCAAACACCCTACATGCTGTGCTATCGCTCTAGCCCTAAAAATTATTTTAAGCACCGTGTTTTATAAACTGGTATTGTTAAGTGGTCACAAGCCTGAGCTCAGCTGCCGACTGGGATGCAGACCGACTTTTCAAGGTTTTATTTACATACACCGAAACTCACTTATTCAAGGGACTCAGTGCTCAGAGTTCGTGAACTGGGACTGCTCCTTGGGCTCGGTACTCCAAATGCTGGGCTAACACCTTTTCTACACTTCCTTCAAGGGCAAAAAAATCCTGTGTCACATTCCTACCATTCCCATTCTAATTTAAGAGAAGCAGATGTACAAAAGCAAATTGAACGGTTAATCCTGCCTATCCATTGTTGGTTGTCAAGTAGTCTCAAAGCAAGTATGGTCTCAGCATGTACCACTCCGCAGAGGTTATGCAAACATATATTCTCAATGCAGTTACTCCCTTACCTTCATCCAGGCATTGAGACACTCACAAAGGTGCCCTCACAAGTTAACCTGTTTTTCTTTTCTTTTTTCTTTTTTGGCATTTTTTGGTTACACCTGGTGATGCACAGGGATCACTCCTGGCACTACACTCAGGAATTACTCCTGGTGGTGCTCAGGGGACCACATTGGATGCTGGGAATCAAGCCCGGATCAACTGCATGCAAGGCAAATGCCCTACCTGCTGGTACTATCGCTCCAGTCCCTAAACTATTTTTCTTAATATTGAAACTTATGGCTTAGAAGCACAGAATGGAGTCTGTCTATTCAAAAAATGAAGTTGCTGTGGTCATCTTTCATCATTCATTTTCTCCTCTCTTCGTAACTCTTGGAGTTCATCAAACAGACTCAAGGTCTACTATTCCACCTAGCATTTCCTATTGTTGTCTCACCCTCATAATTTTGATCTTACAATTTAGGATGTTATAAGCTGTACTATTCTATTTCCTCATTTGGCCCATACTGACCCTAATTATCCCTGAGTGGTTTTATAGAAGCAATAAGTTTTGGGGCTGGAGCAATAACACAGTGGATAGGGCATTTGCCTTGCACGAGACCGACCCCGGGTTCAATTCCCAGCATCCCATATTGTCCCCTGAGCACCACCAGGAGTAATTCCCAAGTGCATGAACCACAGTAACCTCTCTGCACCGCTGGGTATGACCCAAAAAAAGGAAAAAGAAAAAGAAGCAATAGGTCTACCCTAAGGGCATGCATAGTCCTCTCTGCTTTAAGAACGGGAGATTCAGAGCTCTATGATTTTGCAAGACCATTTCTGCAAGGGAGTTAAGGGACTTTTCTAGGTGACCTATATTCTGTTCCAGAGTCCCCAAATATTCATTTACTTGTTTTGCTCAAGGTCTTGTCTAGGCGATGGCTTCTCAAGTCTCCACCACTGGGTCAGTGGAGCCATGACAAGGTTTTGTGCTGGCTGGGGGCTCGGATGGGTCTAGAGTTTGTTTCACAGAGTCTCAGTTGTTCTTTAACAACTGTTGTAATGTCTTTAAAGAACACAGAGGGGAAACAATAGCCACACAGGAGGGCATACCTAGAGACCTCATCCTCAGTTTCTAAGGGATAAGAGCAAAGTAAGAAACAGAATTAATTTTAGTAATCCACTGGGTGATGTATGCAGATTTCTTCGGGCTTCTGCTGGGTGTAAACCAGCCAGCTTCCAGGGGTGCCTGGAGCAGGGCTGAAGGTTTCTCTGCTCTCCTTTCCACCAGAAATGGAGAAGGTTGGTGGGTCCTGACTGGCTCATGCTGCACAATGACCTTGAGGAGGCCAGGAAGAATCACTATCTTCTGGTTAGAGACTATTGCTTGTCCAGGGATTATCTTAAATCAAGCCTATTAAAACATAAGTATTCAATCATTCCTGTAAATCTTGAATCTAATTTTTACAGAAGACAAGTTACTGAAATACAGTTTTTTCTCCACCTTCACTTTAAGTTTGCTAGGTGGCTTACCAAACCACCTGTCTTGTTCCTTTACATAAACAGAGCAAGACTTGAGAACTCTTCATTTGGGATATCCCACTATTTACTGCAAGGTCCTGAGGGTTTGGCTAGAGACAGAGCAAGAATCACATCAATAATGGCATTAATATTTACCTGTTACCTCAGGGTTACCTAGCCATTGTGAAGATGTGAAGATCAGGTCCCATGATGAGCTGAAGGTGGCCTTTAGCCTGCAGGGTGAGCTAGAGGTGGCCTTGGGCCTCTCACCTTTCTTTCTTTCTTTCTTTCTTTCTTTCTTTCTTTCTTTCTTTCTTTTTGAAGTGGTGATGTTTATTTCCTGTCCTGGGCCATCTGTGGCTCCCACCTCAAATCCCGAAGCACAGGGAGAGCAGATGGAGGGGCAGGGGTAGGGGCAAGCCCGGGTCCTGCAGCCCGAGGGTTTTCCGGGAAAGGTGGGGCCTCAGGAAGCAGAGAGTTCACCTCCTTCCATGAGGGCAGGTCTCAGCTACATGTGCTAGGTTGAGCTGGGGGCCAGGGAAGGTCAAGCAGTGCCTCAGTGGTTCAGGCCTGGGGCCAGCTGCGGACTCCAGCACCCGGCAGTGCCCCCAGCAAACAGGCCTGTGCCATGGATTCTGGCTTTCCGGTGGACAAGGGCACCTCTGGGGGCTTAAATAAGTCGGTGGGGCAGAGGGCGCAGAGGAAGGGAGGCACAGTGTCCGGCCTGTAGGCAGAGGCGGCTAGCGCAGGTCCTCGTCTAGATGGTCTTCTTGATGCACAGCAGCATGGTGGTGAGCCACTGGTCCAGTCGTGAGATGGAATCGTACTCCTTCACTGCCTCAATGTAGCTATCCACATTTTGCTCCTCGTGGGCTTCCAACAGTTTCTTGGTCAGCTTTCACTCCCAGGAGTTGGAGAAGGCAGGGAACAGCTCCTCATACTTCTGCAGTGCCAGCTTGGCGTTGAGCATGTCAATGCAGAAGTGGCAGAGGGCACTTAGGGCTCAGAAGCACAGAATGGAGTCTGTCTATTCAAAGACAGAAGTGGTAGTAGTAGTTCTTGGCGCTATACTTGAGCAGGGGGCTATCCATGGCGTTGGTCCCCACCTGCTCATAGATGTCGATGGCCTTCTGATACTGCTCCAGCTGGGCTGCATACCCCGCCAGCTTCAGCAGACACTTGCTGGCTGAGCTGTTGGACTCCTCGCCTTTGTAGTAGTCTGCTGACTGTTCATAGTGGGCGATGGCCTTCTCGATGTCCACCAGTTCTGTCTCATATATCTCGGTGATGGAGATGTGATGCTTGGCCGCAATGGTGAACTGACCCATGTCCGTGTAGATCTCAATGGCGCGCATCAGGCAATTAATGGCCTCTTGGGGGTCGGCTTTCTTGAAGGCATTGGCGGCGTCCATGAAGCAGGTGGCTGCATCATGCTTGCTCTGCAGCTGCGGGTGCAGTTGGGCCGCCTGGCAGAAAGCGTTGCCAGCGGCACTCCAGTTTTTGGCCATCTTGAACATGTTGGCTGCACGGGCATAGATCTCACATGCTTCCTCTATTTTGGATGAGCCCCCAAGAGGCCCAAGAAAAAGGACCGCGAGTTCTTCACCTTGCACTCGGCCTTGGCCAGCAGCGCCACCTCTTCTGCCTCCTTCCTGGAGTTGTTCATGGTGGTCGCTAAAACGCCTGGCAAATCTCCCCCCCGGCCCTTGGGGACTCAGTGTGGCAGAGCCGCGGTACACAGGTCGGTGGAGCTCAGCGAGCAGCATTCTCTCTCTTTCTTTCTTTCTTTCTTTCTTTCTTTCTTTCTTTCTTTCTTTCTTTCTTTCTTTTTTATTGAATCACCATGAGAAAGTTACAAGCTTTCCTGTTTGGGTTACAATCACACAATGATCAAACACCCATCCTCCTACCAGTGCACATTCCTCACCACCAATCTCCCCAGTATACCCTCCATCCCCACCCTCCCCCTGCCACCATGGCAGACAATATTCCCCATACTCTCTACTTTTGGGCATTATGGTTTGCAATACAGAGACTGAGAGGTCATCGTGTTTGGTCCATTATTTACTTTTGGCACACATGTCCCATCCCAACTGATTCCTCCAGCCATCATTTTCTTAGTGATCCCTTCTCTATTCCATCTGCTTTTCCCCTCCACTCATGAGGCAGGCTTCATAGGAGTGTCTGACAGAAAGGAGTCCATCCTATCTCCTCTGCAGGCTAAGTGAGATTCTGATTTCCACAGCAGGGCCCAGGCTGTGATCAATCATTTCAGATCCACTGAACTGTTGCTTTCCATAGAAGAGATAATTTCCGGTTTATCCTTGTTGATGACCTGCCTCTAAGGTCTCCTGGAGCCTTATAGGGTACTTGAAACAGTACATGTTAAATACTTGCTCCTGTCATTTAGACCAATATCTTTGACTGTTTCCCTGGAAGAGGCCTTTGGGTTTCCAAATCTGGCTTTCCTGTCTGCATGAGTGGTAGATCCTATTACACAAGGAAAGACTTTATATCTATATTTATGCAAACCAACATAGTGCCATGAAGCATCAAAAACATATTGAAGGTACAAAGAAGAGACTTCACTTTACTCACAATGAGATGCATTTTCTGTGGGCCCGAGTCAAAAGAAGCATTAGACCTGTAGGGACAGAGCATAAAATTTAACAACATAGTGTCTAATTCATTTAATCCCATGTTGAAAACCTTGATTTCCAATTATCAAACTAACAGGTGTCCAGACCATCCATCTAATATCTTTTTTATAGACCTTGCCAAAGAGGTACTAGAACAATTCTGCAGATATAAAGAGTTTTTTCTTTATTTTCTTTAATAGAATCACCATGAGATACAGTTACTAAGCTTTCATGATTGAGTTTCAGTCATACAATGATCTAACACCCATCCCTCCACCAGTGTACATTTCCCACCACCAATGCCCCCAGTATCCCTCCCCCCCCCAACCCCCACCCCCACCCCCGCCTCTATGGCAGGCACTTTCCTTCTTACTCTCTCTCTACTTTTGGGAATTATGGTTTACAATACAGATACTGAGAGTTCATCATGTTTGGTCCTTTGTCTACTTTCAGCACACATCTCCCATCTGAGGGATTCTTCCAACCATCGTTGCCACGGTAGTTCCTTCTCTATCCTAACTGCCCTCTACCCCAGCACATGAGGCAGGTTTCCAATGATGGACCAATCCTCCTGCCTCTTGTCCCTACTGTTCTTGGGTGTTAGTCTTATACTATGTTACTTTACATTCCACATATGAGTGCAGTCATTCTATGTCTGTCCCTCTCTTTCTGACTCATTTCACTTAACATGATACTCTCCAAGTTGATCTACTTATAAGCAAATTTCATGACTTCATGTTTTTCCCTAACAGCTGCATGGTGTAGATGTACCACAGTTTCTTAAACTAGTCCACTGTTCTGGGGCATTTGGGTGGTTTCCAGATTCTGGCTGTTGTGAACAGTGTTGCAATGAGCATACAAGTGCAGATGTCATTTCTACTCTGTTTTTATCACCCTCGGGGTGTATTACCAGAAGTGGTATTGCTGGGTCATATGAAAGTTCAATTTCTAGTTTTTTGAGGAATGCCCATTGTTATTTTCCAAAAAATCTGGACCAGTTGGCATTCCAAATAACAATGTATAATAGTTTCTTTCTCTTTGCATACGCACCAGCACTGGTTGTTCTTGTTCTTCTTGATGTGTGCCAAGGAGTTTCTTATAACAATATAGTTTGATCAGTTCCTTTCATTAAAATACAATCTCAAACCTTCTATACATTTCTTTACATTCTCAAACTTTCTACACATTCCTTTACATTCATTCTGTCTTATAATTTTCCTTCATTTCATTTTAAAGCCAGCTTCATTTTAACAGGACTCCCTACCCCCCCCCCCCACTACTTTTGATATCTCCATCCATTATCTTTCTTACTTAAAATATACATCTTCCTTATAGTAACATCTTACAGGTTGAATCTCCTTATTTTTACAGAACTTACTACAGCTTGATCTCCCAAGAAGTTTGGAAACAAGTTGCTAATCATTATCTCATTAACATGACAAAACTGTACTCTGTAGTACTATTTCAAAAGCTTTACATCAGTTCTATAGATATTAAAAAGGTTTAGGATGCCCACAATTAAAGATCTTACAGCATATTACTCTTGGCAAAAATTTGCTTCACATTAGGAGTTAGTCAGAAAACATATTAAAAGTTTTATCTTTAGAATTCCGAATGCTAGGAATACAGATATAAAAGGATTAAAATGCTCACAGATTACCATAAAACAGTTAGGATTTCACACTTATGGATAAAGTTCTCTTAAGGTTAAGACTAGGTTTTGATACTTAATGCATGCACACTTTCATGTACTATACAGATTAATTAACAACATATCCTCAAAAGACTGGCAACAATTATTTACCACAATTTAAAGAAAAATTCTCTAGTCTTAGAAACCAATAACATTAAAAGTGATTCTTTGTAGCAGGCTGAATTTTAAAAACAGCCTCCATTTTTTTTTTTTTTTGCTCATCATTTACTTTAGAAACCTTTCAACTTTTGCATGGTCCAGCATAGTCAAAAAGCACCTGGACCTTTGCAATCACCACATACAGACAGAAAATTTTCTACACACACATACACACATGCTTGAGTGATCAGTTTGCTATTTCTCCAACCCAGGGGGATAACTGAGGTGGGTGAAAAAAGAGAGGACTGTCTCCAGGGCAAACAGAGTCCTGTAGGTCTATTGAGACTAATTATCCCCTGTTCCTCTATCTCCCTTCCCACCCCACCCCCCAAAAAACCCTCTCCAAACAGGTCGGGAAAGAGTTTGTTTTGTATTTAAAAATTTACTTTTTTTGTTTTGTTTTGTTTATTTTGTTTTGTTTTTTTGATGTTTGGGTCACACCCAGCAATGCACAGGGGTTACTCCTGGCTCACGTGCTCAGAAATTACTCCTGGTGGTGCTTGGGGGACCATATGGGATACTGCAAATCGAACCTGGGTAGGCTACGTGCAAGGCAAACGCCCTACCCGCTGTGCTATCACTATAGACCCTAAAAATTGACTTTAATCTCAATTTTTTTCCATGTCCTGTACACAGTTCAAATAGTCACATATGCAGTTTAAGCTCATGTCTTTAAACAATCCTTGAAAATAACATAATATAGAGAAAGGGAGCAAAATTTTAGATCCTCTATGTTTCTCTTAGATTGAAGGCCAAATATTCCTTCGAATTTTTTGGTTTATTTCCTTTTTCACTTTCATTCCCTTGAGATAAAACTCTTCTTCCAGAATGTTTTAAACCTTAAGTTCCTCTTTACACAAATACATATTTTGTTTTTTGGATATTCTCCATTCAAAAAGCATTCAGGACTTTTTTTTCTTTTTGGGTCACACCCGGCGACGCACAGGGTTTACTCCTGGCTCATGCACTCAGGAATCACTCCTGGCGGTGCTCGGGAGACCATATGGGTTGCTGGGAATTGAACCTGGGTTGGCCGCATGCAAGGCAAACACCCTATCCTCTGTGCTATCACTCCAGCCCCCCAGCATTCAGGACTTTTAATTCTTAGATATCAACTTCCTAACTTCAAAACTGTAACCAGAGTAAGACTGTGATCCATCACATTCTCAGTTCTTACTTGCTTCAGCTGAGGAAGGGGGTAGCTGACTCTTCAACTGCAAGGCCACTGATGCAGACAATGACAGGGATAGTGGAGGCAGTACTGGTGGCTGCTGAGGTGACAGTGTGGGGTAGATAGTTTTCAATCAGGAGGGACGTGACTCATCGATATCAATCCAGATGACAATATAAGGGGTCTGATCAGGGTGACTGGCCTTTTCCACTATTCAGCCAAGACCATCTGTTTCACTGGATAACACAAATTAAGAGCCACAGTTTCCTGGCTCGGCCAATCCACACCAAAAGAGGGCCATTTTAACTCAACATATGAAAGATAAAACTATTAATATTTTCTTCTTTCTTCTCGAAGACTGTCCCATGGTTCATCCCTGACTATTTCCCATGTTATCCACCTTATCCTCCAAGGCCTTATGGTAATTGAAATAAGCTCCAAAACTGCCTTCAAAAAGAAAAAAGACAGAGACAAAAAAAATCCCAAGATTACCCACTCGGGAGGATGGAGTTAGATAACTTCCAGAGGTTGCCAGCGATGTCTCAGGGCAACCTGCCTGTCAGGATTTAATGCTGTACCCAGCTTTTGACCAAGGAATTAAACAGATGTGAATGCATTCACCTGAGTCCACAGTGTCCAGACAGTCTGCCACTATACAGATCAACCAAAACTAGATGACAGTTAATGGGAAACCGAGAAGAAACAGATTATACAAATCAGTAGACAGAGGCTGCAGACCAACCAACAGATAGACCGCAAAGAATCCAACTATGGATGGGCAGCACTCAGATGCTTGTCCTCCCGGACCCCTCTCTAGGGATCTTAAGGTCCCCTTGGCATTGGAGTACAGGTATAATCCCCTGCCTGGTTGCCGCCATTCACTGGAGTTCACTGGGGCAAATCTCCATAAGCCTTTACAGTGTCCACTGAACCGTGGGTTAGAGGCAACTCAGATCCCTTAGTTAGAGCCATGGGACCAGCACACTCTCTCATACTTGCTTCCTCTCAAACAAGGTGACAGAAGTAAGAAATCAGAGACAGATAAAAGAGTTCAGAGACCAGAAGTGAGCGCACTCACCAGGTTCCAGATAAGCAGCTGGTTCCAGAGGCATACAGAAGCACAAAGAAGAATCAGTTACAGGAACAGGAAGGCCAGAGATCTTGGTGTAACCTCCAAATGTTAAGTGGCCACAAGCCTGAGCTCAGCCACTGACTAGACACACACAGACAAGACAAATTTTTCAAGGTTTTATTCACACACACACACACACATACACACACACACACGGGGGGGGGGGGAGAGGGGGGAGAGAGAGAGAGAGAGAGAGAGAGAGAGAGAGAGAGAGAGAGAGAGAGAGAGAGAGAAACTCACTCATATAAGGAACTCTGCTGAAAGTTTACGATCTGGGACTGTTCCCTGGGCTCGGAACTCCAAGTGCTGGGCTAACACTGTTTTTCTACATTTACTTCAAGGGCAAACAAATCCTATGTCACATTCCTACCATTCTCATTCATATCTAAGCGAAGCAGATGTACAGAAGCAAATCGAACGGTTAATCCTGCCTATCCATTGTTGGTTGTCAAATAGTCTCAAAGCAAGTATGGTCTCAGCATGTACTGGTTGGCACAGGTTATGCAAACATCTATGTGTTCTCAATGCAGTTACTCCCTTACCTGTGGCCACGCATTGAGATACTCACATAGGTACACTTGCAGTTAACTTCTTTTTCTTAATATTTAGATTTAGGACCCAGTAGCACAGAATGGAGTCTGTCTATTCAAAAAATGAAGTTGCTGTGGTGCTATTTCCTCTTTAATCATTGGTAGAATTTTATACCATTTTTTTATGAATAAAAATTCCAGAATCATTCCTTCTACCAATAGTTCTGCTTCCCTCCACCATTGTCCTAGTGTTCTCTTGTTCCCAAGCTGTGGTAAGCTTCCTACTGGAAACCAGATCTCAGTACTGTCTTTTGGGCATTTGCTATTCCCCTACCATGTTTTTTATATTCTGTGTATGAGAGAGATCATTCTGTGTCTGTCCTTCTCCTTTTAACTTCACTAAGCATGATTCTCTCCAGATCCATCCACATAGCGTCAAATTGTGTGATTTTTATCTTTTCTTTTAGACAAGTAGTATCCCATTGTGTATATGTACCATGGTTCCTTTAATCATTTGTTCTTGGATATTTGAGTTGTTTCCAGATTTTGGCTATTGTAAATGTTCCAGTACCACAGTGGTTTGGGGTGTGTGTGTGTGTGTGTGTGTGTGTGTGTGTGTGTGTGTGTGTGTGAATTATAGCATTATTTACAAAAGTGAAGATATAGAACAACTCAAATCTAATAATATATAAGTGGATAATGAAAGCATAATACGAGTACCTAATAAAATACTGTCACTGTCCCACAGTGATATCTGGGAGTGATGGGCCATTCGCAGTCTAAGTCAGATAGTTTATAGACACGAGTGTGGGCCATAGATTGGGAATTAACAGGCATGGGTCAATGACTTGTGATCAATTGATCAGTTTATTTAAGGCAAGCAATGATTATATGGAAGCAAAAGTGGGCAAGTGGTAAGGGGGGGCAAAAGGGAAAATCAGTGGTTTTGTGTCAACATACAGTTCCAGAGAGATACAGACTCAAGAGTCTCCAAGCTCTCTAAACAGTAACAAAGCCTATTCTACTTAAAGGTTTCCAAAGACAACCATGAAGGTTTCAAAGACAACTACACCTGTCCTCAAACCCAGCCAAAGGTGAATTATTAGTCTATATTATTCTCTTGGGAGTGTTAGGCTCCTAGTACTCATCCATTGCCATTGTCTTAACTTAGTATCTAAAGCCTTGTCTTTAGGGGCCCTGGAGTGATCTCAAGGGTTACTCAGTCCAGGTGGCTTGGGAGCTGCAGCAGCAGAAACTCCAACAAAATGCTACTCAGCTATGAGAGAAGATGAAATCTTGCAGTTTGCTGAAACTTGGATGGTAACTGCGAAGTTCACGCTAACAGAAGTTAGTCTAGGATGGTGGAGCTGTGGTGTGGGCCCTTACTCCAATACAGATCTGGTGTGGAGGCTGTTGGGACCTACTTGGGATGGAGGGGCTGTTCCTCCATTGGAGCTATGCCTCCCTTTTGGTTTTTGTTTGTTTGTTTGTTTGGTTTTTGTTATATTTATATATTGTATCACTGTGGAAAAAGTTACAAAGCTTTCAGGTTTAAGTCTTGGTCATACAATGATCAAACACCTTTCCCTTCACCAGTACTTATTTTTCACCACCAAGAACCCCAATATATCCCCCTCCCACCCCTCCCAATGCCTGTGAGGCAGATGATTTCTACTTAACTCTCTCTCTACTTTGATTACATTCATTATTTCGACAAAAGATGCACCATTACTGTTTAGAATTTCCCCCCAACAATCAGAACTGCTGAAAAGGCATTGTGAAACAATTTGTTTTATATAGCTGGTTATGAGAACCATATGATGTCGCGTGGCAGCCATAGCCACGTGGCTGTGATAGATTTTGGATTTCTGATATTTTACTAATTAAGTCTGGAGGGATTTCTGCCAAGAGCCAGATAATTACGAGGTTGGTTTCTGTGCGTCTGGTGCTATGGCCGTGCTGGAGAACCGCTCGTGGGGGGCAACTCGTGACCTCAGTAGGGTGTGAAGGATGAGCCGGTACCGCCCCCCATCCCATGAGACTGCAGTTTCTCCGTCACCGCTGCCGGCTCATACCTGGCTTTCCAATAAGCTCTGAGGTAACGACCACCTTGCTGCTGGGGCGGGGGGGGGGGTGCGGATGGGGAAGTATGCCTCCCTTTTGGAATAGGCTCAGTGATATCAGCCAGAGGTGAGCCTACCTGAGATGGTGAGCAGCGAGCAGAAGGTCCCCACAGCGTTTTGATTACTATAGCTTTAGAGTATAGCTTGAAATTGGCAGGAAAGATCTCCCATTTTGTTTTTCCGAAGGATTACTGTGACTGTTCAGGACGAGTTTATTACCCTACATAAATTTCAACAATCTTTGATCTCTGTTTTTAAAAAGTATCATGCATATTTTTATAGAAGTTGGATTGAATCTATATGATGCTTTGGGCAAGATTGCCATTTTCACAATATTGATCCTTCCAGTCCATTAAGAGAGGATGCATTTCTATTTCCTTGTGTTCTCTTTTATTATTTTTTAGCGGTGGCTTATAGTTTTCTTTATATGGTCTCTCACTCCTTGTGTTAAACTGATTCCTAGATACTTGATTTTTGCCTTTCTTCTTCTTTTTTTTAGAAATAGGTTTATAGAAAAGTAGAAGAGAAAGAGGATAGAAAAGTAGAAGAGAAAGAGGAACTTGTATGGGACTAAGTTCAAAACTTGATTTGTTTTAAGCCACAGTTGTGAATGGTATTCTAAAAAATTTTCTCCCTTCAGTTCCATTCACATATAGAAAAACCATGGATTTATGTACATTGATTTTGTAGCCTGTCACTTTATTATACAAGCCTATAATATTTCATAAATCAACTGCTTCATGTATATTTATTACAGGTTCCTCTAATTCATTTCTCTGAAGCAAGAAATAGTTTGTATTTTTGAAATATTTGCTTAGTATTTTCCCTAACAGATAGTACCCTCTTCCTATCTCATATCTTTTATATATTCATATGTGGGTACATATGCACACAATATGCACTTGTTTTTTTTTTTTTAAAACTGCTTATTTTTCAGCTTTATTAGCTGTCTTCCTTGACCGTTCTAATTTACCCTGAATTTTATATCAACTGTTGTCTTAGAGGTTGCTCTTAATGTAGCTAGATTTCAGATTGTTTGTCTTTATTTCTTCTTATATTCATTTAGGAAAACAAGTACTTAATAAATTTTAGTCAGAAAATATGAATCCATTTTGAGGATTGGAGGGATTGCATGCTAAAACTTCTTCGATTACAGCTAGCATTTCATATCTTAGCAAGAATAGTTAATGTTTATTTTTCAATTTTTATATATTTTATTTTCATAAAAGTAGTTCACAGTATTTCATTACAGATGATAGTCAAACACCAATCCCACCACTGAGCATCTTCCCACCACAATAAGAGGGAAGTGTGTAAAGGTTGTTGTGTTTCATTCTGGAGCTATTTAAGCTCGAATATAAGAGAACATAAGCTAGTATGTTAAAACCAAACAAATGTGTGCTACTTTTGGTAAGTAAGTGGGCTAGAGTATAAGGCCATGCGTTCCAGGACATTCTGCATTGCTCTCTTCCAGGAGCCTTAATTTATAGTCTCTGGGTCTTGGCCACGGATGAGATTACATGGCACCAGGGCAGTTTGTGGGAGTTACTGCCAAGCTACTGGAAAACTGGGGAGCTGGGAGGAGGAGCCGTGAGAGAGCTTGGAGATCTCAGTCACGGGTCCCACATACCTGTTTTTTTTTGCCTGTTCCCTCTTGGGTGAGGCTCATCCGATTGTGTGGAGAGTGGCCTTGAGCATGGCAGCAGCTGGGTTCTGGAGTTTTTCAGCTGCCGGGATTCTGCTTGGGATGGGGAGGGAGACTCTACCCGAGGTGCCCCGGTGAAGACAGCCTGGCGCGAGGTCAGGACATTCTGCCAAGAATAGTTAATGTTGTATATCCTGAACTAGATACCTGAACGAACTAGCTACCGAGAGTATCCTGTCTGCATATATGCCTGACTGGGAACACCTGTAAAGGTGATTAGAGGCTGCCCCAAAAGCCTCCATCCCTCTCGGAGAGCCCAGCAAGCTACCAAGAGTATCCCGCCTGCATGGCAGAGCCTGGCAAGCTACCCTACCCGTGGCATACTTGATATGCCAAAAACAGTAACAATGATGGTTCTCATTCCCCTGACCCCGAAAGAGCCCCCAATATGCCATCAGGCTACACTAGCACATGACAGGGATGAATGGAGATGTTACTGGTGCCCTCTTGGGCAAATTGATGAACAATGGGGTGATAGTGATAGTGATAGTGATTGTTTTTAGAAGTTTTTCTACAGACTCTTCAGGGTTTTCTAGATATAGTACTGTGTCTACAAATAGTGAGAGTTTGACTTCTTTTCTAATCTAGATGCCCTTAATATTATTTATTTATTTATTTAAATTTATTTATTGAATCACCATGAGAACGGTTACAAAGCTTTCAGGTTTAAGTCTCAGTCATACAATGATCCCTTAATATTATTTAACAAAAAATATGGATGGCAGTTAAGTGTCAGGCCACATGTGCACATGTATACACACACACATACACACACACACACATACACACACACAGAGTATGGCCCAAGCACTGTCCACTGTCAAACTTTCCTCCTAAAGGCACTCATGACCCCATATCCTTCTGACTGCATGCTCCCTGGGGATTCTTCCTGCATTGCATCCTTGCACTCCATGGGCCTGTAGTTACAATGAACTTACTGAGATGGCTTTGGCTGTAGGACAATGCCTTGGGGGGGGGTGAGTTCAAAGATAGCACATTTTGATGAGATGTTTTATGACTCAATAAAGTTCCAAGCTTGGGACTGGGGTGGGCAGGGATCAGCTGAGCTTGAGGGATGTGCCATGAGAGACAAGAGGAAGTAGAAGGAACTCTTATATAGGCCAGCATGGCATGGAATCAGTCACACTCCAGACTGCTGAGTGACATACTCTGTTCCAGACCCAGGGAACAAACAGTGCCGGAGTCCAGAGTCCCAGGTAAGCACATCTTTTTTCTTGCAGGGATCCTTATGAGTCCTCCAAAAACTGTAGAGAATGGAGTAACTGGGTGTTCTGGGAGCCGCATACCTCTTCCTAACACAGCCCCAGCTCTGTGAAGCTTTAGGATGGCTTTCGAGGTAGCTAGAGGTCAGTGGTCAGATTGGTCACCCCAAAGAGGATCAGAGTATGAACAGAGAGTATTGATGGGGAGATTGAAATTTCTATCAGCAATGGTGCAGGGATCCTTGTTTCTTTTAAACCAACAATATCAGGTCGCGCCCTTTTCCCTATTGTGGTAGCAAGTAGCAGCCATGGGCAGAGGCATCCTTGTGCTGCTATCCCCACTGTCAGAGACCCAGGCTTCTGCAGGGCAGGCCTGAGAGGGTGACAGGGCTGCACCTGAACCGGTCCTTGCACCCTGCTGTCTCCAAAATGTGCCTAGTGGCTTCCACAGTGACACTGGAGCACGGCATTTCAGAACATTTACGAACATTAGCCTGAGCAATAGTGCAGCGAGTAGGGCTCTTGCTTGCACATGGCTGACCCGACGGTTTCAATCCCAGGCATCCTGTGTGGTTGGTCTCCCAAGCTCCACCAGCAGTGATCCTTGAGCAGAGCCAGGAATAATCCCTGAACACAGCCAGTGTGACCCAGAAACAAATTTATATATGTATACACACAGCCCAATTTTCAAAATCTCTAAAGGTATAGCTAATTTAATGTTGTGAAAATTTAGTAACAGATTTTACTCTTCACAACTTCTAGTGAATACTGATCTTCTTTCTATCTTTAAATTCTTAGAGACAGTCTTTCAAAGTCCATGAGTGTATGTACAGTTGGCCATTGAAAAAATGCTTTTCATTTAGAAACAGTTTTAGATGTATTGAAAAGTTTACAAACAGAGCAGAGAGTTCCTGAATACCTTAAGTTCATTAAGGTAGAGAGATCCCAGAAAGAGAGGATGGGCCTTATCTTCAGCTGGATAAGCATAATTTAATTAGAAAGGAAGCTACCTGCATGTCAGAAAGATGGATAGGTTTAGTATCTCTGATGAGGGGCCAATGCTGTTGACTGAAGTGGAGAGCTGAGGAATAAGGAGGTGGCAGCAAGGTGGGAAGGTGACAAGGACCTCAAGAAGTTGCTGAAGTCTGGAGGAAGTTGAGAGTTAAGTCTGGAGCTATTTTTCTGAGAGAGAATTGATACATGTAGAACCTTGAAGAAGAATATAGTTCCTTTCCTTGTTTGGGGTACAGAGACAAGACAGTCACTTGGGCATCCAAAGAAGCCAAGCACATGAGTTACTGCTTCTGCTGTGACAGTGTGGGTCACCATGATGGGGAAGCCCATCTGGGGATGGGGCTGTGGAAAGGGCATGGGCAGTGCTACTCCCCTTCAAAGTTGGGAGATTGTGGTACATGAAAATGAGCCTTCAGGGGAAGCTCCCACAGCAGATATGTGGAGACACTGAGCTAATGCATTTTACTACATGATTGTCTCTCCAGGTTCTTCCCCAGCTTTGGGTCCACAAAGAAGGAAGCCAGAGAGTAACTGCCGTGCTCAGGGCAGTGCCAGAAGTCTTCAGACACCTTCATTGCTCCTTGGTCTCCCTCTCAGTAAGAATGAACAGCAACAGAGCTGGCAGGAACCTGAACCAGAAAGTGGCTGTGATCACTGGGTCCACAAAAGGGTGAGTAATGGAAGTGCCCCAGCAGGAACCCAACTAGGAGAGGTTAACATCACTTCCCAGAGCAGGATCTGCAGTCTCACCCAACTCACACACCTCTCTGTGACACCCCCTCCTTACTACACAACTCTTGTCATTACTTTTTTCTTTTTTCTTTTTGGATCACACCCGACAATGCTCAGGGGTTACTCCTGGCTTTGCACTGAGGAATTACTCCTAGTGGTGCTCGGGGGACCATATGGGATGCTGGGAATCGTACCTGGATCGGCCACGTGTAAGGAAAACACCCTACCTGCTGTGCTATCGCTTCAGCCCTCTTGTCTCTACTTTTAACTTCAACTCTCAGGGCTTCTTTTGAAGTCATTGGATCTTAGTGCCAAGATTGAGGAAAAACCCGCTGCTTCTGAGCTGATCAGAGACATGTAGTCCTTGCCACTCACAACTGGAGAACTCTGAGTTTTCATTTAACTCGTCATTGGGAAATTTTTCTCCCCACTCTTGAGTGGCCCGGGGCCCTGGTCTGGCCTATTTTTTTCTCTTTCAGAGTCAGTGGTTTTGGCAACCTTCCTTCCCACCCCTGACAGCACTGGGACAACATCTCAAGACAACTCAGAGTTTTCTAGAAGAATCTCTATACTATGGTCACATTTCATCTTCTGTTCTTCCAACTCTACTCCTCCTCCCACCCCCCACACTGCCCCCTGACCTGTGTAATCACCAAATGACTATGAGTCCTGTGGTTCTCTCTTACTGCCTGCATTTGATGGTCTCACGCCACTTCCCCACCCAGGATGGCTGATGCCATGAGTGGATGAAGGAGGAACCGAAGGCCAGGCTGGTTGGTGATCAGTTGCTGTTTATTCCATTCTCCCCACATGCCTGTTCCAATCTCACTAAGCCCCTCATTCCAATTTTCCTCCTGTTACCCTTCCTAGTATCGCCGCACTCCAACTCACAGCCCGGGTCTCTCTCTAGTCTCTCTCCAACTCCTAACCTTGACTGTAGCAACCACACCCAGGTCTGGTAGCACAATCAACATATCAAATCCCTTCCTGATCACCTGCAGCCAGGAGATCAGGCTCAAGGGTGGAAATAACTACCTAGGGGTTTTTCTACTTTCCTTAGTCCAATAAGTTAATTAACATCTTAATTCTATTTCTTAATATTAGCTATTTTGTATGGACACAGTAAGAGATATATTAAGCTTGTAGGGTGGCTCTCCTGGAGACATCTCGCTACAGATCTCAGACTGCAGTACTCAGGCCAGATTAGTCTTTCCTAACCCTAACCCAGGGTCCTAATCCAGTTACTTTTTGGATCATGACAGAATTTGTCCATGACCATGCTCTTAACTTATAGTTAAGTATTAAGGTTCTTTGACCTGGCCCATTTCGATGCCCCATCCAGTTCCTCCTCGGGTCCCTCGTTTTGAGGTGCTAGAAACTAAGGGTAACTGAGGCTTAAGTCAAGAGAACAGATGCCCTGGAGTGAATATTATTCAGAATCAACTAACTCCCAAGTTACAAAAGCATAGCATTAACTGTTTTCCTGTGTCTATACAAAAAGGACATTGCTGTGAATTAACTATGCAAAGGACTTAAGGAGAAGAGGAAAGCAATATTTACAAGTTAACAGAGTCTGATAAGGAGATAAAGGTGATTGGCTGGTTGGGGGGAAGCAGAGCACAGAAACAAGGAGGTTACAAATAAACACAGAGAAATGGGAGCACTGTGTGGGAGTAACCCAATAAATCTAAGCTCCCTGTGGCAAGGAAGAAAGGACAAACCAGTGTTATCCTACACCCACAAAACTGTCCTTTTGTTTTGTTTTGATTTTGGGCCACAGCTGGCAATGCTCAGGGATTACATCTGACTCTGTATTCTGGAATTACTCCTGGGGGTACTTGAGGGATATGAGGTATATGAGATGCTGAGGACCAAACCTGGGTTGGCTGAATGCAAGGCAAATGCCCTACGCTCTGCACTTGCTCTGCCCCTATCCAACTATATTAATGAGCAATAATCTATAATGAGAATTTACCATAGATGGGAGCAGAGGAAATTTCTGGGGTTACTCACTTCAGAGACACCATCTTCCATTTCACTTCACCTTTCCTGTTCTATGCCATCTCCAGATTTCCCCCCTGTCCTTTGAACAGATTTCCCTTTGATGTTTACATCTTTGTGAGGTCCCCTAAGGTGAGGCCTTCATGACCAGGGAACAGAACCAACTTTCCACTCTGCCAGAGAGTTGGTTCATTCAAGAGAGGGGAACTCTGCCTTTGTGCTCCCTTTCTGCCACCACCTTAACCAGCTCCATGGTAATATCACAGAGGTGGAGTTGAAGGGAATAAGGAGATAGAGGGAAAATTACAGACTTTCATCTACAAGTCAGAGAAAAGCTATTAGGCTTAGAGGAAGTGATATTGATACCAGAGGCTTCCTGCAAAAATAAAGAAAAAAACAGAACTGAATATTCTCTTCCATTTAGCATGCAGACCCAGCTTGTTTATTACTGTCCTCTTAGAATATTTCTTTAGAAACACTCCATTTCACAAAATTGTTTTGAATAATATTCTCACCTGTAAAATCAGATTTTACTGATATGATTATAGCTTACTGGAATTAAGTGGGGTGCCTTGGCAAAGACCTGACAAGGTACATATTCATTTAACACTTCCTCTTCTCTTGGAAGGACTTGGGGCAACTTGTGGGCCACACTAGGGACTCATCTAGTATATCATGATGAGGGTCTTAGGGGAGGATGGGGATGGGTGGTGCCATCACAACCTTTTCATTCTGCAGGATTGGCCTGGCTGTGGCCCGGCGTCTGGCTCAGGATAGGGCCCACGTGGTGATCAGCAGCCGGAAGCAGCAGAACGTGGACAGTGCTGTCGCCATGCTGCAGGGGGGAGGGACTGAGTGTGACAGGCACTTTGTGCCACATGGGGAAGGCTGAGGACTGTGAGCAGCTGGTGGCCAAGGTGAGAAAGATGAGGATGTGCAGATTCGACCCTGGGAGGAGAGGTTGGGGCCTCTGGTATTAGCATCTAATGTCGCCCAGGAGAGGAGCTGTCGGGGAGATAGGACACATAGATACCCAAGAGTGACTCAGAAGAGATGTTCCTGGCAGGAGGGAGTGCAGAGGTCATGGGATGAGAATCCTGATCATCAGTGGGTGGTCTGGAAGCCGGAGGCTGGTGCAGGCCTGACCTGGGACATTGTGATTGGTATAGACATTCAATTTTCACTAGAATTGTTGAATGGGATTCTTTCTTTCTTTCTCTCTCTTTCTTTCTTTCTCTCTCTTTCTTTCTTTCTTTCTTTCTTTCTTTCTTTCTTTCTTTCTTTGCTTTTTTGATGGTCTTGAGTGCAACACTGGCTGTGCTCAGGGCTTATACCTGTCTATGTGCCCAGGGATCACTCCTGATGCCTGAGTTTGACCCCCAAGGTTGGGGAAGCATATGTGGGGCTATGAGTCAAGGCCAGGTCAACCATGCTTAAGACTCCTATACTAGTTCTTAGCCAGAATTGCATTTGTAAAGATTCCTAGTGATTTGTGTGCATAAGTGCTTCGAGCAGGCCAGCTCCTGTGCTTCTCAGGTTTGTGGATGAGGAGCTCAGGGGAGTTGAGGTCTGAGTGAAGCTCTATACCTGTGGGACAGTTCTGGAGTGAATGATGTATGAGGCGACATCCAGAGGAGCATGAGATGGGCAGATGTGTGGTGTAGAGAATGGGCTGCGCGTGTATGAGGCCAAAGAAGGAAGCGTTCCAGAGAGGGGAAGGGTGAATGATGAATTGACTAAAGATGGGATAGGAAGGAAGGAACATAGAAGTAGCAAGTGTGTGAGAATCAGGACTGATGGGCCAGGCTCACAGCCTGACCTCTTTTTGGAACGAAAATGAGAGACTTCCAAGGAGGAGTTGAGAATCCCTCAGCCTCTCATGACAGAGACTCAGTTGCTCTCCACAGCTCCATGCTGCCCTTCCAAAGGGGTTTGGGTGCTTGTTCCTTATGTCCCTAGCTTACCAGTAACAGAGGTTTCTGGACATTCTTTACTCCATCCTGTCACCTCTTGTCCTCTGTCATTTCCTTCACAGGCACTGGAGCACAATGGAGGCGTGGACTTCCTGGTATGTGTGGCAGGGGTCAACCCCCTAGTCGGGAGCACCCTGGGTGCCAGTGAAGAGGTGTGGGACAAGGTGAGGCCTGGTATGGGATCTTCTACTCTCCCTGTTGTCCTTTCTTTGTCTGCACCTGTGCACACCCATGCATGCGCTTGAGTGCACGCACGCACGCGCGCGCACACACACACGCACGTCAATATTGACTCTGGTGGGTCAGGATAAAACTAACTTGGTTCAAGTATCATCATTGCCAGCTGGCACCAAACATCCAGCCTATGCAGTGTGCCAACAGACCCTTCTGCACTATCTCCTTGGGCCGTCACTGTTCCAGGGATCCGAGATTCCACAGATTTCCTAGTCTGTCCACACAGAGAGTCTTGAGGGTTGGACTCACTGGAACGCCCTTGAAGTTTTTGGTCTGTCTGTGCTAGTTGTCTCACCTGCACACAGACATGACTCAGAAGAGATCCTCCTTTTGGGAGTCCCTGGGGCCTGTCAGGGACCCTTCTGCTCCTGTGGCCCTACTCCTGATGACCCAAGGTTCCCCCTGCTATCCTGACTTGGTCCACCTGTCCTTGTGTGAGGAGCTCCTGTGCTCGGGAAACATCCACTCCTCAGCTTCTTTCTTTCTCTCTCTCTTGAAGACCCTGCCCCACTTCCTTCTCTCAGTCCTCATGTTCCTGAGCTGCCCGACTCTCCTCCCCACCCACACACCAAAGGCACAATCAGGTTTTGCCAGCAAAATGAAAAACATTTCTTGACAGACAAGGGTTCATGAGGTCTTTTTTTTAAATTTATTTATTGAATCACCATGAAAATAGTCACAAAGCCTTTCAGTTCAAATCTCGGTCAGTCATACAATGATCAAACACCTGTCTCTTCACCAGTGCACATTTTCCACCACCAAGAACCCCAGTATACCTCCCTCCCACCCACCCACCGCCTGTGTGGCAGATTTCCACTTCACACTCTCTCTATGTTGATCACATTCAATATTACGACAAAAGACCCAACATTGTTATTTGGAATTTTCTCCAACATTCAGACCTGTCACAAAGACATCATTAGAAATGTTGTTTTCTATTGCTGATTATGAAGAGCGTATGATGGCCACAATAGTGGCCACGCGAATTTGGATTTCTGATATTTTAGTAATAAACCTAGAGGGATTACTGCCAGAAGCCCCCGGGTTCCGAGATTGGTATGTGTGACTCTGAGTTTATGGCTGGTCAGAAGCCGGAGGAGGCGTTTGAGGGTGGCAACCCGGAGCATTGTCATGGTGGGGAGCAGGGCTGATTCCACTCCCCATCACATGAAGCCCCATGTGCCTCGTCAATGCAGTCTCATACCTGGCTTTTCATTAGGCTCTAAAAGATGCAGGCCACCATATTGCCTCCACAAAGGGGGACAGGCAGAGGGACAAACACCCTTCCCCTCCTAGGGCAGCATAGCACCATAGTTAAATACATAGTCCAGATGTATTTTGGTTGGGCATTATCTTTTGCTCAGATTTTCCCACCACAATTCAAGCCTGATTTTCAGGGACAAATGCTAGATCATTTACTTTCCATTGATCACTTTGCATATAGGGACGTGGCCCTGTGGTTCGGAAAATAGTCCTGGTACCCGCAGGTTCATTAGATCTTATCTCTCACTTCCTTTCTTGTGCCCGCTCTCTGATTCCCAGTGAAGCTGCCAGGCCTCTCCACACAGGGTTCCCTGAGTCACAGATTACTGGTGACACCCCCTGGTCTGAGCAGGAAAAGGTTTGCAGCTTCCTTCTCTTGGAGGGTTCTGTCCTCCAAGACTAACAGAGCACTGGTACCTGACACTGGCAGGTAGACAGGGAAGGGCCCCCATGGCAATGAAATTCCTAAGGAGTAGAAAAACCACTTAGCCCTAAGGCCGTCAGGATTCACCTGTCAGAGCAGGAACTGAGGCCTGATAAGATCCTCACCTGTGTCCAAGAGACCCAGCGAAGGCTGGACCACTTCTGAGAAAGGCTCCAGCAGGAACAAAGGCCAGGAAAGGAATTTTAAAGAAGCCCATGGACCATTCCCAACTCTATCCCCTTGGCTCTCACCCTAGCAATGGACTTTTACCTAGGTAGAAGCTCCAGGTCGGGGTAGGTTGGAAAAACCTATAAAAACCAGCTTGAACAAAGGAAGTGCGCACATATGCTGCCCAAGCCCATGTGCTGCTTTTACGCATGTGACCGAGCACATGTGGTGCCCACATCTCCCTTCTTGAGATGTGTACTGGGGTTCTCTCTGTCTTTGGAGAAGCCTGCATTCTCTCTTGAGCACGTTACTCCCACTTTTCTTTCCCTCCTTCCCCTTACTCAAAACCTCCAGATAAAATCTCTTTCCACTTCACTGCTGTTTATTCCTGAAATTATTTTCTGTGAGATAGGATAAAGTACCTGAAAACCCTGGGGAAGGCCTAGGACTGGCTTTCCTTCCTGCAAAGAGCAATTCCTCTCTCCAGCCTGAGTCTGCGGCTCCTGGAGAGACGGGTGGTGGGATCAACTCCTGTCCCCAGAAGACCAAGTAGATGTCAGGTATGGCTTGACAGTTACCTGGTGGAGCTGGCCAGGCTCTGGCCCCTTCTGCACAGGGGCTCATCACAGACTTTATCAGTCCTAGTCTCCCAAGCTGGTCCTGGGGTGGCAGAGGTGGATCAGGAGAAAGTGACTGTCTCTCTCCTCTCCACCTCACATCAGTCAACTGTGGGGGCCAAATGACTTTACTTCCTCACAGAGCTTAGCTCGGGTGTGGCCCGAGAATGGGCACCACACTCACTGCCTGCCTCCCCCTCCCCCATGGCTCTGATTCCAGATCCTGGGCGTGAATGTGAAGGCCCCGGCCCTGCTGCTGAGCCGGCTGCTGCCCCACATGGAGAAGAGGGGGTGAGAAGGATGCGGACTCTGGGGTCTCTGTGAATCATCTTTTGGAGCCCTTGGGAACGCCGGGGAAGTGGAGGATGGCGGGAGGGACGGGCTGTATCCTAGGACCCCTCTCCCTACCCCCTACCCCCATCCCCCTAGGAGACCTTGTGGTGAAGATTTGTTGCTGGTGGCGGCCCTGCTTTCCTCTCCCTGCCCTGCTGCTGACTCAGAGATCAAAGACTGCCTCTCGAGCAGGCAAACAGGGTCCTGACTGTCCCAAGTCCGCCCTGGCTCCCCCACTCTGCCCTGTTCTGGGGCCCTTGGGTGAGGGGGGCACGGTGACAGCTGCCCCATCTCACTTTCCCCTGCCCAGCCTGGCTCCTCTATGTCTGGGCAGGATGGTGGGGAGAGGGGAGCTCTGCTCTCAGGAGCCTCCTAGGTAGCTCAGGTCACTGCCGGGAGACGCCCCTGGGCCGCAGGTGTCCCTCACCCTGTTAGTGACCTTAAGGCCAAATCTAGAATCTAGATGCCCAGTTTAGTCCCTGAGTTCCAGATTTCTCCAACCTCCTCATTATGAATTTCTAGCTGGTTTCCTCTTAGGTTATATTCTGTTTTTTCCTGATGTTTTATTATTATTATTATTATTATTTTCAATCAATACACAGTTTTACTCTTTCAAACATAGCAAATGGGCAGCCATCCTGCAAGTCTGTTTAAGCATTAAGTCAAAGTCAGAGAAAAGGATCTACAACAGAGAAAAGGATCTACAACATCTGCTTTGACAGATTTTTTAAAAATTGTTTAATTTTATTTAAAAAATTTTACAATTATACTAATATTTCTTTACACTCCCACCTCACCTAGTGTTTTTATTCAACAGAATTCTTGACTTGACTCGTCTGCCTTTCTTCTTGCAGGGGTGGCTCAGTGGTCCTGGTCTCCTCGATAGTAGGGTACCTGTCCGTGCCAGTGAGTGTAAAATCCAATATTGGAGCTGGGTGAAGGGCTCTTGAGGGATTCCCCACCTTGCAGGGTAGAACTACTCTGGATTACAAATGTGGCATTAGGATGGGTAATGCCAGCATCATGCTCAATGGGATTCTGTCATCTCTCTGGGCCCTAAGATCTCCCAAATCTGAGAGTGATCAGCTGTGTACTCAGCTGGGCACCGTCAGTTTGTTATAAAACAAGTCCTGGCTGTGGGTTTCTTCGTGCCCTGTCCTGAGTGTCCAGAAGCATGGTGTGGCGTTCTCAGTGTCAAGCTTAGACAC
Organism: Sorex fumeus; assembly: GCF_029834395.1. Lineage (NCBI taxonomy): Eukaryota > Metazoa > Chordata > Mammalia > Eulipotyphla > Soricidae > Sorex > Sorex fumeus. Next base: position 71,785,044 of record NW_026606155.1, on the reverse strand, counting down.
ACAGAGTAGTGGCTTCTTGATGCTTCTATAAACTGAAAGAAGCCCCTCCACCTTGAATCATTATTCCTTGAAAAGGGTGTTGGGTCTCATTAAGGACGCTTAGTTGGAAACAAGAGCTAAGTGCCTCTGCTGAGTCTGGGGCCCAGAGTCCTGGGCTGGTAGGTCCCACTTCCAACTGCCTTTATCCGCATTTGCTTTTCAGAAGCTGGGAGTCTACAACACCAGCAAAACAGCCCTGTTGGGCCTCACTAAGTCTCTGGCTATGGAGCTGGCTCCTAAGAACATCCGGGTCAACTGCCTGGTGCCAGGAATAATCAACACGGACTTTGTTCAAGTGGTAAGGGCTGTTTTGCTGTTCAAGTGGTGAGGGTCATAACAGCTGCTTCTTCTCCCTGCTCTCTTGAGTGCCTCAGTCTCTGCTGTCCCATCCCTGGCCAAGGTCCCACCTGGAGCCTGGTACAAATGGACCACCCATGTGGCTTCACATTCTGGTCCAGCACACTATTCAGAAACTCTGCCGGAGGTATTTGGTGTTTTTGTTTTTATTTGGGGGTGGTGATGGGGGCAGTGCTATACCCAGGGCTTACTTCTGGCTCTGTGCTCAGGGATCACTTCTGGTAGGCTCAAGGGACAACATGAGATACTGCGGAATGAACTTGGGTCGGCTGCATACAAGGCAAACACCCTATCCACTGTACTATAATTTGGGCCCTGCCCTGGGGTCTTTGGAATGGCAACCTCTCTCCTTTCTGCATGAAAAACATCTGTAGCTTTTGAGGGAGAGCCTGATAATGTCATTTGAACAGGGTCATCCTCCCTTACTGAGGTTTTGTCTGCATAAGATCCCTGTCCTACCCCCCACCCCACCACCACCCCATAGCTTTGTCCCCACCCATGCCACTTGAACTCTGCCTAACATTTACTTGAAATCTTTTCCCAGAAGAAACACAGGCCAAATCTGATGTCTGAGTTTAAAGAAGTCTTTGGCATGCAGCGGTAGGTGGAGCTTGAGATTTTTCTGGGCTGGATCTACTTTGGGAGGAAAGTTCTATTTCAACAAGAGACAGATCCTCTTTTTCTCCCAGACTACTGGTCAACCCCCCTGGTACAGTCTGAGAACAGCTCAGTCCTGGGGTTGGAGGGTGGGCAAGGATCTGTGGAACCCACCTTGAACTTTTCTGGGATGGGATTTGATGGGAATTCTGTGAGTTATTGTTCTGTAGGGGTCAATGTGAGACTCCCCTCGGCCTGCGGGATCTGAGGCGAGAATTCAGTGTTGCACCCTCACCCCCTCTCTATTCCCCTTAGGTTTGGGGAGCCCGAGGAGTGTGCGGGCATCGTGTCCTTCCTGTGTTCCTCTGATGCCAGTTTCATCACCGGAGAGAACATTGTGGTGGCTGGCTACTCCCCTAAACTGTGATGCAGGATGCTCCAGAGGGTGTGGCCATGGCCCTTGGGAGAAAATGGGGGGCTTTGTGGGGAGTCTCAGGGTCTTTTGGGTAGAGGTTTACAGAGAAAAATTTGCTTGGGAAAGTAAAACGCTTGAAATTCTCACTCAGAAATAAACATGTGTTGTTCCTTCTGATTTGGGCTTATTGTTTGATTTGAGATAGATGAGCAGATCCTTGACCTATAAAGACTCATCCCTGAATAAGTCTTTCCCTTATCCCTGTCCCTCAACCCTGAGAATTTAAGCCTTTTTTACAATGATTTCTCATAAAATTGGAAGTTAGAAACTGAACTGGGTACTTCTCTCTGTCCCTCTAGATGCCCTCGCCACCCTCCTCAGTTCTCTGTTATCAGGAACCCTGAGCTCTAGGGAATGCTCCAATGCAGTTCTTTTTTTGTGTGTGTGTGTGCTTTTTGGGTCACACCTGGCTATGCACAGGGGTTACTCCTGGCTCTGCACTCAGGAATTACCCCTGGAGGTGCTCAGGGGACCATATGGGGTGCTGGGAATCAAACTTGGGTCGGCCCAAGGCAAACGCCCTACCCGCTGTGCTATTGCTCCAGCCCCAAGGCTGCCATTCTTTTTTTTTTTTTTACTTTTTTTTTTTATTAGTGAAACACCATGAGGTACAGTTGTAGATTTACAATTTTTTGTGCTTGGGTTTTGATTATACAATGATCAGATACCCATCCCTCCACCAGTGCCCATTTTCCACCACCATGGATAATATCCCCCCACCCCCATCCCCCCATCCCCCCCTGCCTCTGTGGCAGGGCAATCCCGTGTTCTCTCTCTCCTTTTGGGTGTTGTGGTCTGCAAAAGAGGCATTGAGTGGCAAACATGTTCAGTCCATAGTCTACTTTCGACATGCATCTCCCCTCCTGGGAGGAAGGCTGCCATTCTTAATAGGTAACACTGTCCGTACAGCTCAGTTTCCATCCATACTCTCTCCTTTTTTAACTTCAGGCCTGTGAGTAGTAGTGGGTCCCCTCTTTGGTTAGTCTAGAAGTACTGCATATGACTTGTTGGATGCTCTAAATTATCTCTGCTCATTTATAAATTGAAAAAAAAAGAAATCTCCTTGGTTATCTATGTTGAGAACATCAATATTAATATCTTTTAATAAAATATAAATTTCTGCTATTTGAAAATAGAAAGCATTGTAGCACTGTCCTCCAGTTGTTCATTGATTTGTTCCAGTGGGCACCAGTAACATCTCCATTGTGAGATTTGTTGTTACTGTTTTTGGCATATCAAACTCACCACAGGGAACTTGCCAGGCTCTGCCATGCGGGTGGGATACTCTTAGTAGCTTGCTGGCCTCTCCGAGAGGGATGGAAAAATTAAACCTGGGTCTGCAAAAGAGGCAATGGGTGACAATCATGTTTAGTCTATAGTCTACTTTCCGCATGCCTCATGTCTCACTATTAAAAAAATCACTTCACTTAATCACTTAATCCCCGTTATTCATCGATTTATTCGAGCGGGTGCCAGTAACATCTCCATTCATCCTGGTTGCGTGCTAGCGTAGCCCAATGGTATCTGTTCATTCTAGGAACATGCAGAGCCTCAAACCGATCATTTAGGGTCTTGACGAAGAAGTCTGACCATCTTATAGGTGGGCGTCCACGTGATCTTTTGATGTCCCGTGGAATCCAATCAGTAATGGCTCTAGTCCAGCAGTTGTCTGTAAACCTCATTACGTGTCCAGCCCATCTGATTTTTGATGTTTTGGCAAATGAGACAGCGTCCCTGATTCTTGAGCGTTGACGAAGATCAGAACTCCGGATTCTGTTCTCATTTGAGTGAATCGTGATATTCCAAGCATAGTTCTTTCGATTCCTCTTTGAGAGACCCGAATAGCGTTCTCATCCTGTTTTCGTAGGGTCCAGGTCTCTGAGGCATATGTTAATGCAGGAAGAATAGTGGAATCAAAGAGATGTGCTCGTAGCTGGAGGTTTTTTGTCCTTTTAGTTATTTCTTCAATGCTCTTGAAGGCATTCCAAGCCGCTCTCTTCCTCCTGCGCAACTCAGGTGCCAGGTCATTCATCATGTTGATTTCTCGACCTAGGTATGTATAACTGTTGCATTCGGAGATGGTGGTTCCGTTGAGAGCGAATGGAGCGTCAGGAACAAGGCTGTTTCTCATAAACATTGTCTTCGTAAGATTCAGCTGTAGTCCGACCTTTCCACATTCACGGTCAAAGTCGTTCAGCATTTGTGCCGCTTGGCTGATGTTTGGTGTTATTAGAACGATGTCATCAGCAAAGCGGAGGTGGTGTAGTTGCCGACCATCTATCTTCACTCCCATGTTTTCCCATTCCAGTCGTCGCATGATGTTCTCGAGGGTGGCACTGAAGAGTTTTGGTGAAATGGTATCACCCTGCCGAACCCCTCTCTTGATATGGATGATTACTTCTTTGTAGAATGGTGAGATTTTGGTAGTGAATCCGCAATAGAGCTCACGAAGGATCCTGATGTATTGAGTTTGTACGCCCTGATTGGCTAGGGCTTCCATGACCGCTTCCGTCTCAACAGAATCAAAGGCCTTCTTTAAATCAAAGAACGTTAGACAGAGCGGCATCTTGAACTCCTGAGATACCTCAATGAGCTTGGTTATTGTGTGGATATGGTCGATGGTACTGAATCCTTTTCGGAATCCAGCTTGTTCACATGGTTGTCCTTCATCTAGTGTTCTGCTAATCCTATTCAGGATGACTCGAGTGAATAGTTTGTAGATGACAGACAATAGGCAGATTGGGCGATAGTTGCCAATGTCGTGGATGTCTCCTTTCTTGTATAGTAGTACAGTCCTGCTGGTTTTCCATTGGGATGGAACCTTGCATTCAGACAGGTAGCGTGTGAAGAGTCGAGCCAATGTATTGATGAGTACTGATGGTAAGTTCTTCAGGTGTTCAGGTCTGATCTTGTCTGGGCCAGGTGCTCTTTGTTTCTTTACCGACGAGATGGCATGTTGGATTTCGGAAGGGAGAACATTGGGAACGACATATCCATCATGTGGTATGTGGTATGTGGGCAAGTGGATGTGGCTATTAAAGAGATCTGAGTAGAAGTCATGAATAATCTTCTCCATTGCCCTTCTGGAAGATGTGATAGATCCATCATGATGTCGGAGGGCAGTCATTTTGGTTTTGTAGTTGGTGAAGGACAGGCGGGCATTACGAATGTTTTTCCCAGCTTCTGCTGCATCTACCAGTACTGCTGCTCTCCTGTTTTTGAGGTCATCCTTGATGGCTTCTCTGCACTGTTTTGCCAGTTCGGATGTTCGCTTGTGGTTGCCTGAGGCATGTGCCAAGCCACGTTGGCGAATAAGTTCAAGAGTGTTCGAAGAAAGACGGTTTTATGTGGTTATCTCTCTCTTGGCATTTCTTGCACAATCATGGAGGTGCTGAATCATTCGATCGTATTCCTCATCAATGTTGTCAATGACGGCATCTTCCCATGTTGCCGCAATAGAGCCAAAGAGTTCCCAGTTGGTGGTTGTTCTGGGAGTCCTCTTCTTAAACCTTGCATTCTTTTCTCCTCGTTCTGTGAGGTAGAATTTTGCACGAAGAAGACGGTGGTCTGATCCCGTTTGGAATTTTGGGACAACAGCAACATCGGTTAGGCAAAACCGCCGATTGAATATGATGTGGTCTATTTCATTGTTTTTTATTATTATTATTAAAATTTATTATTAAAAAATAATAAAAAATAACAAATTAAAAAAAATTAAACCTGGGTCGGCTGCGTGCAAGACAAATGCCCCACCCGCTGTGCTATTGATCCAGCCAATAGAAAGTAGAAAATTACTATTTGGTATGGTCTGGTAGATTATTTGGAGGTTCTGGGAATACTCTTATAATAAATTTATAGATAAACATTTTGATGATGCTTGTGCTTAGAAGCCAATGATTATGATTTTCATCTTGCTTTTGAGTATATTGGTAGTTCCCTCCATCATATTGTTGAGAAATATTTTGTTGTATAAATGTCACTGATGATTTGTACCACAGCTTATTTAATCATTTGCTTGTGGAATAAAGTATTGGTTGATGTCTTATTTTTCCCACTTATTTAATCATCGTGATTTACAAAGTTGCTCATGATGGTTCGTCAATCATTCACTATTCCAATACCAATCCCATCATCTTACCTCTACCATTATCTCCATTTCCCAAACCACCCCTCAAGCCTGCCCTCATAGCAGGCCCCCGATAATTTATTTTATATTGTTTGTTACCACTAAGTGGCTAACAGAATGATCAAAAATATTTCCTCAGAAGAAAATTTGTGAAAATTGTTGTATTTCACCATGGGGACATTAAGTCCTTGTCTAAGAGTTTACTGAGTGTTGTTGCAAGTTAAACCTTCTGTGTTAATGTTCTTGATAGTTGAGATTGGTTGGTTTCTACATTACAATCTCTTGTGCTATTACTGGGATGGCAATGTTGTAGAGTTTGGAGATATAATTCCAGAAAATTCAGATTATTAATTGGGCAGTCAGGCTGGAGACATTGGGGTGTGGAAGTGGCTGCTGGGGCTTTGTTAGATTGGGAGCTGATCCTCCCCCCTACAAGATGCCTGGAGGTCTCAGCCAGGAAAGAGTGTCCAAGAAGTTTTTGTGGCTAATTGATCTCTTCAGAGATTTATTTACAAGTTTTTGGAACAAGGTCGATAGATAAACTTACGTGGCAGTGGCAGTGGTATGTGGGCTGGTTGATGACTTTAGTCTTTGGAAATTATGAATAAAGCTATAAATATATCTCTTCTCTTTTTGACTCTGGGATTCCATTTCCTATTTTCCCAGGGGTTACTAAGTCTCTGATGATATTTTGTTGCCTCTTTAACTCTGTGTTTCATTTTGGGTGGTTCTGTTCTATCTTCAAGTTCACTGATCTCTCCTTCTTCAGTGCTAACTTATTATTATTATTATTATTATTATTTTTGCTTTTTGGGTTACACCTGGCAATGCACAGGGGTTACTCCTGGCTCTGAGCTCAGGAACCACCCCTGGCGGTGCTCAGGGGACCATATGGGATGCTGGGAATTGAACCCGGGTTGGCCACGTGCAAGACAAACACCCCACCCGCTGTGCTATTGCTCCAGCCCAACTAACTTATTTTTAAATATGTTAGAAGCTGTGTTTTTCGTTTTCAGAAATTTCAACCTAACCTTAAGGAGGGCTGGGAAATATATAATAACTATGTCACCAGGGAGGAAAAGGAAAATAGATTTTCTATTTAATTATTCTGTAAACAGAATATTAATTTAAACATATAAATTTAATTAAATATTCGTCCTGTCATGATGGTCCAGATTCTTTCATCTTTCAAGTCTTACATCAGAGATGCCTCCAGACCTTGTGCCTGTCCTCTAGGAATCCCAACAATCACGAACTTCCAGAACCCAGTGAAAAGTCCAGGTATGTGGGACCAGCGACTGAAAACTCCAGGCCTCAATGGATAGGGAATGGGCTGGTCCCTATCCATGGCTGGTCTTGTTTTTACTCTTTTAAATTTTTTTTTTTTGCTTTTTGGGTCATACCCCGCGATGCACAGGGGTTACTTCTGGTTCATGCACTCAGGAATTACTCCTGGCCGTGCTTGGGGGACCATATGGGATGCTGGGAATCGAACTCGGGTCAGGCTGCGTGCAAGGCAAATGCCCTACCCTCTGTGCTATCACTCCAGCCCCTTGTTTTTACTTTAAAAAATTTATTTTCATCAAGTTGTTTACAAAAATGGATTACATTCAATATTTCAACACCAGTTCCACCACCATTACACCTTCCCACCACAATTATTTTGAATTTTCCCACCACCACTCAACCCTGCTGAATAGGCAGGTGCTAGATAAGTTATTTTGTATTGCTTGTTATGAATAGCATGAGATGTTGCCTCTTGAAATTCCCTCCATCACATTACTAAGTAATATTCTGTTGTATAAATGTCACTGATAATTCCAGGGAACTACTGGAATTATAAAACTTTAGATAATTAGGGTGCAGAAGCTTCTCTGCAGCAAGCTGCTCAGTTCCAACATTTTTTTGTGAGTCTCTGGATCGTGGCTGTAAATGTGCTTAAATGGCACCTGGAGGCAGTTCGTGGGTGTGATATCCAGGGTCCCTTAGGGCTAGGGAGATGGGAAGGACCAGCCCATTCCCTATCCATTGAGGCCTGGAGTTTTCAGTCACTGGTCCCACATACCTGGACTTTTCACTGGGTTCTGGAAGTTCGTGATTGTTGGGATTCCTAGAGGACAGGCACAAGGTCTGGAGACATCTCTGCAGTGAGCTGCTTGGTTCCGAGGTTGTTTTTTTTCTTTTTGGGCCACACCCAGCAATGCTCAGGGGTTACTCCTGGCTCCACACTCAGGAATTACTCCTGGCGGTGCTTGGGGGACCATATGGGACGTCGGGGATAGAACCCTGGTCGGCCGCATGTAAGGCAAATGCGGGTATACTGTACTATCTCTCTGGCCTGGTTCTGAGATTCTTTTGTGAGTGTCTTACATAGTCTTATCTCTGCTTTCGACTCACACTTCATTCACCACTTATTATTTTCAGGGTTTTTGGGTCACACCTGGAAATACTGAAGGATACTCTTGGTTCTGCACTCAGGAATCACTTCTAGCAGTGCTCAGGGGACCATATGGATGCCAGGGTCAACCATATAAAAGCTGGGTCAGCCACATGCATGGCAAGCACCCTACCTGCTGTATTATCTTTTTGGCTTCTCATTCACCACTTCAATTTATCATATGAAGTCATGCTTTGTTATAGTTCTTCAAGCTACATATTTTCACATCCTTTCCTGTAGCATTTTATGTACCATACCTATTTTGGGGTTATTTGTTTTATATCTCATATTTTTAGATCAAATAGCTCAATCTCAGAAATAATTTCCTTGATTATGCAATGTGATGTTCCTAACCTTATGAAAAGGGGTTTCTTTCTGTGGCATTCATACTATTTTATTTCCTCACAGTAACTTTCACTGTTTGAAATGATCATTTTTATTTGAGTGTTTCATTTTTCATAGCTTATTTTCTCAGTGTTCCATAAGATCAACCACACTTTCATGGTTTGGTTATAGCCATAAACACTTGCATATTAGAGCTGAATCTATCATGTTTTGGTTTAGGCTTATTCTCTTGCACATGTTTCAGACTGAGGAGATATTGTAGTGAGGTCATTAACTAACTAGAGGTCATTTTGTGGACTCTTACAAATTGGTGAAATACTTGCAGTTCTGGATTTAAGGTCATTTTTTCTTTATCTGAGTCTTCACCTTCTCCCTCGACTTTATTTTCATCATTCATTATTTAACAAATGTTCTATACTCCTGCTCTATGTCTGGCATATTCTAGGTAGAACTGAGTCTACAATGGTGAAAGAGAAATGTATAATCACTAGGATACATCATGGATACTTTATTCTTACATTTAGGAAAACATGTTCTCCTAGTTCTCCAGTATCACTTCCAATCCAGTACTCCTTGGCTGTTGTAGAAAACTATGTATACATAAATTAATGCCTTTCAGTCTCTAAACCTTCCTCGTCAGAAAACTCAGTATCCTCACTAGAATATTGTGTATTCAAAAATAAATTCAAAGGCCTCAGAGGCTCTCTCCCACCACCTGTGTTCGGTGGTCTCTGGCTGTTTCCCACACCTCGGGGTGGCTGATGGCAATGGGTCGATGAAGGAGGGAACAGGGGCCAGATTTGTTGGTATCAATAGCAGTTTATTCCAATCTCATCTCCATTCCTCTTCCTCATCCCCTCCCCAATGCTCTTCATCCTCCTCTTGGATCCTGCTCCTCATACTTCTCTTGGATTCTCCTTGATTTTCCCTGACTCTCTTGATCCTCTCCCCGCCCACTCTTACAGCCTTAGTTATGTCCTAAAGCTTGATGAGTTGGGGTTACACATAGTTGTGGTCATACAATCAACAGAGGTAAAGTCCTTCCCTCAGGGGAAGTTTCTTCTCTCATTCAGGAGGACAACCTGCCTAAGAGCGAAATACCATCTATGGTATTTTCCTTATCCAACATACATATAAACATTTATAATATTACTCATTTTGTATGGACACAGTAAGAGATACATTAAGCTTATAGGATGGTTTTCCTGGGCCACCTCGCTATAGATCTCAGACTACAATACTCAGGACAGATTAGTCTTTCTAACCCTAGGGCTGGAGCGATAGCACAGTGGTAGAGCATTTGCCTTGCACACAGCCAACATGGCCGACCCGAGTTCGATTCTTCCGCCCCTCTCGGAGAGCCCGGTAAGCTACCGAGAGTATCTCGCCCGCACGGCAGAGCCTGGCAAGCTACCTGTGATGTATTCGATATGCCAAACACAGTAACAACAAAGTCTCCAATGGAGACGTTACTGGGCCCGCTCGAGCAAATTGATGAACAACGGGAGGACAGTGACAGTGACCTGTGGCAAGGGAGAAAGGACAAACCAATGTTAAACCTAAAATGTTTATAGCTATATTCCAACAGAATATGAGTGCCTACTATGGGAAAGTATCATAATTTATCTTTATATGCATTTTTTACAGGAGCCACAATGGTCAGCCACTGCCATTCTTTTTATCCATGGAAGAATCACTCACAAGATTGCTCTTCACTCCAAGTTTCATCCTCAGCATAGGTGACTTTATTCTTTACTTCATTTGATATTAAACCTTTTGATTCTTTGCCTTCTCAGTTCCAGTGATCTTCAAGTAAACTTCCCTTCAGCCAGTTTCAAACATGGCAGTAACATACTTCTCAACACCTAGATCTCTACCACTCCAGCCCTAATTGTCAAAAAATTATTAATTTCCCATATAAGTTTGGCATTTATTCTACACAGTTCTGCTTAGAACAATCTCCCTTTTGACAAGTGTCTTTAGAACTTCACTAATTGTGTTAGTTTTTTAGAGCCTTTACAGCAAAGTAACTCAAAGTAACTCATGTGTCTTCAACAAAGGTCATTATTTTCTTAAATTTATGTTCTTAAGAAGTTTGATATTAAGGTGCCATCAGGGTTGATTTCTTAGTGTGGTATCTCTTCTCGACCTCAGTCTCTGTCGATTCTTCTTCTTGGACACAGAGCCTATTCCAGTCAGAGAGACCATTAGGATCCACCCTAATAGTCATTCATTTAATCTTGATCCTATTTCCTAATAAAGTCACATGCTGACATTCTAGGGGTTAGGACTTCATTTGCCATATGAATTTGGGGAAATGACACAGTCCAAACCTCAACATCAATCTTCTAAAGTTTTCTTCTTCACTGCCTCACTCCCCACGCCCCATCTTCATCGAAGGGGTAGGGGCAATGGTATGAGAAGAGCTGCTTTCTTATTCTTCACACTGCCTTTAGAATCTGTCTATAAGGGATTATTTCTTTTTCACACTCCCATCAGTGAAGGTGCCCTCTTCCATTCTACCTCTGCCTCAGCGGGGCTTCCCGTCCCACCTTCCTGGATCCTTTGAGCTGTCAATTAAATTTCTTCAGTATCTCAGGCACGTCAATGTCCCCCACCCCCAGCCCTCACCTTCTTCAATGTTTTCAGTGCACAATTAAACCAGAACAACTGGTCTACCACAGATCTTAAAGAGCCTGTGTGCCCTGACAAATATTTCCAGTCTGTTTTGCATTTTAGACCTTGCTGTTGGCTGTGGGTTCCTTGCCTGAAGCAGTTGTTCCATGCAATTGTTTACTTCCCAGTGTGTGTGTATGTGGGGTGTGGGGGATGGAGGGGTGAAGAGAAGAAAGGTAGGAGGTCAGCTGACAACTTATCCCTTTAGTGCCTATGTTCCACTGCTTCCCTTGGGACTAGAGGCAGGCATGGAAACCAAGAGGGGTGGTTCGGTAAGAGCTAGCTTACTCTTGATTTGGGAGGTGGTGGGCAGAGCCATCCCTCTTCTTTAGACAGGAGCAAGAGTTTAAGTGTTTTTTTTTTTTTAGCTTTTTGGCCTTTTGGGTTACACCTGGCATTGATCAGGGTTTACTTCTGGCTCTGAATTCAGGAACTACTCCTGGCAGTGCTCAGAGACCATAAGGGATCCTGAGGATTGAACCTGGGTTGGCCACATGCAAGGCAAATGCCCTACACGCTGTACTATCTCTCCAGCTCCTAGTTTAAGTGTTCTTGGACTCCTTTTATGACTTCTTGGCCTCCCCTCATTTACAGTCACCTGTTCTCCCCTCTTCCTTAAAAAACTGCTTTTACAATGCATTTCAGAAATTCAAACCTGAGCAAAGGTTAGGGTATAGATTTTTAACTGTGAGAGATGCAAAGAATTCCTACTATTGCAGATGATCTCAAAGGATATGGCTTATTGTCTTGTTGCACATTAATCAGTTTTGTAGCCAACTTTCTAATCCTTTTTTTTGGTGCGCGTGTGTGTGTGTGTGGGGGGGGTGTGATGCCCAGGGGTTACTCCTGGCTCTGCACTCAGGGACTTCTTCTGGAGGTGTTCAGGAAACCATATGGTATTCTGGGGGTTGAACTCAGGTCAACTGCATGTAAGGCAATCACCCTACCCACTGTACTGTTACTCTGGCCCCTAACATCCTAATCTTATTCTAACATTTTCTGTAAGCTTCTAAAATGTTTTCCCTTTTTGAATTGGTTATAGCATCTTGTTATTTTGTTATTAATAAATCAAATAAAATCTTTACACCCATTTGTTTTATATTTGAAGGAGACTCATTTTAGTTTTGTGAACATTGTTTTTACTCTGATTTATTGCATGTGATGGTAAACAAAATGGGGAGGCTATGAGACTTTGCAGTAGGATATTGCAGTTTTATTAATTGTGCTGCTGATTTTCTGCCTTTCTGTTATTTGTTTGCTTATCTTTTGTTTCTTTTATTTGCTTTCACTTTTAGGATTTGGGGGGCTGGAGTGATAGTACAGCAGGTAGGGTGCTTTCCTTGCATGCAGCAAATCCAAATTTGATCCCCAACATTCCATATGGTCCACCAAGCGCAGATAGATCCCTAAGAGCAGAACCAGAAGTAATCCCTGAGTACCATGGGGTTGGTTAAAAAAAACCAAAACAACCCAAGAAATAAAAAATGTTTAAATTTTCTCAATTATATAGAAAGCTCTCAAATAATTTTTATTATTCTGCTGTTGCCATATAATAATCATTTTTCTTTGAAAAGCTGTATTTTAAAGTTATCTAAATGATTTTTAAGTTATCTCAAACCAGATTGCATAGTCAATAAATGAAAAATACAGAATTATTCAATGTTAGGTGTGAAGCTTCCCACCTACGCCAACTTTATTGCCAAGCTTTGACCTCTACCAGACACTTTCAAGATTTCCACTGACCCCTTACCTAAATCAGCTTACACCAGCTTTCAAGTAAGTGAGTGCTTCCAATTGCAATGACTCTGTAAGACTTTTTCATAAATCACCATAGAAACAAGACCCTCATGTGGAAAATAAGTCACATTATAATGAGAAAGACTGTTGTAAAATATACATTAATGAGCTGAGTTGCAAACAGAGTGGAACTTTCGATGACAGGGAGGGTAGTTGGAGAAAGGAGATAGCATATCTGCTGGCCTCTAAGGAAAGGCAAAATGCAGCGTCTAATTTTTGTCCTATAAGTATAGGTTCTCACACATCAGAAGATCTGGCTGGATACTTCCACTGTGGTGATGGAGCATGATAATAAGCAAAATATTCATAATATGAGTTACTTCTGCATATGGAAGATTCAGAGAATGTAATACATAAGATTCAATGATTATAGATCAAACCAAAAGTCAGACATTGAGACTGAATTTCCAACTGATGATGTTTTCAGGGTAGTATTTGAGAAGCACTAAGTTTCTTGGAGCTCTGACAATGAAGAGACAAGAAGGCTAACTTGCTCTTTGCCTACCCTCTGAGGATACAGTGAGTCTACAGACTGCAACAGGATTCTCTACCAAACTTCACTTGGTAGGCACCTGATCTGAGACTTGCAACCTCCAGAACATAAAAAATAAATTTTTCTCATTTTAAGTCACTCAATCTATGATACATTGTTATGGAAGCTCAAACTGACTGTGACAATGAGCTTAAGAAAAAGATGTACAAATAAATAAGAAATATGCTAATGCCTAAGTAGAGAAGTGGGTAACAGTTATGAAAAAGTAGTGAACTTAAGGGAACTCCAACTAGCCAATAAATGTTAAGAAGTTCAACTTGATAAGTTATTAAGGACCTTAAGTAAAGACCACAATGCATTGCCATTTTGACAATCATATCAACAACTTATTTTAACTTGTTTTTTCTATTTTTAAAAAATTGTATCACCTTGAGATACAGCTATAAAACTTTCAGGTTTGAGTTTCAGTCACACAATGATCGAACACCCATCCCTCCACTAGTGCACTTTTTCCATCACCAATGTCCCCAGTATCCTGCCCCCTCGTCCCACTCCTCCCCCCTGTCTCTATGGAAGAAAATTTCCCTCTTACTCTCTCTCATTATACTTATGGGCATTATGGTTTGGAATAAAAATAATAAGAATCCATTATGTTTGGACCTTTATCTACTTGCAGCACACATCTCTCATCCCGAGAGATCCCTCCAACCATCATTGACTTAGTGATCCCTTCTCTATCCCAGCTGCCATCTCCCCCAGCTCATAAGGCAGGCTTCCAACCATGAAGCAATATTCCTAGACTTTGTCTCTGCTGTCCTTGGTGTTAGTCTCATATTATGGTATTTTATATTCCACAAATGTGTGCAGTCAATCTATGTCTGTCCCTCTCTTTCTGATTCTTTTCACTTTAGCATGACACTCTACATGACCATCCATAAGCAAATTTCATGACTTCATCTTTCTTAACACCTGCATAGCATTCCATTGTGTAGATGTACCAAAGTTTCTTTAACCACTTTTCTGTTCTCAGGTGCTCGGGTTGTTCCCAGATTCTGGCTGTTGTGAATAGTGCTGCAATAAACATACAGGTGCAGATGTCTTTTCTACTGTGCTTTTTTGCACCCTCGGAATATATTGCCAGAAGTGGTATTGCTGGGTCATGTGGAAGCTCAATTTCTTGTTTGTTTTCTAAAAAGGCTGGACCAGTTGGCATTCCCATGAACAATAAAAGAGAGTCCCTTTCTTTCCACATCCGAACCAGCACTGGTTGTTCTTGTTCTTTTTGATGTGTTTCTGTGGTGTGAGATGATATCTCATTGTTGTTTTGATTTGCATCTTCCTGATGATTAGTGACGAACATTTTTTCATGTGCCTTTTGGCCATTTATATTTTGAGGAAGCTTTTGTTCATTTCTTCTCCCCATGGGTAAACAACATTTTTAAAAGGACAATACTTAATAGGTATTAGGGATGAGAGGAGTTCATTTATATGTTATTGGTAGAAGGGAAATCTACAGCTTTTCAGGAAATCCATTTAACATTATAAATAAAGGAATTTAATTAATCAGGATTTCCTCTTATATGAATCCGTATTAAAGAAATAATAAATGAGGCTGGATATATAGTACAGCAGGTAGGACACTTGTTTGCTTGCAGTCAACCTGGGTTCTATCCCCAACACCACACCTGGTCTCCTGAGCACCATGAATTATAACCTCTGAGCACAGAACCAGGATTTGACTCTGAGCACATCCAGAGGAGGAAGAGGAGGAGATGAAGGAGGAGGAGGTAGAAGATAGAGGAGGAGGAGGAAGAAGAAGGAGGAGAAGGAGGAGGAGGAGAAGGAGGAGGAGGAGAAAGACGGGACGAGGAGGAGGGGGAGGAGGAGAGGAGGAGGGGGAGGAGGAGGGGAGGGGGAGGAGGGTAAGAGGGGGAGGAGAAGAGGAGGAGGGGAAGGAGGAGGGGAGGAGGTGGAGAAGAACAAGACCAAGAGCAAGAACAAGAAGAACAAAAACAAGAAGAGCAAGAACAAGAACAAGAAGAAATGATATAGGAAAATTTTGGTGCAGAATTATTTATATAGTGAAAATATTGGAAAAAGGCTGAATGCACCCAAATAAGAACACTGTTCAACAAATGATGGCTGTTCTCCAGTAGCCCCTGGTTCTCTTTACTTCAACTGTTGTGTGCTCCTTGATGCCCTTTGGGTGGGTCAGCCTTGCTCCAGCATTGGAACAATTCCATATGCTCTTTTTTTTTAAAACATCATCTTTATGTGATTTCTTGCAGCCTTACCTCATCCAGACGTTTGTTCAAATGTCATCTTTGCTAGTGACACCCTTTATAAAAACTGCACTCTTCCCCTCCTCCACCACTCCTTTTCCTGGCTTCATTTTTCTTCCCAGTCCTTATCACATCTAACATCCTAAATAGGACCTCAATTACAGGACCATCCATCTATAAAGTTCATCATTGTCTAGTAGCCTTGAAAAAGGTTTTAAATTTTAAAGCCCAATTAAACTCTACATTTCATGGTGCTGCAGGTTATTGCATGTTTCTAAATATAAGTCAGAAAGAAGGACCTTTGAATCAGATCAAGATGTAAAAGCAGAAACTCCACAATGTGAAGTCAGCAAGCAAGAAACCCTTTTTCCTTGTTACGTGGTAGTGTGGGGCTGGTTACCCACCCTGTGTCAAATTAGTGGTCTCAGGGAAGAACATTAAATACCAGGATGTAAAAAATGATCGACTGATTCTATGGTCTTTGGTCAAGTCTGACATGAAAAAAAAAAGAGAGAGAGACAAGCTCTGATTGGAGCTGATGAAGCTGCAAGCAGAAAGGACAGCAAACAGCTTTGCTATTAGAGGCTCCTCAGCCTTACAGGAAGATTGCTGAAGCTCAGTTAACCAGGCTTCTTGCAGAATTGCAAAACCCAGAATTTCTGCTCTGTTCTAAAATTAGCACAAAAGACAAAGAGGTGGAAGACACAGCAGGGGGATAAAATTGGGACACTGAAGAGGCCAGAGAAATGCAGAAAGCCAGATTCCCCATGCCTTCCTCCATCCATGTACAATGAGATTTAGGCGCCCCTTCTTCCCACTGTCAAGGCCTGTCGGGGGTTAGAGCCTGGTCCTGGCGGCAGATGATGCTGTCTCCCCCTACTGCTAATCACCACGGAAAGTGGGAAGCTCCATAGGTCTGGGTGAAAGGCAAAGTTCTAAGGTTTATATTATGGCTGAAAGGCTCTCTTAATTATAAGAGGCTCTCAGGTCTGTGAACCAGGACATCAGAATGCCTGCTAGAGCTTTGAGGAAATTGATTATCAGTGAAGCCTCAACCTAGACACAATGGGAACCTCCCTGCCTTTCTCTAGCCTTAAAGAGGAAACCTCTCTAAAACTGTGTCAGCAGGAAGAAGGCATCTAAAGAAGACTCTGGGACTCCTAGTCCTGGTTCTCTTCTATCTTTCTCAGGGATTACTTTGAGGGCTGTGGACAAGAGTTCTTTGAGAGGGCAGGACTGTGGGCAGCTGTCATTTGCAGAACAGGCACTATGTCCTGCCCTGACGTTTATCATCATCTCTTTCCTTTTCCAGATGACATTTTATTAATTTATTTTTATTTTAAAAAATTGAATCACTATGAATTACAAAGTTATTCATGATTAAGTTTAGGCATACAATGTTCCAACACCAATCCCTTCACCCAGTGTCCACTTCTTCCACCAGTGTCTCCAGTTTCCCTCCAGTCCTCAGCCTACCTCTATGGCAGATACTTTTTAAAAAGTTCTTTTTCTTTTCTTCCTCTTTGAGGCACTGTGCTTTACAATACTGTTACTGATAACTTACCATGTATATCACTTTACCTTCTTTTGGCACCTTGTCCTGGTTCACAGTGACCACTTCTGTCTATCACTGTCCTAGAGCTCCCTTACTTGACCTGTCCCCCCTCTGTCCACTTCCTCCACCCCTACCCCATGCAGTGACAAGCTTCCTACTAAGGCCCAATTTTTAAAAAAATTTTTATTGAATCACATCTGGACTGGAGAGATAGCACAGCGGTAGGACATTTGCCTTACAAGCAGCCAACATGGCCGAACCGAGTTCGATTCCTCTGCCCCTCTCGGAGAGCTCAGCAAGCTACCGAGAGTATCTCGCCCACATGGCAGAGCCTGGCAAGCTACCCATGATGTATTCGATATGCCAAACACAGTAACAAGAAGTCTCACGATGAAGACGTTACTGGGCTCGCTCGAGCAAATCAATGAACAATGGGAGGACCGACCAACCGCTCACATCCAATTATGATGAAGGAGAAATTGAGAAGTTCTACATGGAGCTAGAGAAGAACCTGCCGTCAGCACTCATCAATACGCTGGCTCGGCTCTTCACACGCTACGTGTCTGAATGCAATGTTCTGTCCCAATGGAAAACCAGCAGGACTGTACTACTGTACAAGAAGGGAGACATCCACGACATTGGCAACTATTGCCCAATCTGCCTATTGTGTGTCATCTACAAGCTGTTCACTCAAGTCATCCTGCATAAGATTGGCAGAACACTAGATGAAGGACAACCATGTGAGCAAGCCAGGTTCTGCAAAGGATTCAGCACCATCGACCATGTCCACATGATAACCAAGCTTATTGAGGTTTTCGGGAGTTCAAGATGCCGCTCTGTCTAACATTCATTGATTTATTTTATTTATTATTATTATTATTTGCTTTTTGAGTCACACCTGGCGATGTTCAGGGGTTACTCTGGGCTTTGCACTCAAGAATCACTCCTGGCAGTGTTCAGGGGACCATATGGGATGCTGGGAATTGAACCTGGGTCGGCCGCGTCCAAAGCAAACGCCCTACCCTCTGTGCTATCACTCCAGCCCCTAATGTTCATTGATTTAAAGAAGGCCTTTGATTCTGTTGAGATGGAAGAGGTCATTGAAGCCCTAGCCAATCAGGGCATTCAAACTCAATATATCAGAATCCTCCGTGAACTGTATTATGGATTCATTACCAGGATCTCACCACTCTACAAAGAAGTAATCATTGATGTCAAGAGAGGGGTTCAGCAGGGTGATACCGTTTCACCAAAGCTCTTCAGTGCCACCCTTGAGAACATCATGTGACGACTGGAATGGGAAGGAATGGGAGTGAAGATAGATGGGCGGCAACTACACCACCTCTGCTTTGCTGATGACATTGTTCTAATAACACCAAACATAAGCCAAGTGGCACAAATGCTGGTCGACTTCAACCGTGAGTGTGGAAATGTCGGACTCCAACTGAATCTTACGAAGACAATGTTTATGAGAAACAGCCTCATTCCTGACACTCCATTCGCTTTCAATGGAACGACCATCTCCGAATGCAACAGTTATGTGTACCTAGGTCGAGAAGTCAACATGATGAATGGCCTGGCACCTGAGTTGCGTAGGAGGAAGAGAGCAGCTTGGAACGCCTTCAAGAGCATCGAAGAAATAGCTAAGATGACGAAGAACCTCCGGCTCTGGGCATATCTCTTCTATTCCACTGTTCTTCCTGCATTAACATATACCTCAGAGACCTGGGCCCTACGAAAACAGGATGAGAATGCTATTCCGGTCTCCCAAAGAGGAATCGAAAGAACTATGCTTGGAGTATCATGTTTCACTCAAATGAGAGAAAGAATTCGGAGTTCCAACCTCCGTCGACGATCAAGAATCAGGGACGCTGTCTCGTTTGCCAAGGCATCAAAAATCAGATGGGCTGGACACGTTATGAGATTTGGAGATGACCGCTGGACTAGAGCCATTACTGACTGGATTCCACAGGACGTCAAAAGACTGCGTGGCTGCCCACCTACCAGATGGTCAGACTTCTTCATCAAGATCCTGAGGCTCTTTGTGTTACTAGAACGAACAGATGCCATTGGGCTACACTAGCACGCAACAGGGACAAATGGAGATGTTACTAGTGCCCTCTCGAGCAAATCGACGATTAACGGGAAGTCAAGTGATCAAGTGATCAAGTGAATCACTGTGAGATACAGTTAAAAGCTTTCATGTTTGAAGTTCAGTCATACAGTGATCAAACACCCATCCCTCCACTAGTGCACATTTTCCACCACCAATGTCCCAGTATCTTCCACACATCCCACTCCTCCCCTTGCCCCTATGGCAGACAATTTCCCCCATACTCTCTTTCTACATTTGGACATTATGGTTTGCAATACAGATATGAGAGGCTATCACGTTTGGTTCTAAGGCCCAGTTTTCATGCACTTTGTTTCTATTGCCTTTGAGCCCCAGTGATTCCCCTATGTGTCTTTCTATCCCTCATATGAGTGAGATCATTCTGTTTGTCCCTCATTTCAGCATGATACTCTTTTATTTATTTATTAATATATATATATATATATATATATATACTAAAGATTATAAGTGCACATTGATAACTCATTTGCAACATCAATTTGGTATGTAGGAAAGTATTTTGAAGTAACAATAGAAAAATACTTATTTCAAATAATTTATCAAATTCAACATGACATTATATGTGTGTTATAGCTTCTTGAGATCTTTTTTTTTGGCCCTTTACCCACTCTTTTTAAAAAAAATTTTATTAGTGAAACACCATGAGGTACAGTTGTAGACTTACAAGTTTTTGTGCTTGGGTTTAAGTTATACAATGCTTGAGTACCCATCCCTCCACCAGTGCCCATTCTGCACCACCATTGATCCCAGTATCCCTCCCACCCCCCATTGCCCCCATTTCATCCTGCGTCTGTGGCAGGGCATTCCCTTTTGTTCTCTCTCTTCTTTTGGGTGCTGTGGTTTGCAAAAGAGGAATTGAGTGGCAATCATGTTCATCTATAGTCTACTTTCAGCATCAGCATGGTATTCTTTTTTTCTAAATTTTTTAAATTTATTTATTGGATCACTGTGGGAAAGGTTACAAAGCTTTCAGGTTTAGGTCTCAGTCATGCAAATATCAAACACATTTCCCTTTACCAATACTTATTTTTTACCATGAAGAACCCCAATAAAACCCCACCCCCCACCCCTCCCAGTCCCTGTGGGGCAGATGAATTCTAGTTAACACTCTATCTGCTTTGATTAGATTCATTGTTTCAATAAAAGATTCACCACTATTATTTAGAGTTTACCCCCCCCCCCCAAATCAGACATGCTGAAAAAGCATTGTGAAGTGATTTGCTTTCTACAGCTGGGTTCAAGAATTAAATGTTGGTTTTGGATTTCTGCTATTTTACTTATTGACCCTGGAAGTATTTCTACTGAAAGTCAGATAGTTAAGAAATTGGTTTCTGTGCTCTGGAGTCGTGGCCGTGCTGGAGAGCCGCTCGTGGGGGGCAACTGGTGGCCTCGGTAGGGCGTGAAGGGCGGACCGAAACGCCCCCCTTCCCATGAGGTTTTAGTCGCCCCCACACCCCTGGCTCATACCTGCTGTCCACAAGGCTCCCATGCGGCCGCCATCTTTCTTTCCAGAGAGGAGAGGGTGAATGGGGCAACACCCTTTCCCCTCCGGACAGACATGATGGCCTGGATTAATGCATAGTCCGTTCACTTTTCTGCTCCAAGCTGCCGGGTTCTGCATTAAGTCCTTGTGCTTCTGGGGCCGTAGCTGTGCTGGAGAGCCGCTCGCAGGGGGCAACTGGTGACCTCGGTAGGGTGTGAAGGACGGACCGGAACGCCCCCCTTCCCATGAGGTTTTAGTCGCCCCCACACCCCTGGCTCATACCTGCTGTCCACAAGGCTCCCATGCAGCCGCCATCCTTCTTTCCAGAGAAGAGAGGGTGAATGGGGCAACACCCTTTCCCCTCCGGCAGACTTGATGGCCTGGATTAACGCATAGTCCATTCACTTTTCTGCTCCAAGCTGCTGGGTTCTGCATTAAGTCCTTGTGCTTCTGGGCTGTGGCCGTGCTGGAGAGCCGCTCGTGGGGGGCAACTGGTGGCCTCGGTAGGGCGTGAAGGATGGACCAGAATGCCCCTCTTCCCATGAGGTTTTAGTTGCCCCTACGCTCCCGGCTCATACTGCTGTCCACAAGGCTCCCATGTGGCCGCCATCTTTCTTTCCAGAGAAGAGAGGGCGAATGGGGCAACACCCTTTCCCCTCTGGGCAGACATGATGGCCTGGATTAACGCATAGTCCTTTCACTTTTCTGCTCCAAGCTGCTGGGTTCTGCATTAAGTCCTTGTGCTTCTGGGGCTGTGGCCGTGCTCCAAACTTAACTCTGATTTTCAGGGAGAAACGTTGGGTGGTTTACTTCCCATTGATCACTTTGTATATAGAGAGATGTCGCGCGGCCACACGGTTTTGAGGAAAAGTCCTAGTTCCCGCATACTCGAGCTGTGCTTGTAGAGGCTTCTGGTCACCAGGGTTCCATCTGGGGGAGGCGGGATGCGGTACCTACCCCATCTGGGACTTCCCGATGATCTCGGCTCTTTTTGGAACCTGTTTTTTTTTTTTTCCTCCGGGAGCTGTGGATCCCGCCCTCCATGTGGCCCTTCTCTTTGGCTGTCAGCATGGTACTCTTAAGATTCATCCAGGTATCAGTAAATTGCATGACTTTATTTTTTTCTTATGGCTGAGTGTATCACTGTGTAGCACTGTCCTCCCATTGCTCATTGATTTGCTCCAGCGGGCCCAGTAGCGCTTCCATTGTGAGACTTGTTGTTACTGTGTTTGGCATATCGAATACGTCACGGGTAGCTTGCCAGGCTTTGCCATGTGGGCGAGATACTCTCGGTAGCTTGCGGGGCTCTCTGAAAGGGGCGGAGGAATGGCTGAGTAGTATTCTAATATGTACATGTACCATAGTTTCTTTATCCAGTTATCTGTTCTTGGGCACTTGGATTGTTTCCAGATTTTCGCTATTGTTAATAGTGCTGCAATGAACATAGAGTGCAGATGTCTTCTGTATTGCACTCTGGGGACCCTTAGGATATATTCCCAGGGGTGGAACTCCTGGGTCACGTGGAAGCTCAATTCCTAGTTTTTTGAGGAATGTACACTTGTTTCTCCAAAAGACTGGAACAGTCTGACGCTCCTTGTTCTTATTTCTTTCCTTTTCCAGATGATAATTCCTTTTTCTCAATGTTTCTCCATCACTTTCTGTCTGGAGTTAAATGTTATCAATCTGAGGATGCTTAGCCATCATAAAGAGTCAGTATAAAAACAAGAAGAATGCACAAGTATTTCAAGGTTCAGGACTTGGAACTGGATGCAGTAATTAGATTTGATGCTCAGTTGCTTAACTTTATGAATCAGTGCATTTTCATTTGTAAATAAGATTGTTGTTTCATATTAAGTGGGGCTGTCTTTTTTTTAGTGTTCACAGGGAAAGAGGGAATCCTAACAACCAAATGGTAGAATATGGTACACATATGTTGCTTCTCTACCCAAAATCTTTAATTTGACTAAATCGTTGTGATCCTGGGAGTCAGTGGAAATGTCAACTCCCACGATTCAGGTGCCTAAATGAGACAGACTTTGCCCACAGTAAACTATACCTGGCCACAGGGATTGATTCAGGAATGGAAAAATAACCAATCAAAATTCTCCCTGGACTCCTGTACCAGAACTAAGATGTTCTTACTGTGAGTTTATGAGTGCAGTTGAAACTGGGCAACTATCTACAGTGCTTCTTAGAAGAAATTCATATGGAGGAGAAGGGAATGGGAACAACAGACAGAAGTGCAATAGGGAGAAAAAAGAAAAAAAAGATTGCACATATAGTGAGAGAGACCCTGACACCTTCTGAAAGCAAATTTGCGTGTTCCAGAAACTATTAAAATTGACTGATGTCAACTCTATACTTTCCATTAACGTGATAATAGAAATCTGCCTTTTTTCCTTTTTTCTTTGCTTTTTGGGTCACACCCAGTTATGCACAGGGGTTACTTCTGTCTTGGCACTCAGGAATCACTCCTGGCGATGCTCGGGGGATCATATGGGATGCCGGAGATCGAACCCAGGTCGGCCGCATGCAAGGCAAATGCCCTACCCACTTCTACTATAGCTCTGGCCCCGATAATAGAAATCTTTCATGTTTTGTGACTTTGAGATGGTTTTCAACACTTGGAACAGAAAGATTCCTGGCTCATCTAACATTCAACCTTCCCTATATAACAATTCAATCTTCGTCCTTACCATTCTGCACCACTCTTTCCACTAACCATTTCTGGTTTCTAAATCTGTAGAATCTTTTCAATCCTTACCTTCCTGGATCTCTTTATCATGTTTAATGATATTTATGACCATGTGAAATTCACCCCATTGATTCTTAGGAGACATTGCTCTTTTGTTATTGTTTTTCTTATCATTTTCCCCTTCATGTATTTTCCAGACTACTGCTTCTCTCTAAAATGATTTGCTCCCCAGGGTTATGTTTTTGACACTCATATTGACTCACTATATAACTTCTCCCTGGGTGATGTCTTTTGCTCCCTGCACTCCTGGTGCTCCGTACACACTGATTGCTTCTAGAGCTTTATCTTTAAGTCTACGGGGTCTCTTGATCTCCAGACCTATATGGTCCATTGCCTGCAAGGTACTGCCTCTCAGATTTGCTTCATACACTTCAAAATGCACATTCTTCAAATCTAATTCATCATTTACTTAAATATCCCTTTTGTAGGTGCACTCTTCACAGTGACTGACCATATTTAAGCACCTGCCTTTCTTTAGAAATCCGAATATCATTGCTGTCTCTCTCTCTCTCTCTTACAATTTCATCAAACTGTCAGTTATATTTGCCGTGTGGGTGAGATACTCTCGGTAGCTTGCTGGGCTCTCCAAGAGGGGTGGAGGAATCGAACCTGGGTCGGCCGTGTGCAAGGCAATTGCCTACCCGCTGTGCTATCCAAATCAATGAACAACAGGAGGACAGACAGTACAGACAGTCAGTTAAATTGCAAAAATATTTTCTAAATCTGTAGCTACCTAGCTCAGCACTTTTGCCTTAGTTTGGCCCAGGAACATGGGGTCACTCTCTTGCATGAGCTCTGGAATTTGATTCCTGAGCCTTGACAGTGAATGAAAAGTGGTGGAAGTGGCTGTGACTTAGATCCCAAAACTTCTCTCTTGAGCTATTATGGAAGTTTTCTCATGTTTTTCTCATCTCTGGCCTCATTTCTCAAGCCTTCAAATGTGGCAAAATATTTTTTTCAAAATGAAATGGGACAGGGGCTGGAGTGATAGCACAGCAGGTAAGGCATTGTCTTGCACATGACCAAACTGGGTTTAATTCCCAGCATTCCATCTGAGTGCAGAGCTGGGAGTAACTCTTATGCATTGCCGGGTGTGACCCAAAAAGAAAAAAAAAAGAAATGAAATGGAACAAATGTCATTACTTTTCTTTCTTTCTACCTTAGTCCTTTATAATTTACAGTTTCAACTCTCTTTCTATGCTTCGACTTATTAAATAGTTGTACTTCCCCAAGTGGAGCCCACTTTCTCTTACTCCATGAATTTGCAGAGATGTTCCCTGTGCCTTGAAAATAGTTTTTCTTTATTTTACTCACTTCCTACTCTTTCCATATGTCATCCAGGAAAAATCTTCCAGACCACCCTTTTTTTTTAATTTTAGAGGAGTACCTTACATTCATTTCTGTTACACTCAATATTAAACCAAGTTGAAATAAGTATTTACTTATCAAGCTTTCACCTTAGGTATTAATTGCTGAGGGAAAAGACCTTAAGGTTTTACCTATGTATTCTCAGGATTTGACATTGAATGTATTAAATACCAAATAAAAATTTCAGTAGTAAAAAGATAAACACATTTTTAAAAATGTTTGAAATTAGATTTAAATACCATGAAATTCAAAGTTGTTCATGTTCCAGCACTGACCCATACCAAAGTTGTTCATGTACCAACACAAATCCCACTGCTGGTGTGACCTTCCCTCTATTAATATCCCCAGTTTCTCACCTACCTCCCAAGCCAGATCCCATAGTAGGCACAAAATGCTTTATAGTACGTTACATATTTATCTCGTAATGGTGTTACTAAAGTAATTTTCTGAGAATTTACTGAGCTGTTAGTGAATATTCTGTGTTATTGTTTTCACTCATTGAGCTTAGTAAGCTTCTATGCAACTTTCTCATCTAATTTGTTGTGCTCCTACAAGCTATCAGTACTGTGAAATTTGGAGATGTTGTGCAGCCACATATACCACCATACTCCAGGTGCTGCAGAACTGGGATAATTCAGCTGCTTGGATCTCATCTGGGCCATTTATATGCCAGAGGAAGTTGGGTGTGAGCAGGGTACTGGGCCTTTCAACAGGGGGAGGGACTCAGTCTGCCCACATCCCAAGAAGATTCCAAGGGTCTGGGTCCAGAGGGAGGGCCTATCAGGGATGATTCAGCTGCAGCAGCATCTCTGAAAACAACCATATAAACAATTTTTTGGCATTTGTCATTACCTGTCCGCCTGTTTAGTCATATTCTTCAGGAAGATGAGAGGGAAGGGAGAAAGCACTTACTGACCATCACTCACTCAACATTGCTGAGTACCTTCCATATGTGGTGTCAGGGATTGAACCAAGATTGGCTACATGAAAAGCAAGTGTCTTACTCTATGTAAATCCTCTGGCCCATGCAATTTTTCCTCCCCAGAAATTATTGGCCAATAGGGCCAGTCATGAGTTCCTGCATTTCTAGGGATTACCTGGCCTAAACTTAAGGTGCTCCAGGACTTTAAGGGACACACCTGGTGGTGCTTCTGGAACTTCAGGGTTGTGCACGGTGATGTTGTGCACGGTGAGCCATGTGGTACAGAGTTCTGAACTGGGTTTGGCAGCATGCTAGAAAAGCATCTTACCTCTTTTACTATTTCTGCAGTCATATTATGATCATTTTCAAGCGACTATTTATCGGAGAAAGAAGATACTCCCAAATCTTCCTTGATTACTAGACACTGGCTCCAAATTTCTGCTAAATCATAAGTGTCCAGAGCAGAAGGTTATGATTTTCAGGTGGTCAATGGGGAATAGGTAAAGCAGTGCATCTTGTTAGTGTACATAGGCTCACTCTGTTATTAATATCCAGGTTTCTATATATAATTAGTATATAATTATAGCACTAGACATAATTAACATCAGAATTTTCACAGTGGTTCTCTGATCTGTGCACTAAGAGATATTAGTGTATAAAATTTATAAAACTAAATACAAATTTATGGATTAAAATTTATAGTAATGTTTGGGTATAACCTTAAAATGAAGGATATGTTTAAGTAGAGCATAAAATTTATAGTTCATAAATAAGAAAGATGAATGAAAGTGATATATTTGGCTATATAATACACATTTTTGCAGGCAAACAATATCATAAACGAAGTCAAATAATAGACTTAGAGCAAATATGTTCTACTCACATGATAAGTAATACATAAAAACTACAAATTGATTCCTCAAGCCCCAAATAATTTAATAGTATAATAGAAGGCATGTGAAAAAATTACAAAATAATACAAGCAAATGATCAATATGCAATGAAAAGATACTAATCTTTAATAACAAAAATGTTCAAATTAGCCAAATAGACTGTTTTAAATGTACCTCACACTTTAAGCCCTTCTCACATAAAATTAATATTATGCTAACACCCTTGTGTCTGCCTTTCTACTTTTTTCTATGCTCAAAATAGATGCAAAATATAATTACAAATGCATTTTTGTTGTTGATGCTTATTTTTCTAAAAATGGTATACATTTCAGGAAAAATAGATAATTCAAAGGACAGGAGACCATACTTCATATGAAGGAAGCCCAGATTCAGTCCCAGGCATTGCATAATTTCCCAAGTACCTCTAAAAACCTTGCTGCGAGTAGGCTATAAGTATCCTCAGGAATGGCCCCCACAAATTTTTTTATAAAGGGTATACATTTCTCAGAAACTTTGTTTTTATCACCCAAAAAATATAAGAAATGTTTATTCAGGTAAATTTTATACAATGATTCCTTCTTTTGAAAAGCTGGATAATAATCTATTGAATGGATAGACTCTCATTTATCCAACTTTTCATTTATTGAACACAGAGAAAAGAGACTTAGATCAGCATCAGATTTCTTGTCAGCAGTAATGAATGCATTTAAGAAGGAATATTCTAACCAGCAAAATTTTACAATTCCTGAAGCAGATACAACAGTGATGAATGTTCATGCTCCCCAAACTATGGCAAGCCAGCCACAGAACCCAGATAGATGTCTGGGGTTTGCATACTGGGATTTGTAAAACCAACATTCAGACAAAAATTAATTAAAATTTGAATATAAATTACATTCCCCCAAATTAAAATAGTCACTGTTAGCAATGATGAAGGAAATATGATGTTGTGAAGAGAGTCAAATGCAGACTTTCCAGAAAGAGAAAGACATGCACCAGTTAATTTCACACATGTGCCACATAAAGAAAAATTGCAGAAGAGCAGAGAAAATAAAACTTGGGATTCTGATTGCAGAGTTAAGTTTACCAAAGGGGGGTGCAGGATGACTATAAGTGATAGAGGGAGTCTAATGTATTATAGAATTACTGGTACCTTGTGGAGTTGTGTGCCTAAAACATATACTATGAGGTAATTGTTGTTATGTTAACAAAAATAAATGAATAAAAATTTAATGATATAGTTTTTTCAGAGAAACAGTTTGCAATACACTAAAACTTTATTCACATTTATCTCCCATCAATTCTACTTATTTGACTTCAATCTAAAGATTTAATGGGGACGCAAAGCTTTATCAACAAGGATGAACACAGGATTGTATATTGTATATTGTATTGTATTGTATAATGAGGATAAATTGAACACAAATTAAATAATTCAATAGTGGTGTTTGTTAAATTCATTGTGGACCATGCATAAGGTAGCATATGCCTCTTTTAAAAATCATGTATTTAAGACACTATAATGTTGTGATGAATGCTCAACACTTACTACTGAAGAGCAAAACAACTCAAAATCAAAATAAGGATTTCTGAACACTTCAAGTGCTTCATGGTAAAAAATACTGTAGCCTGGGAGTGTTTCTGTAATAATCTCTTAGACTCTGAGTTATGAAACAAAACCAACCTTCACAGACCTTTCACAGACCTTTAGGATCAACCATAAACTTGAAGACACTAGACATTCAAGGAGAAAGGTGGGAAAGGTCCATTGCCCATGAAGGAACACTGGTGTTCTGCAGAGAACAAAGGGCCTTTTCCCTGAATGTGCAGTCTGTTATATCAGTCAGTCAGCAGGAATTGCATACCAATGCTGCAGGTGTGGTGGGACACCACTCAGAATAAGCAGTCACAGCTGTGAAGGGATTTGTGCAACACCAATCCCTTTACTAGTAGTCAATAGAGGACCACTGTTCCCTCTATTGATCTAGAAGAATGGAGTCTGAGGGGGGGGGCTTTCATGGTCAGGTTCTCTCCTTCTGAGAAACCCATCTTTTTACCTTGGAGGCTGCAGGTATCTCCTCTTTGTCATCTGAAACCCTCTTCTCTATGCAACATTTTACCCCCACAGCACCTGATGTAAATTCCTGGCCCACCTCCTTTGACTTTGGAATTTGCAGCCATGTACATTCACTATGCATGTTACCATATTTTGTCTATTCTCCTACAGTTTGATTTAATGCTAAGTTGTCCAGTCTTAGACTTGGGAAGAGAGAGAGAGAGAGAGAGAGAGAGAGAGAGAGACAGACAGACAGACAGACAGACTGAGAACCACATTGCCTCTATGGCCTCATCTCAGGCTGTCCATCAGTGCCACTCTCTTCATTCCACTCATTAGACAGGAGCCCGCAGTGAAGAGTAGAGAAATTCAGTTCCACATTTTGAAGGAAGAATATTAGAATTTATGGACTTATTAGTATTACTATTATTTTGAGCATTGGGGCCTCATCCAAGAGTAACCACTTGTAATCGGCCAGTAGCGTCTCCATTCGACCCTGTCTTATGCTAATGTAGCCCAGTGGTGTCTGCTCACTCCAGGAACATGAAGAGCATCAAACCGTTTGTTCAGTGTCTTTGAAAAAGTCTGACCATCTCATAGGTGGGCGGCCAGGTGTTCTTTTGATGTCCCACGGAATCCAGTCAGTAATGACTCTAGTCCAGCAGTTGTCTCTAATTTGCATTATGTGTCCAGCCCACCTGATTTTTGACATCTTGGCAAATGAGGCATCAAACAAGGCATCATGTTTGTCAACGTCCAAGAGTACACAGGATTAATCCTGGTTGTGCTCCGTGGACTGTATGTGGTGATGGGAGTTCAAATCAGATGCAAGGCAAGCATCTTAACTTATGTACTATCTCTGGCCCCTTTGAGAGCATGTTTGGCAATTCAAGCAAGGGAATGAAACTATTCCTATACTCATGACCAAACAATGGTCCAACCCTAATTGGAGTAGGCTGTCCTCTTTGAATTGTGCAGCGTTGGGAGGGATGCACATGGAGTGGTGAGGGAGGAAGGGGACACCGACCTAGCTAGCCAGGTCAGCTGAATCAACTCTAGTGATCACTGGGGTGACATATGTCACAGCCAGACGCCCTCACATCCTATCTCTGGCCCCTTTGTAGACATGCATTACAGCTATCTCAGATGTATTAAGTTTGAGATATCTGCTATGGAAGTATTAAATAAGATATTTTCATATTAGTTTGGGGCTCAAAGAAGAGGACTGAGTTGGATACAAAGATTTGGAAGTCTCTGGTATACACAAATAGTATACATTATGGTATCACCAATGTAAGCCTGAATCCAGAGAACTCATGCATACTATTTTTCTGGAAAATTTATGAATCCTCTATTGCCATGGAAGGTATGTTCCTTTGAGGTCATCACTTGCTCTGTAGCCCCTTGGAACAGAGTTCATCATATCACTAAAGGTTAAGAAATAGGCCAGAGAGATAAATTAAAGATCTGAGTACATTTTATTTTATTTTATTTGCATGCAGAAGGATACTTTGAGGCCTGGATTTGATCCAAGGTACCATGTGATCCTATGAGCACCCCTGGGAGCAACAGCCAAGCACAGAAAAAAGAGACTAAGAAAGAGGTTTACTAAGAGAAACTCTCAAAGTTGAGTCAGCAAGAATGAATGAATAAGAATAAAATGGGTCACTTTCCTCTCCATATCTCTTGGAAATGTGACCTTGTTCTTGAGGCATCTGTTGACAGTAGGGTTGGTTTCCAGTGAGGGACCTTGTCTCCCTCTTGTCCTGCATTTTCATGGTACAGTTTGAAGAAGTGGCCATCATGGAGTCAAACTCTTGGGTCCCAGATTTACAAAGCTTAGGTGCCAGTGCTGCCTGGAAAAGCTGGCTTGCCTTGAGCCCAGGAGAAGTTGCTGAAAATCAATGACCCTCCAAAAAGTTTATACCTTGGGTGCAGCTCTTATGAGCTTCAGTAGAGAATTACATTTAAAAGAAATTCCCAGATTCTTTGCACAGAGCTCCTAGGACATGAATAATTTTCTCACGATCAGAGTCTATTTTGTTGTTTGTGAGTGTATTTTATTTCACCCTTTCCAACAATCACGCCTGAGTTTGGGGCTGAAGAGATAGTACAGCAGGTAGGGCCTGAGTTCATGATGATGAGGTGACTTCTGGAAGACCCTTAGGTGACAGTAGGATGGAGGGAAGCCAATAGGATGGAGGATGGTGCCCCAGTGCAGGAGGAGCCAACTACACGATGAGCAGGTTGTACTATTCAGCCCACACCTTGAACTCTGAGAGGAATGGGAAGGTTGGAGATTGACTTTAACTGACAGTGGCCAAAGATTTAATACAGTATAAATTAAATCACAAGAAAAAAATTCCTAAAAATGGCCTTTGGGGAGTTTCTGGGTGAGCGAACACACGGGTGAGCTATGAGATTGGCCTGGGGAGAACACAAGGACTCTGCACTGTCCCAGCTTAGCTATGCGTCTTGTCTGATTCACTCTTTATGAGCAATAAATTCCTATAGGATAGATTTTAATTTCTTCCTAGATTTATTTTAGCACTGTGGTTTACAAAGTTGTTCACAATACAGTTATTTTGGACGTTGGATGTTCCAGCATCAATCCCAATACCAGTGTGACCTTCCCTCCACCATTGTCCCTAGTCCCATCCACCCGCCCTCCTGAGCTTCGCCTTAGCAGGCACAAAATAATTTATTTTATATCTCTTGTTACAAACATGGTAAATGGAATTATCAAATAATAGTTTAGGGGCTGTAGTGAAAGTACAGCGAGTAGGGTGTTTGCCTTTCATGCGGCCGACCTGGGTTTGATCCCCAGCATCCTATATGGTCCCCTGAGCACAGCCAGAAGTAATTCCTGAGTGTGGAGCTGGGAGTAACCCTTGAACATCATCTGGTGTGGCCCCAAAAGAAAACAACAATAAAAATTTAAAAAATTTAGTGCAAGAAAATATGTGAGAATTGTTATATCTCACAATGGTGTTATTAAAATCATTGTCTGAGAATTTACTGAGCTGTTGAATGCTAGTTGAGCCTTCTCTGTTATTGTTTTTGCTTATGGAGCTTAGTAGTGGGCTTCTATGTTACTTTTTCATATTTTCCCCACATTCTGCTCCTGTGGGGCTGTCAGTATTGTGGAATTTGGAGGTGTTGTGCAGATACACATGTAGCCATGCACTCCAGGAACTGTAGAACTGGGGAGATTCTTTGACTTGGTGTCTCTTGAGGTTACTCATGAAGCTATGAAGCTGGGCCATTTATATGCTGGAGGCTGTGGGTGTAGATGTGGCTGCTGGGGCTTCTGGGATTAGGGGGACCTGAGGAGGGAGGTTGCCCACCCCCACTCCAAAAAGGTCCTAGAGTTTTCAGGCCAAAGACCAGTGTACTTGGGAGTTTTATTAACATCTTGGCATGTTTTCTGAGATTAGTCCTAAATCTGCAATTTTAAATAGTATGCTTTCCTGAGTTCTGGGAGTCATTCTAGTGAATTCTTTCCCCCCCCCTTTTTTTTAATTGGTGAAACACAATGAGGTACAGTTGTAGATCCACAAATTTTTGTGCTTGGGTCTCGACTATACAATGATCAAACACCCATACCTCCACCAGTGCCCATTTCCACCACCATGGATAATATCGCTCCCACCCCCATCCCCCCATCCCACCCTGCCTCTGTGGCAGGGCATTCCCTTTTGTTCTCTCTATTCTTTTGGGTGTTGTGGTCTGCAAAAGAGGCGTTGAGTGGCAAACATGTTCAGTCTATAGTCTACTTTCAACATGCCTCTCCCCTCCTGGGAGGATCCTCCAGACACCCTTTATTTGGTGCTCCCCTCTCTATCCGAGCGTCCTTTCCCATAGAACACCCGGCTGGCCTCTAAGCTATGGAGTAATCCTTCTGGTGCTGACCTCAGCCATTCTTGGGTATTACAGTGATACAAGTGAATTCTTGAATGTGGGGTAGGGGACCATCGAATCTTTTAAAT
Organism: Sorex fumeus; assembly: GCF_029834395.1. Taxonomy (NCBI): domain Eukaryota; kingdom Metazoa; phylum Chordata; class Mammalia; order Eulipotyphla; family Soricidae; genus Sorex; species Sorex fumeus. The sequence goes on along the minus strand of NW_026606155.1, from coordinate 71,752,265 downwards.
TTGTAGGTGGCCAGGGGAAAATAAGTGTGAGTAGCTTGGGATTTCCACTTGAACCCAGTATCTGAAGAAAAGGAGTGTTGTGGGGGCTAAATCCTTAATTTGGGGGGCTTATGATGATTCCAGATAGTCACTACTAACACTGGGTAAAATGGATGCATACCCTGTTGGTGTCAATTGAAGACTTGATGAAATGAAAAGAAAAATGACAGCTCTTTGGTGCTGAGAAAAATGACAAATGTTTAGTGTTGGGAAAAACATATTTGGTGTTGGAGCGTGCCATACATCTCCCTCTGGGAGCAAGGAAGTCTTCTTGTGCTAACTAATTCTTTGTCCAGACAAGAACAAAGCCTCAGGAGCATTTCCAGACTCTACCTGATTCCCAAAGGAACTTAATCAAAGAAAGGTCTGACAAAGACCACCTGGGAGGTGGAAGAAAAGTGAGCATTTTATTACTATTATTATTATTATTATTATTATTTTTCTTTTTGGGTCACATTCAGTGACAGGGGTCACTCCTGGCTCATGCACTCAGGAATTACTCTTGGCGGTGCCTGGGGGACCATTTGGGATGCTGGAAATCAAACCCGGGTTGGCCATGTGCAAGGCAAATGCCCTATCCACTGTGCTATTGCTCCAGCCCCAAAGTGAGCATTATAAAGGCAATAGAAGATGAGTGGTCAGTCTAATAATTGGGACCTAGAATAACGTTTAACACTGTTGTTATTCATGCCTTGGCAGGTGAATGTGTGCTCTCTGGCTATGATCCAGTCTTAGCTTGGGCTGCTATAACAAAATTCCATGATCTGGATGCTTACATGCTTATTTCTCACACTGGTGAGGAATGTTGGTGGAAATCTGGGTTTAGGGCGCCAGCAGTGTCAAATTCTGGTGAGAAACTATCTCCTGTCTGTAGACTGTTGGCTTCTTACATCCATGTGTAGAGGAGAGCAGAGAGCCAAAGCAATTTTTTTCATTACACCTTTTTTTGTTGGGGTGTGTGTGGTAGGGTTGGGTTTTTGGATCACGCCTGATTGGGCTCTGTGCTCAGGGATCACTCCTGGCTCTACGTAAGAGTGAGTCTATTCAGTGGCAGAGATTGAACCAGCGTCTGCCGGGTGCAGGGCAAGCACCTTACTTCTCATGCTGTCTTTCTTGCCCTATTGATATCACTGTTTTAAAAGCACTGATCCTGGTCCTGAGGACTATTGCCTTCAGATCCAATCTCTTCTCTAAGACCTCTCACAACTAATACCATCACACTGGGGACAGATTTCCACATATGAACTGGGAGAACACAGGCATTAAGTCTCCGGGGCCTCTGTTGAAATTAGTAAGCATCTGTTAATAAGCATCCCTTTTTTTACTCTGTGCCACCTGAGGTTTATAGCCCTCTCTACCCAAACATAGCCTCCTCTTGTCTGGAACCATATTCCTACCTGCCCAGTTGCCCTAGGGGGTCAGTTTCCATCTTTTTAGTAGACCTTTGGATGCATGACTACTAATTGCTATGAATCTTTTCCACAGCGACACCACTTTCCACAGAAATCATTGGGCATGGTCCTGAGCAACTGGCCCCAGTCCTCTGCCCACCATCCAGTAGCCTTGACCATTTCCCATCCCTTCCTTCTGGAAGCTTCTTCCCTGACCACCTGATCCTCTTTTCATGCAGACCCTTTCCCTTTTTTCTCTCTCTCTGTTTAAATGAGGTCCAAATTCAGGGGCTGCCAGGATTATATCCTTATATTCTGGGGTGGGGGTTGGAGGAAGGACAGAGCACATAGTGTGGGATTGAACTCAGGATCTCACAGATGCCAGGTATCTGTTCAACCGATGGATCCTATCACTGACCGTAACCCAAACTTGGATGTCACATTCCAGCCCTTCCTGGCCCAGCTCTGTCTCCTCACTGCCCAGCCCAGCCTCCTGCTCACTTCCTGGAAACTCTTATTGCAGTGTCTTGTCTGCCACTAAACAGTGTCCCCACAGTGCTGCTGTCTCCAGGGAGCCTGTTCTCACCTCCACTCATTAAGTGGCACGGAAATCCCAGCTTGTCTAACGTGCTTTCCCAGAACCCTCTTTCCTCCTTTCCTGCAGGGTGATGAACTGGAGGAGGTGTCAGATGTGTCCTTTGGGCAGTAATTGACAGTGAGGGGCTTCATAAGCCAAGTTCTCCTGGTGGTCAGCACCAAGCCCTCAGCTCTCTCTGCCAGGACTTTGGAGCTGTGGACACTCCCAGCTCCTCCCCATGTGTTCACAGCTCTTCCTCCTCGCTTGCCTGGATTCTAGATCCTGGATGTGAATGTGAAGGCCCCAGCCTTGCTGCTAAGCCAACTGCTGCTCCATGGGGAGAACAAGAGTGAGGGCAAGCAGGGCCCACGAGTTAGGGTGTCTTAACCTTGTTAAGAGTCCAAGGGGACTCTTAGGAAGAGGTTCCCCCCCCCCAATAATGTCCCAATAAGTAGGAGAGTTTCTAGTGCCACCTGAGTCATATCTTCTTCTTGTTTTTTCTCTTTTTGGGTCACACCCAGCGATGCACAGGGGTTACTCCTTGCTCTACACTCAGGAATTACTCCTGGCGGTACTCGGGGGACCATATGGGATGCCGGGAATTGAATCCGGGTTGGCTGCGTGCAAGGCACCCGACCCACTGTGCTATCACTCTAGCCCCTAAGTCATATCTTCTAAGTTACCTGGTTCCCAGGGGAAGGTGACCTAGGGAAAGGGACACTTAAAGGGAGAGTGATCAGCTCTCAGATGCGGTCTCGCCTATGGAGCTCCTCCCATCTTCTGCCCTTAGTCTCTGCATCAGAGTCCACAGCCACTTCTGCTCCTGCTTTGAAGTGAGATGTGCAATGCAGGTGACTCTAAGCAGGTGACTCTTATCCATTTCCTTCCTTGGGGAGGGGTTGCTCCAGGAGGTGTCAGCTGATCCCACCTCACACCTATGACTACAGCCTTCCCTCCCATCCCACCTCTGTCCCCAGGGACCAACGGGTTCGGACTAATCCCACCAGGGGACTGGCCCCCCGAGCTCATAGGGTTTCCAGTCTGTGTGACGAACTTTCAGGGGCCAACCTCCCCAAGAGTTTGTTTCTGGCCTGGCCTGGCCCCCCACCCCACTTCCTCCTCAGGCCTCAGTACATGCTGGGAAGCCCCTTCCTCTAAGTATCAGTTTTCTTCTTGTGCAGTTCCTTAGCTTGGTCACACCTGCCTGTCTCATAGGACAGGTTGGGGTGCTGATGGCCATGGCTGAGTCTATGCGTCTTCAACAATTGCGAGAATTTTGGAATGGGGCAGTGTGTTCAGAATAGGTCAGGGTTGTCATGACATGGGGTTTGTGGGTGTATCTTTTTTTTTTTTTTTGGGTGGCGCACCACGAGCTTGGTCCTGGCTGTATGTTCAGAAATCACTCCTGGCAGAGTTCAGGGGACCATATGGGATGCTGGATATCAAACTCAAGTTGATCACATGCAAGGCAAGTGCCCTAACGCTGTGGGTGTATTTTTTAAATTTCACTAAATCTTGTTTCTTTTTTGTTTTTGTATTAATTTTCTTAACTTTTTTTAAAAAATGGAATCACAGTGAGACACACAGTTGCAAAGTTGTTAATGATTGCGTTTCAGTCATATAATGTTCCAATACCCATCCCTTCATCAGTGTACATTTCCTACCAACAATGGTCCCAGTTTTCATCCTGCCCCCACTCCACCTGCCTCTGTGGCAGGTATTTAATTTTCTTCTCTCTCTCTCTCTCTCTCTCTCTCTCTCTCTCTCTCTCTCTCAGTTTAGGCATTATGGTTTGCAATATAGACACTGAAAGGCTATCAGGTATATCCCTTTACCACTTTCAACACTCAATTCCTGTCCAAAATCACTTATCACTTAATCACTTAACTTCCCGTTAGTCGTCGATTTGCTCGAGCGGGCGCCAGTAACGTCTCCATTTGTCCCTGTCGCGTGCTAGTGTAGCCCAATGGCATCTGTTCGCTCCGGGAACATGAAGGGCCTCAAACCGATCGTTCATTTCTGTTGAAACGGAAGCGGTCATTGAAGCCCTAGCCAATCAGGGCATTCAAGCCCAATACATCAGGATCCTCCGTGAGCTCTATTGCGGATTCACTATCAGGATCTCACCATTCTACAAAGAAGTGATCGTTGATGTCAAGAGAGGGGTGCGGCAGGGTGATACCATTTCACCGAAACTCTTCAGTGCCACCCTCGAGAACATCATGCGACGACTGGAATGGGAAGGAATGGGAGTGAAGATAGATGGTCGGCAATTACACCACCTCTGCTTTGCTGATGACATTGTTTTAATAACACCAAACATCAGCCAAGCGGCACAAATGCTGGCCGACTTTGACCGTGAGTGTGGAAAGCTAGGACTACAGCTGAATCTCACGAAGACAATGTTTATGAGAAACAGCCTTGTTCCTGATGCCCCATTCGCTCTCAATGGAACGACCATCTCCGAATGCAACAGCTATGTGTACCTAGGTCGAGAGGTCAACATGACAAATGATCTGGCACCCGAGCTGCGCAGGAGGAAGAGAGTGGCTTGGAACGCCTTCAAGTACGTCGAAGAAATAGCTAAGAGGACGAAGAACCTCCGGCTCCGGGCACACCTCTTTGATTCCACTGTTCTTCCTGTCCAAAATGATCATTTCCAATTATTATTGTCATGTTGGTTCCTTCTCTATCCTAAGAGCCTTTCACCCCCACACACTCTATGGCAAGCTTCCAACCATTGACTAGATCTCCTGGCCCCTGTTTACCATGACCTTGGATATTAGGCTCATTCATTCATTCATTCATTCATTCATCATCCTGTTATTCGTCGATTGCCTTGAGCAGGCCCCAGTAATGTCTCTTTCATCCTAGCCCTGAGATTATATTCAAGGCTCTTTAGGAGAATGAGACCCATCATTGTTACTGGTATTTGGCATATTCGGTATGCCACGGGGAGTTTGCCAGACTCTGCCCTGTGGGCAGGCTACATTCGATAGCCTGCAAGTTTGTCCAAAGTAGGAATGAGATAATAAGATGTCATAAAAAGATGTCCTGACAAGATGTCGCGCAGCCACGAATGCGGCGGCGCGGTTCCGGGAGCTGGATTTTATATTCTTTGAGTCTTGGCCGCTGATGGGATTACACGGCGCCAGGGGGCCAGGTGGTGGGTGTGACCCCCGCCTACTGGAATTTGGAGGATCTGGGTGGAGGATGCTCGACTCCAATTCGAGTAGGCTTGGAGGACTCGGCCCCGGAACCCGCGTGGCTTTGTCCCTCTGCCAGTACCTTCATGTGTGCGGAGAGTGGTCTCGGCATGGTGTTGGCTGGTCCTGGAGGTCTTCCGCTGCCGGAGCCCTGGCGCGGGGTGGGGAGGAAAGCTCAACCCGCTCCCCTCCAAGGGACCCCGGCGAGGAACAGCCAGGGCAGGAGACTCATACTATCTATATATTAGGCTCATACTATCTATATATCTATAGCTACATATTTATCTATATCTATAGATATATTACTGTCACTGTTACTGTCCACCTGTTGTTCATCAATTTGCTTGAGCAGGCCCAGTAACATTGTGAGCCTTGTTACTGTGTTTGGCATATCGAATACGTCACGGGTAGCTTGCCAGGCTTTGCCGTGTGGGCAAGATACTCTCGGTAGCTTGCCAGGCTCTCTGAGAGGGGCAGAGGAATCGAACTTGGGTCGGCCGTGTCAGCTGCTAGATATATTGCAATATATCTATATCTATCTATCTATGGGTGTATCTTAATCCTCTGTGATAACCAGGTCCAGAAACACACCACAAACTTGTCCCAACCACATTCAATATCATGCTCAGAGAGTCAGAGAGAAGTACAAGAGCAAGATGCTTGCTTGCCTTACACAAGGTCAACCCCAATTTGATTTCTGGCACTGCATATACTCCCCTGAGGACCATATGGTTCACAGAGTTAGGAGTGATTCCTCAGCACAGAGCCAGGAGTAAGCCTTGAGCACCACAGGGTGTGGCCAAAATCAGAAATGTAAAATAAAACAAAAATAAAGTCACACATATCATATCAGCGATCCAAAGCTGTGTCTCCGTGGTTGTTTGTAGACCGTGCACATGTCATGCCCTGGGTTTGCACCCTGGCACTGCAAAATAAATAAATTAGTTAATAAAGGAAAAACAAAAGTGGTCATTGTTGTGAACTCAGCCGGGCCCCACGGTGCCAGGGCTGTTGTGTGTGGTGGCACAGGCTGTTCCTGAGTGAGGGCAAAGCCCCAGGATGGGGTAAGGGTGAGGAAGAGAGAACTGGGAGTGAGGGCAGGGCAGGGGGCTGTGCTTCACTCCCTGCATCCTGTCTGTCTGACATTGGCATTCTCCTCGGCAGGCTCGGGGAATGCGGTGCCTCCGAGGAGATGTTCTTCTTCATTCACACCAGGGGGCAGTACAGGCTCTCAATGTCCCTCTGTGGTGACTGCAGGCAGAGTTCAGAAGGCAATTGAAATTTGTGAAAGGACTTGCCTAGGCTGACCAGCTCTGCCCTTGGGCCTCTTTGTTGCCTTGAAGCTGGTCAGCCCAGACAGTATCCGCCACCCTGATGGCTCTGTAAGCCTGGGTTTCACCCTGCTCTGAATCAGCTCTGGGCCTTGGTGATTCCCAGGGGAAGAAGGAGAAACCCAAGGGAGCCTGTGGTAGCACCAGGGTGGGGCGGCACTGGGTGGTGAGGGGGTAGGAGGAGGAAGGACAGGCCTCCAGCCGAAGTCAGAGGCTGTCTGCAGGGGAGTAGATAGACAGAACTCTCAGGGGCCTGATTCCATGTTTCTTGGATCTCCAGGCAGTCTAGGTGGGTCCAGCTGCCCAGTCCTGCCGTCATGGCTGGCAATGGCTTCTCTGTTTCTGGTTGCTTTCAGGGAGCAAACAGAGCTAAAGGAGATCTGAAGGAAGGCAGTGGCTCAGACGCCACTTTCACTTCACACAGGGGTCCTTCTAGTCCAACCTTGCATGGTTGTCCTGGACAAGTGCCAGCACTTTTCCTGGTCCTGGTTCTCCTCTGAGCAGGGCCATGCCACACTCTCTTGCCCTTCCCCCAACGCCCTCCTTTGGCTGACCCAGACCCGAGATCTCATTCCCAGAGGTTTTAAAACCTCTTTGTAGAGAGAAACGCTTGGCCCACAGTTTCACTTCTGTCCCCCTTTGGCAGTGACAGGCACCAGCGTCCCAGCCCTGCTCCAGTCTAGCGGACATTGGCTTCTCTACCTACCCAAAGGCTTACACATCAGTGGAAGAAGTGGAGCTTTCCTCCCCGGGGACTTTCCATATCCACTTGATTCTATTCTACCATCCCTCTGGGCCCCTTATTCCATCTTGTCTGCAGTTTCAACCTTTCATACAGCACCATCGACACACAGAGCTCAAACTCTTATGTCTGATTATTCCAGAACCTGTGTTACTTCATTCCTTCCTCTAAGAGTCCCTCGCTCCTGTGCCCTCTACAAGTCTTTTCTCTTTTCTTTTCTTTTCTTTTCTTTTCTTTTCTTTTCTTTTCTTTTCATTATCAATTCACTTGCTGAGGTTTAGTTTTCTGCCTTTGGGAGGATTTATGCATCAAATTTGCAGATTCCCATATTCTCTCCAAATACTCTGTGAGGTCTTCAAAGATTCTTTCCTAGTCACAGAGGTACATGTCTAAGCCTGTTGCCATCTTCCAAGTTGATTTTCTTCTTGGTTCTAATCTATGGCTATTTCTACCTTCCTTGCTTAGTGTGGCCTAGCTGTGGACATCACAGCCAGTTTGGCTAGTGAACAATATAATCATTCAGGCCCAGAATAAAGAAAACTTTGTCCAGGACCCTAGAGAACAGGGGAGGAGCTATCTGACATGAATTTCCTTTACAGTTCTGGAAACAAGCTAGAGATGTCGGATAGACGTGCTTCCAGGACATACAATACTTCTCAAGATTTCATGTGTAGGGGCTAGAGCTATAGCACAGTGGGTAGGGGGTTTGCCTTGCATGTGGCCAATTCGGGTTTGATTCCCAGCATCCCATATGGTCCCCCTAGCACTGCCAGGAGTAATTCCTGATTGCATGAGCCAGGAGTAACCCCTGTGCATTGCCAGGTGTGACCCAAAAAGAAAAAAAAACCCACAAACAAACAAAAAAAACCAATTTCACGTATATTGCCCCCTTGGACAGATCACAGTAGAAGTGAGCAGGCTCTTAAAAGAGGAAGCCTCAGTTTTCTCTTAACAGGTGCTGCAAGCAGCTCCATTTTACATTTTAACTGTCTCCATTCTACAGTTTAAACACCCCTGAAAATTCCTGGACTCTGAGATCGAGGAAGTTTACAGTCTCCCAAGATCATAAATTCTGCTCCAGACCTTGGACTCACAGGAGACTAAGGGATAATGGTGTAATACCTGAACAAATGGTGAAACATATAAACTAAAAGGTCTTTAATAGATAGTCTCCACCAACCTAAATGGGAATGCAAGGTATTAATCAGTATCATAGCAACACAAATGAGCCCTAAATTGACAAGACATCCTTGGGAAACAAATAGGAATCACTTAGTACTCTATTTGATAAGTAACACAAAGACCTGGTTTTCATATAAACTCACCCCCCCACCCCCTAACCCCACCCCCACCCAGTGAGCCAGACTTAGCTTAGTCCTATACTAAGTTCTTCCTCTGTAGAGGATTCTCTTTCTTTCCTACTTTCTGACAAACTTTTCTGTTTCTAACTCTGAGTCCAAGCATCCTTATTACTCAATATTTTGGGAAGCTGAGAGCCAGGAACAAAAACAGAGACCTGTCATCTCTGCTCCTGCATTACTCTTAGCCAGACATTTGGGGGTCTCCGCTGTCCAAACTGGGGCACCAGCCAGGTAGTCATTTTCTCAACTCTCCACTGCTTGGTAGCTCAAGCTCATGTTGGCACAGTCCACATCCCACCACTCCATCTGTGAAGCGTCAAAACTCTCATGGTGCGGGGTCCAATGGGGATCTGAGAAATGGGGCATCCCATCACCACTTGTTAAGTGCAGACTGGAATTCTTCAAACAGGCTGTGGGTTCCCAAATACCCTCATGTCCATGTGTTAAAAAGGGCCCTAACTAGAACTACAAGTCATATTTCTTGGGCTGCCCCATCTTCCATGAAGGTGATACTTGGCTGGACATCACAGATTTTGCAGAAGGGATGTCTCTCTATGTCTTTCCATTGTCTCTCCCCACTCTTTCTTTTGTTCATGAGACTGGGGACTTTGTACTATTGTTCCGTCCTTTTGAATGTGCTGGCAAGGAACCCTTCTGCCCTAACAAATTGCTCCATCCCCTGAGGGGTGAGGGGCAGCAAACAAAGTAGATATGGCCACATTAACACCAAAAGCTTACTTACCTTATTTACAAAAGTCAAGCAAGGACCCCTGGCTCTTCCCCTGGGACCACTTACTCTTAGGAGGGATGGGACTGAGTGACATGTCAAGTCTGGAGCAAATTGGATTTTCTTCAGCTCTGGGTTACGTGTTAAATATGTTGATACTTCAGGTCAGTTTTATTCTATCAGTTACTTTGATTTAGGGAGGAGGTAGTGGAGGCCCTTGCTGCAATTCAGCATTCTCAGTATGAGGAAGTTGTGGCTTTGAGATCACCTATTTCTGTCTATGTAATTCTCAATTGCTTTCAACCCGCTAGCATAGGGGGAATGTTTAGCCCTTCCATGATTACTTTCCCTCTCTGTCACTTTCTGTTTGCTTGATTTTGGGCCACATGTAGCGGCGGTCGGCTCCTGGCTTTGCACTCAGGAATTACAGGCTTGGGGGACCATGTGGGATGCTGGGGATAGAACCTGGGTTGGTCTTGTGTAGTGCAAGTGCCCGATCTGCTCTACTGTATCTCTGAGCCCCTCTGTCACACTTCACTGTGGCGAGAATGTTGGCTCTGTCAAGGCTGCCTGAATAACAGAAGTCCTGCTGTTGTCACCCCTGCTCGTGGCCATGAACGTGACCACAGATGGGGCTCATGCGCATCTGTTAAGTGTGCTGCCTCTCATTCGCTGCCCAAATTTCTCAGGCCATCTCTTATTTCTGCAAACATCAGAGCTTTGACTACTGTCACCATGGGAACAACAGGTATCTGTCCTTGGGAGGGCTTATCAAAGACACAGAGTTTCTATTTATTTATTTGCTTCATTACTGGCACATTACATTCTTTTTCAGCGTGGCCTCATTTTTTGGAATTCCTGCTAAGTATTCAGGAACCCTTGAAGGGAAGCTAACACGGTGCAATATAGGATAATGGGAAGTCAAGATTATTCTAAGACTGTTTAGTGAGCCATGATCATTACATTTTAGACCAGGAGGGATGGGTCAGATCCTTTCAGACTATCTTCCTTTATTTTCTCCAAAAATTTCAAAATATTTCATGGCTTATGCAACACAATACCCTGGCTCCATCTTGATTTTTTTCTCTCCTATAAGGCAGCTCGGGATTTTTGCAGCAAAATACAGTGAAATGAAAAGGATCAATAGATGCATGCTCAGCCACACACAATCACCTGCTGCTGAGTGAAATAAGAAGCAGAGTGAAAACTACATTTTAATATCACTTATGAGAATAAAAAAAAACTAAGCACTGGGAATAGGGTAAATTTTTAAAGAACTATGCATGAATCAAGAGCTACAAATGAGGTGTATTAGAGTGGGTGTCTTTAGGGGAGTGGAGGTTGGAGAATCAAACAGAAAGAATTTAGCTGGGGTATTCCTGACTTTGTGCTCAGGGGTGACTCCTAACAGTGCTTGGGAGACTATAGGTGGTGCCAAGGATAGAACCAGAGTTGCAGCCTCTGCAGCCACATGCAAGGCAAGTGCTGACCACCTGTACTATTTCTCTGGCTCCTAGGATTTCTTTGGGGAAAAGGGGAGTCTCCCATGCAGTGTTCAGGAATCCTGGGTACCCTTCCTCGTGATTCTCAGTTGCTTTGGGATACCATGTGTTATCAGGGATCAAATTGGGGTCAGTCACATGCAAGGCTTGTGCCTTAATCCTTGTACTTTCTCTCTCTGGCCTTAAGATTTTATTTTTTGTTGTTTGTTTAGTTTTAAGAGTAAGGAAAGTGAAAGTGTAATGTTTGATAAAATAGCAGTGAGAGCACACTGTGAAATGAGAAAGATGAACCTAGTGCCCTGTGCAATTTAGGATAATGGGAAGTCAAGCTAGAGCTTGACTAGATTCTAAAAAGCTAGAGCAGGGCTAGAGAGTTAGCTCAATAGGCTGATTACACGCAGCACCTCCTGGTCCCCTCAAGCACTGTCAGATGTCACCTGATGCACAGAGCCCAACATAGACCCTGAGAAACACCAATTACCAATATGTGATGCTCAATACCCTGAAATAAAGAATCTGTAAATGACAAACATAAAATTAAAAACTAGAGCAAATGATTGGCCCCTGTGTCTTGGGTGGGTATAATAGCCAAGTCAGATCCCAGACAGTAAAACCAGTAAACTTTTAGATTCCCTCACTCCCTTTTTCAAGATCAAAGGATCTTGCTGCTTACTGCTGGGGCCCCTGCTGTACCGAAAGGGTTAAAAAGCAGAGATGTGGAACTAAAAAAAGCAAAAGGAGGCAGGTTGTTCTTCCTGAAGAGGGAAGGGAACTGCTAGAGGAAAGAGAGAAAATACCTGGGAGCTGTGGAACCTGAAGTTTGCTGTGATCAAGAGAATAAGCAAATTTGTGTACAGACCCCAGAAGCATTCTGGGTGAATAACAGGAAGACACAGCCCTTTCTGATAGATTGTAAATTAGAATAACCCGAAACAACTTGTCTAAGGCTCAATGAAGTTTATAGTACATAAGATAGGAGAACATGTTTTTGTTCTCTTGGTAGGGAAAGATTTTAAGAGAACACCAGAATATCAACCCTACAGAGAAGACAAATATGTTTGATTACATTAAAGTAAGAACTTTTAAAATTAAAAGATACTGCTAAGAAGATACGAAGGTAAGATAGACTGAGAGAAAAATATAGCCAAAAAAAAAAAACTAAAAAGAAAATGGGAGAGACAAAGGAGGGTGGGGGGGACATTAGTGATGAGAAATGTACACTGGTGAAGGGACAGATGTTGAAGCATTATATGATTGAAACCCAATAATGGACAACTTTGTAACTGTGGATCTCACTGATTCGATTTAAACAATATATTAAAAAATAGAAATAACTAAAATATAAATGGGAGAGAGGCTCAAAGAGACATTTGCAATCAGAATTTACAATTGACCCGTAAACATAAGGAAAGTTATGCAGTCATGGTAAGTTTACTCCAGAAATTAAAATGAAACACACAATAAGATATGTCAGAAAGTTGGAAGAAACCTGAACATATCAAACGTTAAGATGTGGAGCAACAGGAGTGCAAGCACATTGTGGGGAAGTGAAGTTGCTGCCACCACTAGGGGATAGCATTGTCCACAAATACTGAACAAACTTAACTCTACTTCTAGATACATAAACAGTAGGATGTGGTGATTTCTTTAGGAGCAATATCCTGATGTTTTTTTCTACATGATGAACTGTGAAAATTTTCTTTGGAAAGAATGAATTTCTGTTTTGTAGCTTCATTTGTAAAAGACCCAACTGAAACAACCCAATACCATTCAACAGTGGACTTATAAATTAAGATCTATTCTAGAATGGCATCCTCTACAGATATGACAAGGAATTCAGGGAATTCTCTGAAATTATGTACAGTAATAAAGCTGACATATATACTCTGGTAACGTTGAGTGATTTTGAGTCAATCATATATACATCATAAGAATCTCTTGCTGTAAGGTTTTTTTTTGTTTTTTTTTTTAAATGGGTAAAACTAAGGTATAATATTTAAGGATACAACTCAGTGCTTAGTAGAAAAATAAAGGTAATCAAAGCAGCGATTTATGTAACAGTCAGAATATTGATTGAAGAGGAGTGTGGAGAAGGGGCATAAGATATTTGGGAGTTAGAATGAAATAGCTTTGGGATTGTTTATTTGTTTGGATGGTGTCTGGAAGACTATATTTTGAGATCACCATTATGCTTGGTATATATTTTTATTACATGCTCTATTTTGGATCACTGTATCACTGTATCACTGTCATCCCATTGTTCATCGATTTATTCTAGTGCGCGCCAGTAATGTTTCTATTCCTTCTACCCCTTAGACTTTAGCAGCCTCTTCTTACTCATCTTTTCCCAACAATTGGAAGCTCTTTCAGAATCAGGGGAATGACACCTGTTGTAGTTACTGTTTTTGGCATATTGAATATGCCACAGGGAGCTTGCCAGGCTTTGCCTGTGTGGGTGGGATACACTTGGTAGCTTGCTGGGCTCTCTGAAAGGCATATATTCATATATTTCTCTCTATGATTTGTTGCCTACTATCTGAACCCCATCAAATATGGTGTGCTAATTATGGAAAATGGGTAAAGTGTCGTATAATGTGTCCTGTGGCCACGAAGTGGCTGTATGGTCCACAAAGTGGCTTGGAGCATAGAGGTGGTTGGAAAGTGGAGGTCAGCTGCCCAGGCTGGGTCCATTGGGGCAGGGAGGGCTCTCACCCGCCCCACTCTGGGATGCCCAGGGTGAAAACAGACTGGCACGGAGTCCAGTAGCATGGTTATGGGGGCCTCATTTTATACTCCTGTTTGGGAGGAGCAGCCATGAGTTCTAGAGGGTAGCAGATGTGGAGATTATCTGGTGCCGGCAGGGTGTGGCTTATGGGTGTGATCCCTGGGTCACCAGAAACTGTGTGACCGGAGATATATAGCATATATCTCTTGGTTATATGCTATATTTCACAAGTGAAAAGCTTTTTTTTTTAAAGACTACCTTCACGGTCAGTACAGATGTTTGAGGTGGACCTGTTTATGAAATGCTGGTAGTTGTAGTTTTCATTTGGTGGGAAAGAGTGCTGGTCATTGCAGTTAAAGGCACTTTTCTCTCCTTCATTCTGATGGCGTTTTTAAGCACCCATGTGTCTGGTGCTGGAAATATGCCTCTGAAAGAGAATTCATAGACCTGGCCCATCTGAGGAAAATCATCAAGTCTAATCAAATTCAATAGTACATACAAAGAGCAGTTTAGAAGAGGCTAAATGCTACTTTGTATCACTGTATCACTGTCATCCCACTATTCATTGATTTGCTCAAGCTGGCAAGTAACGTCTGCATTCGTTAGACGTTTGATTTTACCAGCATCTCCTTACTTGTACTTTCCAACGGTGCCATATTGGAGGCTCTTTCAGGGTCAGGGGAATGAGACACATCCTTGTTACTGTTTTTGGCATATCGAATACAGCACGGGAGCTTGCCAGGTTCTGTTGTGCAGGCAGTTTACTCTCAATATAGCTTGCGGGGTTCTCTGAGAAGGAGAACCAAAGTATAAGAGGTCATGCCCTTCCTGGAGCTTTGTTTTATAGTCTCTGGATCTTGGCTGTTGATGGGATTTCGTGGCGCTGGGGGCAGTTTGTGGGTGTAACTACCTAGCTACTGGAAAATGGGGAATCTGGGTGGAGGAGACCCAGTCCCCATCTGAGCAGGCTTGGAGATCTCAGCCCTGGGACCCACACACCTGGATTCCTCTGCCGGTTCCTTCATGCGTGAGGCTAGTCCAAGCATGTGGAGAGTGGCCTTGAGCATGGCTGTGGCTACTGGGGCTCTGCTTGTGTCAGGGAGGGAAACTCAATCCGCTCCCCCTCCGAGGGGCCCGGGGTAAAGACAGCCTGGCACAAGGGCAGGAGACTCTGCATTGCTCTCTTCCGGGAGCTTTGTTTTATAGTCTCTGTATCTACTTTGTCACTGTCACTGTCACTGTCTTCCTGTTGTTCATCGATTTGCTCGAGCGGGCCCAGTAACGTCTCCATTTTGAGACTTGTTGTTACTGTGGGCATATTGAATACGTCAAGGGTAGCTTGCCAGGCTTTGCCGTGTGGGCGAGATACCCTTGGTAGCTTGCTGGGCTCTCCAAGAGGGGCAGAGGAATCGAACCCGGCTAGGCTCTAAAGAGTAAAAAACAAAGACGCAACCCCCCAAGCGGCCCCCTGGTTATCCTCCCAGAGCCCAGGAACAGCAACCCAAAGATAAGGGCGTGCTAGGATTGAGCAGACCTGCACAGGTTTTAGCTGGGCCAGATTGGATCCCAGATCCAGTCTACTGAGTTTCTCAACTTGGAAAACAGATAAAGAACAAACCATCTTCAAAGATCTCATGGTATAGAATTCCTTCATATTTTTCTTCCGTGATGAATTGTAAACACTAGCTATGGCAAGAGAGTGAATTGATTCCATCAAATATAAACCATACCATTGACTGGGGCTGGAGTGATAGCACAGTGGTAGGGCATTTGCCTTTCACGCAGCCAACATGGTCGACCCGAGTTCGATTCCTCCGCCCCTCTCGGAGAGCCCGGCAAGCTACCGAGAGTATCTCGCCCGCACGGCAGAACCTGGCAAGCTACCAGTGATGTATTTGATATGCCAAACACAATAGCAACAAAGTCTCCAATGAAGACGTTACTGGGCCCGCTCGAGCAAATCGATGAACAACGGGAGGACAGTGACAGTAACCATTGACCGAAAAATAATTCCTTTGTGTTTTTATTTCAGTCATATGTTTACACAGTGTTAAGGAGAAAGGTTATAAGAAAGGATTGTGATCAATTGTTTATACATTTGAAGAATTGATTTGGAAAACTTCTTATACATAAGTATGAGAGAGAGTTATAAAT
This sequence comes from Sorex fumeus, assembly GCF_029834395.1. Lineage (NCBI taxonomy): Eukaryota > Metazoa > Chordata > Mammalia > Eulipotyphla > Soricidae > Sorex > Sorex fumeus. Next base: position 71,736,510 of record NW_026606155.1, on the reverse strand, counting down.
AACTGGGAGTTCATGGAGGCCGATGAACTCAAATAAGTTTAGACATCATTACATTTTGCGCTTGAAATTTCACAAAATCTTAAAACCGTGTATGGAGAGATTATTTTAAAACAAAATATCTTATTTGTACCTCAGTGGAGCTTACAATTTGACAGTTTACTTTCTGACAGTTCTCAGTTTGGAGAGAAAGCACAGAGGTTAAGCACTTGCCTTTCATGCTACTGTCTCTAGTTCAGTCCCTAGCACCCCAAGCACTGCCAGGAGTGACCCCTGAGCACACAGCCAGGAAAAGTCACAGTCCATGGTGGCCCAATAACTCAAAAATATTTCTGATAGTTCTGTTTGATATTTACTCATAAATATTTAACTGAGAGTTGGCTAGGAGTGGCATGGATTTGCTATCACCAGAGCTAAACTGCCCCCATACATTTTTTCTCTCTTTTTTTTCTGTTTTTTTCCCCCATATTCCTCATACACTTTTGTCAAACCAATTCTTTGTCCTTGAATTCCTTTGGATCATCCTTTCCTATCATGTGCCTCAAATAACTGGTATGTTGCTAAAATGAATATTATAATTGATCTGTACATATCTAGCTCATCACTAATTGTGTATCTATTTTATATCTCCCTAGCTATACATTTTTCTGTCCATCAATCATATCTATGTTTCTGTCTGGAGACTGGCAACTTCATACGGTTCAGCTTAATATCACTTCCTTTTACGTCCTGATGTGTATTCAGGTAAATACCTATTTTCCTTGGAAGCCATCTTCCCTAATCATCAATCCTAAAAGAGTTGTGTGTGCTTTGCAGAAGAGGCGAGGACTGCAAAAGAAACAATGACCAGAATACAAGGCCTTTGCACAGACTGGGAGACAATATTTTCCCACAACTTATCTGACAAAGGGTTAACGTCAAAGATATAAATATATATATGTGTGTGTGTATATATATATATATATATATATATATATATATATATATATATATAATACCATAGCACTGTAGCACTGTCCTCCCATTGTTCATCAATTTGCTTGAGCAGGCACCAGTAACGTCTCCATTGTGAGACTTGTTACTGTGTTTAGCATATAGAATATGCCACGGGGAGCTTGCCAGGCTCTGCCATGTGGGCAGGATAGTGTTGGTAGCTTGCTTTCCTGGCTCTCTGAGAGGGATGGAGGAATCGAACCTGGGTTGGCCCCATGCAAGGCAAATGCCCTACCCGATATATATATATATATATATATATATATATATATATACACACACACACATATATATGTGTGTGTGTGAGTTTATATGTGTGTGTGTGTGTGTGTGTGTGTGTGTGTGTATGTACATCTCTTATAGGGCTGGAGCGATAGCCCAGCGGCAGAGCATTTGCCTTGTGCGCAGCCAGCCCGGCCGAGCCGGGTTCAATTCTTCTGCCCCTCTCGGAGATCCCACCAAGCTACCAAGAGTAGCTTGCCTGCACGGCAAAGCCTGGCAAGCTATCCGTGATGGATTCAATATGCCAAACACAGTAACAAGTCTCACGATGGAGATGTTACTGGGCCTGCTCGAGCAAATCGATTAACAACGGGAGGACAGTGTGTATTTATACATCTCTTATAGAAGGAATTAATGGTGCCTGGGTGAAATACAACAGTCTTCACACTTTTTCCTCTAAGGAAACTCTTTTGTAGCATTTTCAGCGGTTTTTTTTTCATAACAAACAATACAAAATATATTATTTTGGTTCTGCCTTGGGGCAGGGGTTGGGGTTCGGAATGGAAACATCTGAAATATGGTGGTGGGAAGGCATAATGGTGGTGGGATTGGTGTTTGACTATTAAATGTAATCAAATAGGGGGTATGGTGCCACCAACAGGATCTGTACCTGTGGGGCAAATGCATCAGCAGCCTTCAGGCTTCCTGACACCCCAAAATTGCCGCTGTGCCTCTGACTGGATCCCAACAACTTGGGACCAAGTTTACCAAGAAATTAAATGGCCAAAAGTTAGATATATGAGAGCCATGCCCACAAACCGCCACTGACTTAGTTATAAAAGCCTATTTATTGGCATTATTTTAGAGACCCATAGACAAATCTTGAAAGAGATCCAAAGCCATAGTTAATCTTGGACCCGTGCATGGCTGAACAGACTGGGGTAAATTGGAGGGGAACGGGTTAGCGTGGTGGCCCACCCAAGCAGAGCCCCTAGCAGCCACTTGCTTCCACAATCCAAAATTGTTGCCTTACTGCTATCCTGACTCTACTGTCTCAGGATGGACCTCACTAAGCTATAATCTGTTGAAAATTCTGGCACTCAGGTTTTGTGACTGAAATCTCCAGGCTTTCTCGGAGTTGGGATGGGCTACCTGCCCACACTTCCCAATACACATGGAAGTACTGGCAGTCACCCCCACAAACCAATTCCAGTGCCACCATGTAAGCTCTACTACTGGCCTTGCTTCAAAGACCCATAAATAAGTCTCAAAAGAGATCAAAATCCACAGTTAAGCTTGGACCCATGCATGGCTGAACAAACTAGGGTAAATCAGAGGGGGGCAGGTTAGCATGTGCCTACCCAAGCAGAGCTTCCACCAGCCCACCTTCAGGGGTCTGAACCTTTGCGGCAACTGAACCGAGGCACCTACATTTAAAAAATGTAATCAAATATTGTGAGCTACTTTATAAAATTTAAAAAATTTTAAAAAAGAATTGGTTGTTGATGCGTAGACAACAAAGATAGGAACTGCCAGCAGTGAGCCATATCTATTCAAGTGTAATCGTCTCATTCAGGTTGTTAGGCATTCAAATAAATCAATGCTTATGGCCAAGTTCGTGTTGACAAGGACACCGACACCACCGACGTCAAGACCCTGAACAATCGGTTGGAATCTCTTTGTGTTCCTAGAAGGAGCAGATGCCATTGGGCTACAGTAGCATGCGACAGGGACTAATGGAGACGTTACTGGCGCCCACTCAAGCAAATCAATGAGTAATGGAATGTCAAGTGATCAAAAAAGAAATAACATTTGACTATAAGAAAAGATGAAGTTGTGCAATTTGCTGCTATGTGGATGGATCTGGAAAATACAGCGCTGAGTGAAGTTACTCAGAGAGAGAGCGGCAAATGCAGAATAATATCCCTCATATGCTAGATATAAAAAAAAAAGTAAGGAAACAACTAGTGCCCAAAGGCAACAGAAATGGAGAAGTGTCCTGTAGTGAAAAACATGTCACTTTAGGAGGGATAGAAGGATATGGGGGTTGGGGCACTGGAACAATTGTGGAGAGAAGTTGACACTAACTCTAGTGGACGATGTTGTGTTTTATGAATGAAGACTTGCCATTATCAATATTGTAAACCTCTGTGTCTAAAATTTTACAAACATTTAAAAAATTTTGTTAAGGCTCATGATTTATAAAGTTATTCATAGATAAGTTTCAGGCATACAATATTCCAACACTAGTCCCATGGTATTCATTTAAGGGAAAAAGATTTTCCAGTTTGACAGTTGCCATTCTTTATGGTTTCTGTATATTAAAAAAATTGTCCACCCTTTTCCATTTACCCACAATCACAGTGAAATAAAAAAGGAATTTTAAAAAGTAGGAAAATAATCCAAAAGAAGTTGTACAACTTGGGGCTTCAATTTCTTTGAAAATGGGTTTTTAAAGATGAGAAGATAAAAGACAAACGGAGCAAAATCTATACTCGAAGAAAATAAGAAAAAATATTTTATATTTGAAGTAAAATAGAATGTATGTCCAAAATCCCAGACAAAAATCAATAACAAAAACAAGGTCATGATACAGCATTACAAAATTTTTAAACTGTAAGGGGTGGAAGAAAGAATTCTGTAAGTTTTCAAGCAGAAAATATAAGTAGGTCATTCTCAAAGAGTAAAATATCAGACTAGCTTTGGCTTTTTCCACTCTAATAAGCAATACCAGATGACAATGAGATGACACCTTCTATGGAAAGATAAACTGCAACTCAAGAATAATGGCCCACATCAAGCCCTTTGAACAGGAGGCTAAGAGAGACTCTCAGACACGCTCAATCTCAAAAAAAATGTGGCAATGAGAGGCATCTTTTGAAAAGACTACTAAAAGCTACACTATATAGTATGCAAGACTAAAATCAGAGATAGACATTTGAATGGATAATAGCTAAAAATGAAACCATGATAATGAGATACAAATAGGGTTAAAGAAGATAAAGATAGAAGGGCTCTTTCAGATGTTAATTTTTGTAATCCTTTAAAGAAAATAAGAAACAGCAGGCATATTGTGAAAGAAAAAAAGTGAGAAGTAACAAATTTAGTTTGATACTATGAATGGGAAATTAGGAATAGGAAGTATAGACAAAAGAAGTTATATCTTTCACCCATAAAGAGGAATAGAGCATACTTTTATTAAGAGAAATAGAGAATATTATATAATTTTAAAATAAAAAAATTGAAATTACATGTAGTTTACCTTTTTAAAAAAATCTTCCTAGTATTTTTAAATATAAGGAGGAAAGAGTCTCTATTTTCAAAGGACAATGAAGATGTTTATTGTATGTTGTTCCAAATACCTGATTTAACATAGTCTAGCATTGAAAGGCTGTTTTTTCCTAAATCAATAAGAAAATTAATTTTCCACGAAAAAATGTTCAATATCACTAATCAACAGAAAGACGCAAATAGAAACAATGAGACATCATCTCTCAGAACAGACTAGCACACATCAAAAAGAACAAGAGCAACCAGTGCTGGTGTGAATGCAGGGAAAAAGGGACACCCATTCACTCATCAACTGGTGCTGCCTTATTGGAAAATAATAATATTCCTCACAAAACTAGAAATTGAGCTTCCATATGATCCAGCAATATCACTCCTGGGGATATGCCCTAGGCCCCCAATATACACAGCAGAAAGCCATCTACATTTCTATGTTCATTGGAGCCTATTCACAATAGCCAGAATTTGGAAATAACCCGAGTACTGAGAACAGATGACTGGATAAAGAAACTATGGTGCATCTACACAATGGAATACTATGAAACCACAAGAAAAAAAATGAAGTCATGAAACTTGCTTATAAATGGATTGAAATGGAGGGTATCATGTTGAGTGAAATGAGTCAGAAGGAGAGGGACAGACAGAGTGATTGCACTCATTTGTGCAATATGAGTAGAAACAAGGGCCAGGAAGACTGTCCACAGTTGGAAGCTTGTCAAAGCGGAGTGGGGGAGGGCAGTTTGGATAGAGAAGGGATCACTGTAACAATGGTAGTTGGAAATGATCACTCTGGACAAGAACTGCATGCTGAAAGTCATAAAGGGATAGACATGATAACCTTTCAGTACTTGTATTGCAAACCAGAATGTCCAAAAGGAAGGAGAGGAAGTGAGGGGGGGAGATAGAGATATAGACAGATAGATAGAGAGAGAGACAGAGAGAGAGAGAGAGACAGAGAGAGGGAAGAAAACTGCTTGCCATAGAAGAAGGCTGGGTGGGGGATGGGGATTGGGAGGGAAACTGGGGACATTGGTGGCGGAAAATATACAATAGTGAAGGGATGGGTGTTGGAACATTGTATTTTTTTGTAACTGTGAATTTCACTGTGATTTAATAAAAAATTAAAAATAAATAAATCACTATATCACTGTATCACTGTCCTCCCATTGTTCATCGATTTGCTCCAGGGGGCACCAGTAATGTCTCCACTGTGAGACTTGTTGTTACTGGCATACTGTTGTTTTGGCATATCGAATATGCCATGGGGAGCTTGCCAGGCTCTGTTGTGTGGGTGGGATACTCTCCGTAGCTTGCTGGGCTCTTCTAGAGGGACAGAGGAATCGAACCTGGGTCGGCTGTGTGCAAGGCAAACGCCCTACCCACTGTGCTATCACTCCAGCCCAACCCCCTCCCAATGGTACTTACCCTGAGTTTTTTATTTGTTAGCGTGCTATTTTATATTTCTTTGCAACTCCTTGAGGATGGGGAATCTGTTGGCTGTTCTATCCCTGCTTCATGGTGGAATTCCTGGATTCATTGCTTTATCTCCATGTAGATTAATGCTAAGGAAGATGAAGCAAAGGGAGTCTTTCACACTTCACCAACCCAGTGACTTCTCCAGCTGTGGGGAGCAAACATCTGTTGATAATCTCGTGTTGTCTTTTACCTTGCCTAGTAGCATGGGTGACAGTTTGTTATGAGGATGAAATGGATACATAAAGATCATGGAACACTAGCACAGAGAAAACAATAAATAAATAAATAAATTCCAGAGCATCAGCTGAACTCCCTGAAAGGTAAGAACAAAAACTGTGATAAGAATATCAAAGATCAACAAACCCAAGCTCTCCCTCCTCTTGCTAACATCTTAGCAACCGACAGATTTAGAGGCAATGTTCCGGGAAATCTTATAAAACTAAGTTAGTATTTCCTCTTTCAGGGGTTGCCTGCATCTCTCCCTGATATATATATATATATATATATTTTTTTTTTTTCACTTCATGGTTTGTATTTGCCACCTTGGGTATTTATTATTTATTTATTTTACTTTTGCTTTTTGGGTCACAAATGGCAATGCACAGGTGTTACTCTTGGCTCTGCACTCAGGAATTACTCCTGGCGGTGCTCAGGGGACCATATGGGATGATGGGAATCGAACCTGGGTTGGCCACGTGCAAGGCAAAAGCCCTATTGCTCAGCCCCCACCTTGGGTATTTAACCACGGCTCTACTTGGGAGGTGTACTTAGTTCTCTCCACTCTGGAGAAGACTGAGTTCTTTCTTGAGCACTTAGTTCTCTTTCGCTTCCCTCATATTTCCCAAATAAACTGATCTCACGGCACTATTTCTTTTCTTCCTGAGATTCCTTTCAGGTGATAGACAGATTCGGGCAGAGAAAGGGCTGACTTTCTTTCCCTGCAAAGAGCAGATCCCTCACCCCAACATGACTTGATTGCCTGAGAAATTAGGTGGTGGGATTAATTTCCCTGCCCTGGAGATCCAGTGGGACTCAGAAGCAGTCTGAGGATTGCTGGTGGGACACAAGTATCTTTGTGGAGGTTGCTCATCGAAGACGTCATCTATCTTCAGTCCTAACCTTCCTCTCCTTGGGCCTAAACACCTCTCTCAAGGCTACTACCTCTCTCTCACTCTACATAAGCCACCTATAACATAATTTTCTCTTTTATCTGATAGAGAAAGAAAGAAAAACACAACAAAAATGTATTCTTTGCTCTCACTGATGTCAGTTTTTTTTATGATTCTATGTACAGAAATTACAGACAGATTATAAAACAAGAGATCTCGACTATTAATTCTTTATAACATTAACTCTACTGAGTATCAGGAAACAGACAAATATAAACAATTAAGTTAATACCTTATTGAATAAACTATTAAAACATCTTTGGATAATTTTCACCAGATCTTTGATAAGCCTGATAAATATTTCCATGAGCATCTTGGTTTAGTTTAGGATATTCAATATGCCAAACACAGTAACAAGAAGTCTCACAATGGAGACGTTACTGGGCCCGCTCGAGCAAATCGATGAACAACGGGAGGACAATTGAGAAATTTAAATTACATCTGAAAGAATTTTTTTCTTTCTTTTCTTTCTTTCTTTTTTTTTTTTTTTGGTGTGTGTGTTTGAGCCACACCTGGAGATGTCCAGGGGTTACTCCTGGCTCTGTACTTAGAAACTATTGCTGGCTGTACTTCAGGGACCATATGGGATGACAGGGATAGAACCTGGGTCAGCCACATGCAAGGCCCAGGAGTTTCTTTCTTATGCATCATTTTGTATTAATTCTCCCATTTAGATTAATATCAAAATAATTGAAAAAACAGTATTGCTCATTCATAGTAGTTAATGGACAGAAGGTGAATATATCCTTATTGAACTATATTAGAATATTGAATATAAATATACACTTGCAGAAATTATCTGAGTATAGGGAGTCTGCAAAATAATTTGGCCATGTTCCTCAATATGCTCTTCAAGAACAGAAAAACTTAACACGAAAGGATAGATGTTACTGAAATCCACCTTTTACTAAGCCCCGAGGCATGTCAATGCAGGAATGTGAACAAAGTTGATTGTTCAACACTTTACATAGTGACTACAGGTCTGGTCTGGTAAGGACCAAGGGACTGAGGCTACAACCAAGAAAATCGTTCTGCTTATAAATATTAATTTAGGTTCTAAAGTCTCTGAGGATTAATTTTCGTCTTTGGAAAGTGTTTATGAGTGTGTGTATGTGTGAGTGTTTGTGAATGTGAGTATGTGAGTGTATGAGTGTGTGTGAGTATGTATTCATATTCAATCAAGAGCGCCCAGATGATTAGAATGAATGAGAAGACTTAGAAGAGTCACAATGGCAAGGACTTGGAGAGGAATGCTCATCCGACATTTCAGTGAGACTTCCTGATGAAGTACTTGTGATTATGTAGGAGGAATAGTCCAGTCATTGAAAAAGGGTGCTTGTGGGGTTATTACTATCTCTCTGTCATGTTTCATTAATTTGGAGGAGAAAGGGCATTAGATAGACCTGTATTCCCCAAAGTGGCAGTACCATCCACTAGGGGGCGCTAAGACAATCGCTTAAAAATAAATTTCTATGTGGCACTGAATACTTTTTTTTTCCTGAAAAAGGGGCAAAGTTTGGGAACTTCTGATAGACCTTAGGGCCAAATTTCTGAATAATATTCAAAATTCATAAATAACACAAATCAAGACTGCTAGGAAACATAGTTAATTCCTGGATGGGGGAACGAAGAGATATATGAGCATGGAATATAAAATACAAAATGAGCTTGAGGACAGAAAATTTAAAAAAGAGGGGTAGGGTTGAGGCATGTTGAAAAGTCACAGAATCTCACCTGGAAGAACTTCCAGGAACCCAAGCTATTCTTCTTTGAGCAAGTGCGTGAGTGATGATAGCATTGGATTATGATCTAATGAATAAGATACAGGTCTGTGAGTCCATACTTATATAAACAAATACTTGAGTAGGTAAATAAAGGAGGAGAGACAGAAAATTCTATTATGGGGTAGTGAGAGAAGTAGAAAATTGCCATCAAACACTGAAGTAGTAATTGTTTAGGCAAGATCCATTTATAGATTCTAAATTTACCAGAAAAAGTTTGAAGAAAAACAAGATATTGGCATGGTCTCAAAGAATTTCTGCTCAAGATATTTGTGAATTACAATGGGAAGATATTTTTTTATGACAATGGAGAAATCTGACAGACACTCAAGAGATTAGGCAACAACACCAACACCAAGCTACAGTGGCCTGCAGGTGTCTCTTTGGAAGATGTACTGGGAAGGGCAGAATATTCCTCTTATGGGACACAGGCTAAAATGTATAACCTCTATCTAATCATGAGAAAACAATAGAATAACCAAAATTAATGGGATTTTTATAGAGTCATTAAGATCTCTCTTCAAAAGTATCAAAGCACTGGGGCCAGAGAGATAGTGCAGTGAGAGGGGAGCTTGCCTTGCAATGCTGCCAACCCAAGTTTGAACCGACACCCGGAGAGGGTCCTCTGAGCACCAACAGAAGTGATCCCTTCTGGGTCAGGAATACTGTCGCCAGGTGTGCTCCCAGACCCAAATCAAAGTTTCAAGATCACCAACGACAGGAATTTTTTTCAATAGAAGGACATTACGCAAAAACAGGTGGACTAAAGGCATTGTGGGATAGTGGATTGGATCTTGGGCCTGAAAATTCAGTTGAAATTTGAGTGAGCCCTGCAACTTAGTAGCATTACACCAATTTCTTGGTTTTGATCATCACACTACTTGTGTAAGGTGTTATCAGCAGTGATCATGGGTGTAGACAGGGCATACATAAACACTACTACTTTCATAATTCTGAAAATTTGAAATTTCAAAATAAATGCTAAAAGGAACATAAAGGAGGATCAGAGATGTAACTCAGTAGTAGAACACATTTTTCACAAGTATGAGACCCTAAATTCAATCTACATATGGCAAAAGGAATATATATATGTAAATAAATTTCTTTTCTATCTAACTTTTCAAGAAATTCAGGTGCCAGAGAGATAGTATAGTGGGTAAGACACTTGCTTTCACATGCAGCATAGCCTGGGTTGGATCCCTGGCACCACATATGGTCCCTTAAGAAGTGCCAGGAGTGATTCGTGAGCACAGAGCCTGAGCACCACTGGATGTAGCTCCACCTCCCCCTAAATAAAGAATTTTAAAGGTTCCTAAAAATATTTTTCTACTTAGACTTTAAACATGTACTTATTAATGAAAATTTTTTCTTAGTATTGCTGTAAAATGATTTTACAAGCCTTAAAAATTAGTTTAACTTAGTTTAATTAGCAGTCTTGGTTACTATGTGATAAGAATATCCTGTAAATAATTTAAGTTTTAATATCTGCAATATAATTGCACAAGAAAGGGAACGTGTAATATTCCCAATCAAGATGTCTCTGAATAAATTAAACTGATTTAATAATCTTGATTTAAAAACAGCTTTGTACCATCTCCCTGACTTTCACCCTGTAAAAATATTAACACAACATTTTCAAGCTTATGAAAGCCTTGGGTTTATTTTCTCATGAAAAGCTTTATTAGTTTGAATTTGCCAATTTTCTATAGCAGTTTTGTTGGTCAAATAAATACCCCTTTAAGTTCATAAAATTAGCAAATTATGCGTTCAGCTAAATTACTTGATAATATGTAATGACTTTCCAACAGGAGACTTGTTAAAAAACTTTTTTTTATTGAATCACTGTGAGATATACCCTTATAAAGCTGTTCATGATTGGGTTTCAGTCATATAGTATTCAACACCCATCTCTCCACCAGTGTACATTTCCCAGCACCAGTGTCCCCAGGTTCCCTCCCATCACCCCTCACCTCTCACCCCCATCCCCAGCCTGCCTTTATGACAGGCACTTTTCTCTCTCTCTCCCTCTCTCTCTCTGTCTCTCTGTCTCTCTCTCTGCCCCCCCTCTCTTTCTTTCTCTCTCCCCCTCTCCTTTTGGGCATTGTGATTTGCAATATTCAACAGGAGACTTTTATGATTCTATAAATGACACTGCAGCAATTAATTTTTTAATTATTAAAACATTTTAAATTATTGTCATTTAGGTTACAAGGTTACAACAGTATTAATGCTTGTTTTGCTTTTGATGTACAGTCACTGCATCTTCACCACTTTCGGAGAGCCCACGCAACTCCACCACTGTCTTTGTGCCACTTCTAGTCCACTTCTTCCTTCCCCCTTTCCCTCTCCCTTGGCAACATGCAGAGACCAAAGGTTTGCTATTGCTCCACACTGTCTATGTCCATGTTTTGTCTTTCTCTGACTTATCTCACTTAACACAATACCATCAATTCTGTTCAACCTGCAGGAAACTGCAATCTTTGTCTTTTCTTTTTTAATTAATTTTTAAAATTGAATCACTGTGAGATACAGTTACAAAGCTTTCATGATTTTATTTCGTCTTATAATGATCGAACACCCATCCCTCCACCAGTGTACCTTCCCCACCACCGATGTTCCCAGTATCTCGCCACCCCTGCTCCACCCAACTCCTACCTCAATGGAAGGCAGGTTCCTTCTTTCTCTCTACTTTGGGGTATTATGTTTTACAATACAGATACTGAGAAGCCATCATGTTTGGTCCTTTTTGTCTTTTCTTATAGCTGCATAGTATTTCATTATGTACATAATGTCACAATTTGTTTATCTGATCACCTGACCTTGAACATTTGGATTGTTTCTATATCCTAGCAACTGTACTTAATGCTAACAATTTAAATCGTAGTTTTCATATCCTTTGTTAATTTTCAGTCTTGAAACCAACTTATATTTTGGGTTGACAGTCTTTGAACAACCTAATTTTATTATACCTTATTTAATTCTTTACATCTTGACATCCAAGTTAGTACTTGAAAGTAGCCATCCTGTTTATTTTGCATTTTATATTCCTACCTGGAATGCAAATGAGTCTGTGAAATTCAGGAGTTTTGGAGTGGAAGGTGGCTTTGGGACTACAACACAACACAATACATACATACACATTTAAAAAAAACATTTTATTGAATCACTGTGAGATAGACCCTTACAAAGCTGTTCATTTATGACTGATTGGATTTCAGTCATACAGTATTCTAACACCCATCCCTCCACCAGTGTACATTTCCCAGAACCAGTTTCTCCAGGTTCCTTCCCATCACCCCCCACTCCCCAGCCTACCTCTATGGCAAGCAAGCACTTCTTTCCCTCTCTCTCTGTCTTTCTCTCTATCTTTCTCTCTGTCTCTCTCTCCTTTGGGGCATTGTGGTTTGCAATATAGATACAGAAAGGTTATCTAGAATATACTTTTACCTACTTTTATCCCTCAGATCTTGTCCAGCGTGATAATTTCCAGCTATTATTGTCATTCTGGTCTCTTCTCTATCTTACCTACCCTCAGCCCCACACACAATTGTGGTTAGTTCCAACCATTGACAGCCCTCCTAACCCCTGTTTTCCCTGGCCATGAATATTGGTGTTATACTATATATTTTTATATACCACAAATGAATGCAGTCATTCTATATCTGTCCTTTTTCTTCTGGCTCATTTCACTCAGCACGATACTCTCCATGTCCATCCATTTATAGGCAAATTTCATGACTTTATTTTTCCTGACAGCTGCATAGTATTCCATTGCATGCACACACACATTTTAAAAATAGTACCCGGGGCCAAAGGGATTTAGCTGTTTGTCTTGCATGAAGCTGTGGCAGTCATGACCTTGGTTAAAATCCCAGCACCATGTATGTTTCCCTAAGCACTCCCAGGGCTTACTTCTTAGCAACAAGCCAGGAATCGTCTCTGAGCATCTCTGATGTGGTCCCACACACCCACCCCAGCTCCCCCCAAACTGTGCATGATGTCAGGAAGCCCAGTAATTAATTGCAGATAGTCAGGAAAAATATATCTTTCCCCTCCTTTATTTTATTTTATTCAAAAGTCAAAGATAATTCTCCAAGTGTGGGAACATTAGAAGACTCTTTTCTGGAAAACAGTTGCAACACACCTTGGAGGTGAGGGAAGGGCTGTTTCAGCACTTATGGGGAGCTGTTAGCAATGTTTATTCCAACAGGGTTAATGAGTGTTCTGGTCTTAGTGGGCACAGGCAGCAGGGGAAACACATTACTTATTCACAACATCACCTTTCTTCCATGCTTCATTGAATCTTCATACTCTACATTCAAATGAAATCTTGAGTAGATCAGATAGTTTCTCTGGCCACTTTCAGCCATTGGTGAATGTTTTCACTCTCCAGGTGTGAAATCAGGTCCAGCTTAAGTCAAAGCTTTAACCTAATTTTATTTAAGTCTTTTCCCTATATCTTGGGTCAATCCTGACATACTCAGGAGTCTAAAGCCTAGAGGTGGAGAGATAGTATAGCAGTAGGATACTTGCCTTGCATGCAGTCAATCCAGCATCCTTTATGGTCCCCTGAGCACTGATAGAAGTGATTCCTGAGTGCAGAGCCAGGAATAATCCATGAGCATTACTGGGTATGGCCCCCAAACAAAACAAAACAAAAGTTCAGAAAAGGTTCTGGTCATCTTTTTCTTTATTTTATAGTCCTCTTGACTTGGGTCCAATAATGTAGTCTCAAAATCCACTTCTTTTCTCCCTCCAACTTCTTTTTTGTTTGTTTTGGGATTGGGGGCCACACCCAAAGTTGTTCAGAGTTTACTTCTGGTTCTGTCCTGGTCAGCTCCAGGGTCAATATGGGGTGCTGGGGATAGAACCTGGGTTCAGCTCATGCAAGGCAAGCTACCTACCCACTGTACTGTCTTTCCAGTCCCTTTCTTCACAATTTCTTTGACACAACATTGGTTTATGACATTATATAATGTCACATAGGCATACAACTTTGTACCTTGACATCTTTCATAGTACATTGTGATCACCACAAAAGGTTAATTTTCTCTCTCCCACTGTACCCCTCTACCCTTACCACCCATTTACCCAACTTTCTTCCCCTCTTGGAATCAACAGTCTGTCCTCTATATGTATTAGCTTGTATATTTTTATTAGAAGTTTTATCCAGAGTTGTCATTTCATGTTGCTTCACTCCATTGTGTGACTATTTTTTCCTTCACTTCTTCCAGCTGCCAAAACATAATCTTGAAACCCCTATAACCACACTAGTTGGTGGATTCCTCTGGTTCCCTCCATATTTCTATAGAGCTATGTATCACTAAATTTCCACTCTCCACCCCTCCATATATACACACATACCTTATAGTATGTTCCTATGTCTTCTCCAGGAAGCAAAAGGAAGAAAAGAGAGGGAAGGTTCTTAATATAACTTTATGATAAGGATTTCCAGTCATTCTCTCTTCAGATCTGAGTCATTTGAGGGCAGGGAAGATTGAATGCACACCCAGCAGTGCTCAGAGGCTACTCCTGGTTCTGCATTCGCAGATCACTTCTAGCATGGCTTGAGGGATCATATGCAATGCCCGTAATTGAACCAGGGTTGACCACATGCAAGGAAAGTGCCGTAACCCCTGTACTATCTCTTTTCAGTTCTGCATCATTGTCCTTTGGTGACATTGCTGTAATTTGTGGTTGTCGGAATAATTCTTTCCCCAGGAAAGAAGTTGGAGAGAGGAACAAAATATGAAGCCAACCTTTGGTTCTACTCAGTGGCTTGGCCTTGAGACTTCATTAGTGGAAGTAATAATCTTACTGACGTGCCACTGAAACCCATCCAGGGCCAGGCAGTACGCCAAGTGTCTTACATACAGTACTTGTCCAATCCTCATCATGACACCACGAAATAGGTATCATTATTAATGACTTTATAGCTAAGTTGACAGATGACTTTGACCAAGGTTACCCAGCAGAACTTGACTCTAAAACTCAACTGCTGGACTTATGGTAGAGTTTACCAAGTTCTCTCATATTCTCATTCCTTATATGTATGACAGAGGAAAGAAACAAGTCTCTCCATGGTCCTTTCCAGCTCAAATGATGCTGGAATCTTCATGTGTGATTCCCGTATAGCAATGCCTGTCTCTGACTCCTCTTGCCAGGGACCTCCTAAATATTAGGCCTGCAACTTTTCTATTCAGTCCAGAAACCCTAATGGTTCTACCCGGACATCTTATTTCTAACAGTTCTCTCTCTGTCACTTCTGACTCCACCACCACGTACCCCATTTGGCTTGTTAAGTGTATCTGGCCAACTTTTAAATGGTCTTGGTAACGTTTTCTTCCCTTTCCCATGAGATCTGTAGCAGAACTCAGCACCCTCCTCCCACCTGCTCCACTTTAATATTCCCCTAACTCTTCCTGTGTGCCCTGTCATCTTGGTAGAGATAAATATTTAAGGTCATCCCATGTGAACTGCTTCAAATTCCCGCCCTTCCCCCACCCCAACAGTCTTCTCTGCAAGTTTCTCTGATTCCCCAAACCAAATTAGGGGGTCCTTTCTTTCTATCCCTTGGTACCTCTGCATTATTGAAATGAGTCTAGAGATCATTTTTTACATGACAGTGAATTCTGTTTGTCTTTGTCTTCATTGGATTATGAGACAATTGGGGGCAAAGCGAGGGTCATGTTTATTGGTCTCTCCCCAGCAAATTACCACAAAACCTGACACTCAGCATGGCCTCATGAGATGGCAGCTTTTACACAGCATAAAGATTCAGCACTGCCTGTGTTTTAGCAAGATCATTTTGACAGCAACAGGGAGGATAAAGTGAGGGAACAGAATGAGAGACAAGGAGAACAGTTAAAAGGTCATTATAGGTCCCCTATGAAATGAGGAAGAGGCATCTGAGGGTATAAATCAGAGTTTTGTGAAAGTGACAACTCTTGGAACTAATGTGACCTTGAGGATGAGGGAGGGGGCTTTTTCTTTTGGCACTGGGCATGGATTGCCATTAATAGAAAGTAGAAAAAGTAACTTTACAACCAAATACCAAATTTGGTTTTAGGTAGGTTGCTGTTGAGGCCAACTTTTCAGTAGAAAACCAGCATTTGGACTTAAAACACAGGAGAGGTTTGAGTGAATGATATATTGGAGCGGCACCAGTATCTGCAAAAATAATCAAATCAATAAAGATTGAAGCCAGAAGGAAATAAAGTCATGAATAAATGACAACATCTAATGAAAAAATGGAGCACTTAAGGAGAAGAATTTTTTGTTTACTATTTTTTGATATTTATTCTATGCTTTCTTTCATTTCTACAAGGCTGTAGCATACATCATCTAAAAACTACCTTCTTGGGTCAGACAGAGCACAGTGGTGGGGTACTTGCCTTGTGCACAGCTGACCTGAGTTCGATCCCACATACCTCATAAATGTTCCCTGCGCCTTGCCATTCCTGAGTGCAGAGCCAGGAGTAAGGCCTAAGCAAGGTTGGGTATGGCCCCCAAACCAAAATCATTAATTAATCAAAATAATAAAATAAAAGCTATCCTTTCATTTGAAACCATCCCTCTGAAACCCACAGCAATTTTCTTAGTACCTGTGGGGAGGTCACTTAAAGATTCTTCCTCACAGAGTAGAAAGTACAATTCTGATCAATCTATTGAGCTATAACCCTGGATAGACTTTAGTCTATAAAGGTGAGGAAAAAGAAAAGATATCTTAAATCCTGGCACACAGTGTGAATACTTAGAACAGAAATACAACACAGGCACTTAATGTATCCTGGACTAGGGAAGGCCTTAGCAAGCCTGTCCAAGGCCTATCAGAAGTGGACAGGATAGAAATTTCCATCAGTGAGTGTTATATAGAAAAACTTTTGAGTCTAGGGGGGAAAAGACTCAAGAGTATTTACCTTTGACCACAATAGACAAGCAAAGAAGATATCTGTGACATTTGCTGCCTGTGCAGATCAGATTATCCAAGTTTCTGGAATCTGAAAAGATGGGAATAGAAAAATGATGGGAAAGGAGCAAGGAACATGGCAGCCTGCCTTCCTTGCACAAACACCTACTTGCATCACCATTCTCAATAGAAGGAAGTCATCAGTTAAAAGGTGAAAAAGATCCTTTGAGGCCAGAGAAATAGTACAGGGCTAATACATTTGCATTGGGCAAGACTGACCAGTTCAATGCCTGGCATTGGCATCACAATAGTATCACTAGAGCACTGCCAGAAGTGACCCCGAGCACAGAACAAGGAATAACTGCTGGGTGTAACTGAGAGAGAGAGAGAGAAAGAGAGAGAGAGAGAGAGAGAGAGAGAGAGAAAGAGAGAAAGAGAGAGAGAGGATCCAAACTTACTAAGAAAACAGATAAAGTAGCAAAATTTTTGCAGAACAAAAATGGTAAATTATGGAGTCTCATGAATAAATGACTAGGAATCAAATCATTTCCTGAAGCTGTTTGTAAAAAGTTGGAGACAGACTAATTAAGGGCAATTTATTTGGAAACTTTTAACAGTGAGCCAACATGCATGACCTTAATTTTATTACTATAATGTCAGGAGGCAAATCAGCAAAACTTGGGGTGGGTTGTGAGGAGGGAAGAATCTGATGCAATAGCAGACAATTATTCTACTGGAAAGCAGAATGTGCAACATGAATATTGTTAAATTTCTATAAGGAGAAATTTCAGAAGCATATCATTTTACCTGTGGTTCAGAACAGAATAAGCAAGCGTGCCTAGAAAGAAATGTCAACTATTGTGCTTGTGAACAAATGCTAAAATGGCACTCCTAAAAATAAAGATCTAGGAAAAATGTTTATTTCTTTTAAAATGACAAGTCCCAGGCAAACTGGTGCTGTTCCAGTTAGTGCTAGCCAATATCCAGGCCACGCAGATACCTCCAACTTGAGCTAACTATACATTTGCAAATATCCCATATGGTCCCCCCCAGCACCACCAGGAGTAATCCCTGAAGGCAGAGCCAGGAGTAACCCCTGAATATTGCTGGGTGTGGCCCATAAAACAAAACAAAACAAATGAACCTGACAAAAAAATTCTCTCCAGGCCCAGAGTTGTGACTCAATGGTAGAGTGCCTGCCTTGCCTTGTGCAAGGTCAAGTGAAATCTCTAGCATTGATCCATTCACAGTATCCCAGATACTTTAGCAAGTATAACCTCTGTCACAGCACCAACAAGTCTTTCCTACCAGGTATTTTAAAAGACTCCATCTTTTATCTTCTGAATTTTGGTATATTTGTCTAGTTTCACCACAAAAAGGACAAATTCTAAACATACTGACTTGTCTTTTCATTTCCATAGCATTCTGTTATATAGACATTCTGAGTTATTAATCTTTCATTCTTAGTCCAGTCCTTAGGATGTTTCTATATTTGGTTTTTGTCACAATGTGAAGATGAACATCCTTGTGCTTATATCCTTCCATATTAACACAAAATAAATTTTAAGAGAGGTTGCTAAGTCATGTATTAGATATATAAATTTTGACACAAAATAATTGAATGATATTTGCTCTGAGTCCCTTAAGGATTTTCCATTTGAGATAGTCTTTGTTTAGAAAGGAACTGTGCTGCTATAAATGCAAATGGTTTTATTTCACTCAAACACCCTTATTTAGATTAATAAAAAATTAACAAACTTTCTAGTTGTTATACTTGGAAACATAAAATGTAAATTTTTATTTCAATTTTTCTTTAAGAAGCATTTAAAAACCAAGCATATTAAAGTTATGGCAGAGATTTGATCTGTCATTTGGCATTAAACTGTTAGTCTATTATGATTTGTGTTTAAATATGGGAGATAACAGCTTTAGCTATAAATGCATTAAATAATTATCTAATGAGGAGTTATAATAACTCTAATAAAACCTCTGGATTGAGAGTCTCAAATGTTTTCCTCCAACTTTAATTTGCCAGAGCTATTACACAAGCTATTAAAAAATAAGTAAATAAATTCAGGAGAGATACAAATCCATAATTAATGGCATTTAGTATTCAAACAAAAGCTAACTATGTACAAATATTGCCATCATCAGTAATAATTAAATTATATTTAGTAAAAAGGTATGCTATCCTGTAGTAAAATTTAAAAATATTTGTGTTGATATTTATAAAATGGTAAAATGATAGCTATGTAATATCACCCCTAGTAGGAATTTTGAAGAAAGCATATGAGCTAGTATGCAGGTGAATGATACCGTGTAAAAATATTCAGTTGCTTAAATTAATCTTTCCTTAGACAGTAAATATTTATGTAAAATCAAGCTATTTCCCACATAATTTTCAACAAGGTAGGGGCTAAACTTTTTAATGTAAGAATCAGGTGGTAAAAATTTTATTTCTAAAGTATTCCAAACTTCTTATGTCAAAACCCATAAATAATAAAATAGCCTAATATTGGTGCATAAATAGAAAAGTGGAACATCATAAGAGAGAGAGAGAGAGTCAAGGAACAGACTCAAGTGTGTGAAGGAATCTAATAAATAATGAAGGGGGCATTTTAAATAGGTGAGGAGGGAAGAATCGATTATTTGTTTGGGAAAACTGACCACCAAATGGAAAGTCAATTAAAGTCAATTCTTACCTCACACCATATGCACAAGTAAATTCAAAAGGATTAGATATCTGAATGTGGAAATAAAATCCTAGGCATGCTGAGACAAAGTATAGAAAAATGTTTTTATAATCTTAAAAAGGGCAAGATATTTCTAAGTAAAACCACAAAAGAAAAACTAAAACTTGGTTAAAGTAAAATTTAAAGCTTCTTAATGCCACCAAATAGACAAAATGAAAAGGCAAGTGACCATTTTGCAATCCTGGTGATAGTATTACCCTCCAAGGAGGTCAACGCCTACCCTCACTGGGGCTCACCTCAAGTCAGATGGAGACCACAAACTCCTTCCAGTTTCCAGACACACGTACTTATAGGCTCAGGCTCGGCCATGGCCCACAAACATTATTGATACATTGTATTTATTTATTTATTATTTTATTTTTATTTGGGGGCTGGGGTCACCTGGCTGTGCACAATGGCTGCTTTTGACTCTGTGCTCAGAGATCACTTCTGGTGGTGCTCAGAAGTGGCCCCTAGTGGTGTTGGGGAATAATGTGTGGTGCCAGGGATTGAATCAGGGCTAGCTGCATATAAGGTAAGAGACTTAACCTCTGTGCTAGCTCTCCAGCCCCAATATACCCTTTTTTTTTTTTAATGGAAAAATTTGCGGTGAAGGAAGTAGACACTACTGAAAAGAATTGATGCTCCAATTTTGAGAACAATTGTGCTGGATGTGGTGTGAACCAATTGGAAGGTATCAGTAAGTAGGGTGAAGGTAGAAAAATCAAATGGTGATCCAGGTCAAGATGGTGAGGACTTAACTCTAACTGAGATGATGAGGATGGCATGTGGAAATAAAGGGAGAAAATGTGTGAGCAAGTTGTTTAGATGAAAGCTAGATTAAACCTTATGGATGTATATGGGGATTAAAGTGGAGATAGGAATAAAAGTTGGTACATGCTTCTCGGGCTGGAGCAATAGCACAGCGGGTAGGGCACTCGCCTTACAAGCGGCCAACATGGCTGACCCGAGTTCGATTCCTCCGCCCCTCTCGGAGAGCCCGGCAAGCTACCGAGAGTATTCGATATGCCAGACACAGTAACAACAAAGTCTCCAATGGAGACGTTACTGGGCCCACTCGAGCAAATCGACGATCAACGGGAGGGCCTTTACCTTTACCTTTACATGCTTCTCAAATTTAAGCGATTGGGAGAAAGTTGTGTCCCTTTACCAAGATAAGGAAGCCAAGGAGAGAGAACAGAGGGAGGAGAATGAGTTCAGTTGCTGTCAGGTTAAGATTTCAATCATGTGGCTCATTCAAGCGGACATGCCCAGAGCACAGCTTTGTAGCGAACTCTGGGATGGAGAGCATGGATCCCCAATGATTTCTCAGGCTTTGGCAATCTGTGTGGAATTAGGGGACGTTTGGCACAGTTGGATGGGGCTGAGGGGGAAATAATGGATTTAGCCTATTGTTACTATATTTCTAGTTTCACGTGTTTAGATCTACCATCTACAGTATCATAAGAATTCTAATTTCCTGGGTCACTGCTTCGGATAATTTCCAGGAATTCTCATGGGATGCTTCTACCTATCCAGGAATTCAATCCATCACAAGATGGGTTAAATAAAGAGAATGCCACACACATGTTTGGCTGAGTTGGAATTCATGACACACAATCTTGAATCAGCATGGGCTACACCACCCCGCCAGTCACACTGAGCTGCCAGGGACATGGGAGCCTGCGTTCTAGGATCTAAAGTCTGATTCCCTCCCTCTTGCGGGAGGGTGATCAGGTGACAATGAGTTCAGAATGTCACCTAGGTCTTCCAGACTCAGCCCATCCTTTCCCCCGCCCCCCGCACTATAACTGCACCATTCCCGGTGTTTAACCCTGTCCTTTGAGGATTCCTTGGTGTTTGATTTTACAATTTGCCTCCTTCAAGATCTCTAGTCAGTCACCAGTTAAGTTTTCTATATATGAGAATCTCAAAGTCCCTTCAGACTTTCTGAAAATAAATGGCTGCAAGTAGATGAGGGATAAGTGTCATTCAATCTTCCTCCCTGCAGTGTCTGGGTTCCAGTTGTTGCTGGGACAGGAATCTGTTATCTATTCAGTGTGACAATGCCTTCATGGAAGTCAGAGCAATGCTTTAAAACTTAGGAATCTTCAGGGCAGGAGAGAAAGCTCACTGGGCTGAGTGCATGTTTTGCAATGCAGTAGGTCCAGGTCTGATCCATGACATAACATGGTCCCTGGAGGACTGCCAAGAGAGATCTCTTTCTCTATAGATCTAGAGTAGTCCCCTGAGCACTGTCAGGAGTGGTTATATCTCCAAAATAATAAAAATTTAAAACAAAAAAATGTATGTCTTTAAAAGTCTCATGCTAGACACTCCACATTCTGCCTAGGTCTATCTTTATAACCTCTCCAGTTCACAACTATCTGTTGTCCATCAACATATCACAACCACTTCCCTAGTGAGTCCCCACCTTTTTGACATGTCTTATGTCGATCTTGGAGAACATCACAACAAACCAGTGTTGTTTCCTCTGACTCCCAACTGATCTGTCAGGAACCATCTGAAACATTACAGCAGAGAGGCATCTCTACACTCACTCTCTTTCCTCGCTCCATAGGCCAAGGGTCCTTTACTTGAACTTTGGTCTAACTCTCATTCACTCTTGTCACCAATATTCAGTGAACAAAATTAATAAAAGGCAAGAAAGCATAGCGGTGAAGAATGCTAGAGTAACATCAACTGCTCCACTGCCTGGATTTGCCACTTATCAGTTCTATAAACGGTGGCAAGAATTTTTATTGCCCTGGGCCCTAGCCTCCTAATTTTTAATAAATGGGAACAATACCACACTTCCCTCTTGTAGTTTTTATGAGCATTAAATAAACTCATTCCCCAAAAAGTTATCAAGGAGTTCAGGCAGTGCATATTCAGTAAAATTTTAATCATTGTTATGTAGCTTATGTTTCAAATTTAGTCTAGCACCTGCTCTACTAAGCTGCCTCCTGGTCACTTTCTCTGGGCCAGCAAGTAGACAAATGCAAAAGCCTAACATCTGCCTTTCATCATATCAAGTCTGACATACGCTCTTGAGGAATCCTTTTGACACCTTCATTTAATGTTGTCTTGGTTTTTGCTTTGTTTGTTTTGGGGGGCAGCACTCCTGACAGTGCTCAAGGATTATTCCTGGTTTTGGACTAAGATATTACTCCTGGTGGAATGCAAAGCAAGTACCCTACCCACTGTACTATTGCTTCATCCCTCAATACCTTCCTTTTTTATTTTAATTTTTATTAGCGAGACACCATGAGGTACAGTTGTAGACTTACAAATTTTTGTGCTTGGATTTCAATTATACAATGATCAAATACCCATCCCTCCACCAGTGCCCATTTCCCACCACCACGGATCCCAGTATCCCTCCCACCCCCCATCCCCCATCCCACCCTGCATCTGTGGCAGGGCATTCCCTTTTGTTCTCCAACTGAGCACTTTTTGTCCAGACTGTATCATTTTCCCAACTTCCTTTCTTATTGAATGATAATGATTTGGAACGTACTACATGCCAAGCACTAGATCAGATGGCCATAAACTATGTGATCCTGCCCTCAACAGAATCTAAGGGATACATATATTAAATAAATATAAGATAATGCATATATAAATAGATAATAACCAGATTATGATTAGTGCTAGGAGAAATCAGAGTGGGAAAAAAGAGAAATAAGAAGCCCCTGACTTCTATTGGCAGATGATAATAAATCATTTAAAGAAGTGATGTTGAAACAGAACCTGAAGCTCCTGTGAAAGAAGCCAGCCTGGTGGGGAGTGAAAGGCAGAATCCATGTGTGCATGTGTGTGTTTGTGTGTGTTTATGTGTGGTGTGTGTGTGTGTGTACACGTGTACATGAATTGGATGGAAGGGAAAAATGCTAGGAGATGCTGGAAATGGACCTCAGCCAGGAAGCAAGATTAGCCCCAAGAGGGAATTGGGCCAGATCATGTGGGGGCTCAGAGCCCTGTGGCTGACCTGTGATTCTATTTCTGGAGCAGTGGAACACCTCTGAAGGGTTTTATGCAGTGGAGTGACAAATCATTGGGTTCTTTTCTTTAAAGGGTTTCTCTGGCTGCCATGTGAAGTATGGATTGGAAAGCAGCAAAACAGATAAATTACAGCTGTTGGTGCTAAGCCAGGGCATTAGGACGAGCCTCTGGGTGCTGCCCTGAAAGCAGGAAGCAGAACTGAGGCCCCACTTTGAGTTAAGTGGGCAAGCTAAGCTTGCGAGTCCAGATGATCTAGAGAAGTACAGCATGCTCTATATGCCGGCCTGATCATATATTATCTTGGCAGTACAAAGCAGCAGTTTCCCCATCTCTTACACATCCTTAATCTGGTTTGACCTTCAAAGAATCTTCTCTTTGCCTTGTGTGTAACCAACCACAAGAATGTGGGGGATGTAATCTGTAGAGCCTATGTGTCCAGCTCCATATCTTCCTCTGACGTTTTAATCATGACAACATAGCTTTGACAACATAGCTTTGACAACATAGCTTTGACAAAAAAAAAATGTATACCCTGATGTTCTTTTGACGAATGTATGCCCTGATGTTCTTTTGCTTATCCTATAACTATTTGTACTAAGTGTGTCCCCCCGAGAGGCAGAGAGACAGAGAGTCAGAGAGAGAACTCAGAGGGATAGAGGACATGCCTAAGAGACTTGAAGCTCCCAGTTTGATGCCCTGAATGGCATAACACCACTCCAAGCACACAAGATGTGGCCCTGGTGACCCCCTGAAGAGCTGAATCAGAGCACTGAGAAAAGCACTGAGCCATCAGACCTGCAATGCAGTCATCAGACCTGCAATGCTGGGCTGAATGTTACCAGGAGTGACACCCAGATATGATCTCAAAACACCTGAGAGCAGTCTCTCCTGAGGGAGGCCCGGCCCAGTTTCTGGTTGGGAAGTGGTTGGAAGCATTCTATTTATCTTCTTTTCTTTTCTTATTTAATTTCCAAGAATCACAAATTTACAAAATTACTCATGACTTGGGCATTCTATTATTTCTTAAGTTGAGTTGTGGTTCCAAAAAGCATTTATTCTTTAAAATAGTGTTTCTATTGACTTTCCATATGACCCAGCAATTCCACTCCTTGGAATATACACCAAGGTCCCAAAAGCACAAAGCAGAAAAGACATCTGCACTCCTGTGTTCATTGTAGCACTATATAAAGTAGCCAAAATATGGAAATAGCCCAAATATCCCTGAACAGACTCCTTGATAAAGAAACTATGGTACATATACACAATGGAATACTATGAAGCCTTTAAGGAAAGTGGAAGTCATGCAATTTGCTGCCACATGGATGGTTCTGGAGAGTATCATGTTGGGTAAAATCAGCCCGAGGGAGAGGAGCAGACTCAGAATGGTCTCTCCCAGATGTGGGATACAAAGAAATCTCGTAGAGGAATTACAAATGCCCAGTGCCATAGAAATGAAGAGCAGGAGAACTTGTCTTCAGTAGGAAGCTTGGCACTAGGGCAAGGTGAGGGGGATAAGTTATGGAAGGGAACACTAGGACAATGGGGGAGGGAGAAATACCTGTCACAGAGGCAGGCTGGGGAGGGTGGGGTGGAGGCAAATTGAGGACATTGGTGGAGAGTAGTGGGCATTGGTAAAGGGAATGGTGTTAAAACAAATACAGGTAAAACTCAGTCATAAATATTTTTGTAACTTTGTAATTCACAGTGTTCCAGTTTTTTTTAAAGAAAATAATATAGTGTTTCTTAACCAGGGACTATATCTGTGGGTCCCCAGGATATTCTTGGGGGACAAAGATGAAAATCACACAAATATGGGGCTAGGGCATGAGAATGGGGCTAGGACAGTGTGGGGACGCCCATAGGAAGGAAACAAGATTGGAAGGAGGCCATGGTGAGAAAATGTTCTGAAAGCCTGCTTTTAAAATGTTTGTTTATATTATACCCATTACAATACACACTCTTCCCTGTGTCAAGTATGTCCTAAAAAACTCTTTAGGTTATTTAACCCCAAGACAATTTGTAAAATGTTAAAATGTAAAATAGCCAAAGTTATTCTGGGATAAAAAGAAGATGAGAGTACAGAACATCCTGACTTGAAATTGTACTCTGAAGCTAAAATAATCAAAACTGTGTGGTACTGGAATAAAGACAGATTCTCAGAACCAAAGGATTAGAACTGCAAGTTCAGAAATAAACCTTAGGTTTATGAACGTGTAATCTATGACAAAGGAGCTGGGTGATGAAGTGGAGCAAGGAAATTCTCTTTAACAAATGATGTTAGGAAAATCGGAAAACTGCATGCAAATAAAAAAGAAACTGAATATATAACTCACACAATTTAAAGTGTATTGAAGGGAAAAAAAACCACTGTTCTCCTGTTGTTCATCGATTTTCTCTAGCGGGCCCAGTAACGTCTCCATCATGAGACTTTGTTGTTACTGTGTTTGGCATATCGAATACGTCACGGGTAGCTTGCCAGGCTTTGCCGTGTGGATAAGATACTCTCGGTAGCTTGCTGGGATCGCTGAGAGGGGTGGAGGAATCGAACTCGGGTCAGCCATGTTGGCCTCTTGCAAGGCAAACGCCCTACCTGCTGTGCTATCGTTCCAGTCCATATTGAAGAAAGTATAGTTAAAACTCATCAGGATATGGATCTCAGAGATGTGGTTTTTTTTGTTTTTGTTTTTTGCTTTTTGGGTCACACCCGGCAATGCTCAGGGGTTACTCCTGGGTTTGCACTCAGGAATCACTCCTGGTGGTGCTTGGGGGACGATATGGGATGCTGGGAATCAAACCTGGGTCGGCCGCGTGCAAGGCAAATGCCCTACCCTCTGTGCTATTGCTCCAGCCCCCTGGACTTCAGAGATGTTTTCTGTTGTTTGACTCCACTGGCAAAGGTAACAAAATAAAAAATAAACAAATAGGACTACATCAAATTGAAAAGATTTTGCATGGCAAGAAACTCAGGCCAGCAACAACAACAACAACAACAAAACACCATACTGATTGGGAGAAAATATTTGCATACAATACATCAGATAAAAGGCCAATATTAAAGATACACAAATACTTGCTTAACACTTTCTCCACCTTCACAACAAATAACCCTCTCAAAAAATGTGGAGAGGAGATGAACAAACACTTTTCCAAAGTAGACATATACTTGACCAGGATGCATATGAAAAAATGTTCATTGTCACTTATTGTCAAGGAAGTGCAAGTCAAAATATCAATAACATGTCATCTCACCTCAGTGAGAATGCCATTTATTAGAAAGACTGAAAACAATCATTGTTGGCAGGGATGTGGTGAAAAGGAATCGCTCTTTCACTGATGTTAGGAATGTCATTTAGTGAAGCCTCTGTGGAAAACAGATAGAAATTTTTTCAAGAAGCAAAAATAGAGCTTCCATATGACCCAGTGATAACACTTCTTATCATCTACCTCCAAAATGAAAAAAAAAATCCACCCAAAAAGATAGTTTCATAGCTATGTTCATTTGGAGCACTTAGTACAATAGCCAAGATATGGAAACAAACTAAATGTTCTACAAAAGATAACTGGATTAAGAATTTGTGGCATATATGGGGGCTGGAGTGATAGCATAGCAGGTAGGGAGTTTGCTTTGCACGCGGCCGAAGCGGGTTCGATTCCCAGCATCCCATATGGTCACCCGAGCACTGCCAGGAGCAATTCCTCAGTGCATGAGCCAGGAGTAACTCCTGTGCGTTTGTGCATTGCTTGCACTGCTGGGTGTGACCCAAAAAGCAAAAAAAAAAAAAAAAAAAAAAAGAAAAGAAAAGAATTTGTGGTATATAGACATAATGAAATACTATGCAGTCATAAGGAAGATGAAATAATGCAGTTTATGAACTGTAGATCATGCACATTGGAGGGTCTTGGTGGGTATCATGTTAAGCAAAATAAGTCAGAGAGAAGGACAAATACCAGATGATATCACTCATCCATGGGATCTCTCAGCAGATGAGTGATATCATAGAGAGCAACAAATCAAGGGAATAGACAGCATCATTTGATGGCAACACTTGGCCTTGGATAAAGCACTGAGACTGGGAAGGTGGGTGTGGAAAGGGGGAGAAGGGAAGAAGGGAATTAGGTGGGACACACAGACTGTAGTGGAAGGTATTGGGTCCTTCAGTGGTGATAGGGTGCAGGGAATGTACATTAAAACCATCAATGTTAGCACTATTGTCACCTTGTTACCTAAAATAAAGTTAAAAAAATTAATGTATACACAGCACATGTATATAAATATGCAGAAATATATATACGATGTGCTGAACTTTGAAACATGGGAATATCTATGCATTTCTCTTAGTCATATGTTTTGCCAATAATCCTCTATTCTAACTTGCATAATCAAAAGAGGGGGAAAGAAATTCAGAAATAGAGTGGGAAAATATTAAAATGTAAAAAAATTGGAGGATAGATGCATGAGCATATGTTATATTGCTATTTATATGTATTGTTTTGTATATATATTTAAGGCATTTCAAAATAGCGAAAGTACCTCAAATCCAGTAATCCCTGAGAAAGGGGTAAGGATGTGAGGAAGGAGTGAGGAGGAGGAGGCAGCCAGGCAAAGTGGGTTACAGATTCCAGGGCACCTTTTATTTTTTTATTATTTAATTTTTTTACTGAATCACCATGAGATTGTTCATGATTGCGTTTCAGTCACATAGTGTTCCCACACCCACCCCTTTACACATTACCAGTGTAATTTCCCAGCACCAGTCTCCCCAGTTTCCCTCCCACCCCTTCAAGCCACCCCCACCCCAGCATGCCTCTATGGCAGGTACCTTCTTCTCTCACTCTTTTTCTTTCTCTCTCTCATTTTAGGCATTACAGTTTGTAATACAGATGCTGATAGGTCATCATGTATATCCTTTTACCTGCTTTCAAGACTTAGTTCTTGTCCAGAGTGATCATTTTCAATGAGTGCTGCCATAATGGTTCCTCCTCTATCTTAACTACCTTCCATCTCCCACACCATTAACCGACCATTGACCAGTGCGCCTTTTTCTTCAAGGGTACCTTTCTAATGCACCCCCATACTCCAGGATGCACTCACACGGGCTCCTCTGTCTGCATTGAGCTTGGGGCTCAGCCATACTGTGGTCCTGTCCCTAGAGAGGAAGCTACTGCAGAAGTCTACCCTACAGAAAACGGTGACTCTAGCTGCGAGAGAAGCAGCGGGGAGAGAGAAAAATAGACATACTCAAGTTATATTTAGCAGGTGGCAGAGGGGAGTTGGTAATAGATTGTATGTCTCACAAAGGAAGGGAGACACATCTGCTCCGTGCTTTTCACAAAAATGCTATTCCCAGAGCTGGGGGCTTGGTTGGGGCTCAAATGCTATTAATGCTTCACTTGAAGACGTCAAAACCCTGACACAACTGCCTCCGAATGTGGTTTCTCCAAGGTCATTGCAGAGGCCTTTGAATTATTTTTGTTCTCGATTTCCCAACAGAAAATGCCAAACAGCTGCAGGGAAAGCATGGGACAGAGAAGGCACACCTGGAAACTGAAAACACTTCTAGAACTCTGCCTGCATGCCTGTGCCTGCTGCATACCCTGATTTATATCCACGTTCTTTCCTGTGTTACAGGAGAACAGCTGCCGGTGTGTGCCAGCTTCTTGCCCACCTGTGTCCTAAGCTGTTATCACTCAGTCCCACTTCTCAACACCCCCATCACAAGGAAGGCAGAGCCCAGTTACCTCTCCCCTTCGCAGAGCCCCTTCGAGGTATAGGCGGTTAGGCATTAATTGAAAATAGGGAGTTACGGTTCATGCCTTGCTTACTACTCATCCTATTTGCATCCCTGGCACCATATGGTCCCTCAGTATTGCTGAGTGCAGCCTGGGGTTCCCCTTCTACACATATACTGTTAGGTGTGGCCCCAGACGCTCCCCAGAGCAGTGTTAGGCATCACAGGCCCCAAACAATTCAGTCATTCTCAGGGCACTGCATTGAACTGCAGGACCGATTGGCCAAGAATGAGAGAGCCTCCCTCCCTCCAGATCCCCTTCCCTGGCCCCTCCCCACCTTCTGGCAATGCTTGGGAGGTTCTACCCCACCCCATCAAAGAAAGAAGAAGTTGAGGTTTATTTGATGTCAAACTCAGGCTCAGCTCATTAGAGTGGGGCATCAGCGAGCTGTGGCATGGCTTTGAGGCACATTGGATCACCATGTGACCATGACAGACCACAGCACAATCACCTCTGCTTCTTTCCTTCAAGAGGTGATCCTTTTTATCTGCAAAAAATCTTTTATTTATTTTTAATTTTTATTGACTCGCCTCATCACTGTGAGATAGTTATAAAGCTTTCATGACTGAGTTTCAGTCATACAATGAACTCCCATCCCTCCACTAGTGTACATTTCCTACCACTAATGTTCCCTGTATCCCTCCTGCCAGCCCCTACCCCACTACCCAAGCCTGCTTCTATGGCAGAAGAAGTACTCATTGAGGGCTGCTTTGAGGGAGGCACTAGGATTAGCTTGGTACAAACATTGAATAAGAATATAAAACGCTACTTGGAATTGCAGTCAAAGTTCTGAAAGCAAACCTGAAGAGTCCATCTTTGCTATCCACACACCCAATTCTTCCTGCCTTAAAAGTTTGTCTTGAGAATCGACCCTACTGTTTTCCAGAAGGGCTGAACCAGTGGACATTCCCACCAACAGTGAACGAGTGTCCCTTTCTCGCCACATCCACGCCAGCATCGGTTGCTTTTGTTCTTTTGAATGTGGGCTAGTCTCTGAGGTGTGAGATGGTATCTCATTGTGGTTTTGATCTGCATCTCCCTGATGATTAATGATGTAGAGCATTTTCTCATGTGCTTTTTTGCCATTCGGATTTCTTCTTTGAGAAAGTTTCTGTTCATTTCATTGCCCCATTTTTGGATGGGGTTGGATGTTTTCTTCTTGTGGAGTTTAACCAGTATTTTGTATATCCTGGATATCAACCCCTTGTCAGATGTGTATTCGGTGAATATCCTTTCCCATTCTGTAGACTGTCTTTGTATTTTGGTCACTGTTTCTTTGGAGGTGCAGAAGCTTCTTAGTTTAAGATAGTCCCATTTATCTATATCTGTTTTCACTTGCTCGGCCAGTGGCGTGGCATCTTTGAAGATACAATTAGCTTCAATGTCATGGAGGGTTTTGCCAACTTTATCTTCAATGTACCTTATGGTTTCTGGTCTGATGTTGAGGTCTTTAATCCATTTTGATCTTACTTTTGTACATGGTGTTAGGCAGAGTTCTGAGCCTATTTTTTTGCATGTAGCCGTCCAGTGATGCCAACACCATTTATTAAAGAGGCTTTCCTTACTCCACTTCACATTACTTGCACCTTTATCAAAGATTAGATGAGCATATGATTGAGGAGAGATGTCAGTGTATTCAACCCTGTTCCATTGGTCTGCAGTTCTGCCTTTGTTCCAGTACCATGCTGTTTTAATTATTACTGCTTTGTAGTACAGTTTGAAGTTCGGGAGGTTGATTCCTCCCATTTTCTTTTTCCCAAGAATTGCTTTAGCTATTCGTGGGGGCTTATTGTTCCATATAAATTTCAGGAGTGTTTGCTCCATTTCTTTGAAGAATGTCATGGGTATCCTTATAGGGATTGCATTGAATTTATACAATGCTTTTGGTAGTATTGCCATTTTGACAATGTTAAGTCTCCCGACCCATGAGCAGGGGATATCTTTCCATTTCCTCATGTCCTCTTTTATTTCCTGAAGTAGCGTTTTGTAGTTTTCTTTGTACAGGTCCTTTACTTCCTTAGTTAAGCTGATTCCTAGGTACTTGATTTTCTGGGGCACAATTGTGAACGGGATTGTTTTTTTCATGTTGCTTTCTTCTCTCTCACTGTTTGCGTATAGGAAAGCCATGGACTTTTGGGTATTGATTTTATAACCTGCAACTTTACTATACGAGTCTATTGTTTCTAGGAGTTTTTTGGTGGAAGTTATTGGGTTCTCTAAGTAGAGTATCATATCATCTGCGAATAGTGAGAGCTTGATTTCTTCCTTTCCTACCTGAATGCCCTTAATATCTTTTTCCTGCCTAATCGCTATTGCAAGTACTTCCAGTACTATATTGAATAGCAGTGGAGAGAGTGGGCATCCTTGTCTCGTCCCTGATCTTAGAGGGAAGGCTCTCAGTTTTTCCCCATTGAGGATGATGCTTGCTGTAGGCTTGTGGTAGATGGCTTTAATTATGTTGAGGAAGGTCCCCTCTATACCCATTTTGGCTAGGGTTTTCATCATAAAGGGGTGCTGGATCTTATCAAATGCTTTCTCTGCATCTATTGATATGATCATATGCTTTTTATCTTTTCTTTTGTTGATATGGTGGATTATGTTGATCGATTTGAGCTCCCATTTGACCCAGCAATACCACTCCTGGGAATATATCCCAGAGAGGCAAAAATGTATAGTCGAAGTGACATCTGCACTTGTTTGTTCATTGCAGCACTCTTTACAATAGCCAGAAACTGGAAGAAACCTGAGTGCCCAAGAACAGATGACTGGTTAAAGAAACTTTGGTACATCTACACAATGGAGTACTATGTAGCTCTTAGAAAAGATGAAGTCATGAAATTTACATACAAGTGGTACAACATGGAAAGTATCATGCTAAGCGAAATGAGTCAGAAAGAGAGGGATAGACATAGAAAGATTGCATTCATCTGGGGGATATAAAGTAACAAAGTATGAGATTAATACCCAAGAATAGCTGAGATCAGCACCAGGAGGATTACTCCATAACTTAGAGGCCAGCCGGGTATCCTAGAGGAAAGGGCAGTTCAGATAGAGAAGGGAGCACCAAATAAAGGATGTTTGGAGGATCCTCCCAGGAGGGGAGATGCATGTCGAAAGTAGACTCTGGACTGAACATGTTTGCCACTCAATGCCTCTTTTGCAGACCACAACACCCAAAAGGAGAGAGAGAACACAGGGGATTGCCCTGCCACAGAGACAGGGGGGATGGGGGGATGGGGGTGGGAGGGATATAATCCATGGTGGTGGAAAATGGGCACTGGTGGAGGGATGGGTATCTGATCATTGTATAATTGAAACCAAAGCACAAAAAATTGTAAATCTACAACTTTAAAAAAAATAAAATAAAATAAAGGGGGAAAAAAAAAGTTTGTCTTGTCATGCTGAAAGTAGACTATAGACCAAACATGATTGCCCCTCAATGCCTCTTTTGCAAACCACAACACCCAAAAGGAGAGAGAGAACAGAGGGAATGCCCTGCCACAGAGGCAGGATGGGATGGGAGGGGGTGGGGAAATGGGGGGGAGGGATACTGGGATCGTGATGGTGGGAAATGGGCACTGGTGGAGGGATGGGTATTTGATCATTGTATAATTGAAACCCAAGCACAAAATTTGTAAGTCTACAACTGTACCTCATGATGTCTCACTAATAAATAAATAAATAAAATATATATATAAAAAGTTTGTCTTGTATTAGGCTGAATCAATAGTACAGCAGGCAGAGTGATTTTCTTGCACCTGGTGGGCCAGGGTTCGATCCCCAGCACCCCATATGGTGTGATCCCTGAGTGTAGAACCAGGAATAATCCCTGAGTACAGCCAGGTGTTCCCCCACCTAAAAAAAAGTTTTACTTGTGTTACAAGTCTTTCCTCTATATGGTCTGTATGTTCATCTTTGCAGTTTAGCGATAATTTTTCAAAGATCATTTAGATATTTTTTAAGCAAGTGATTGTACCAGGTGCATTTTATCTTAATTATTTTTTTAAGGGGAGAGGTTTGGAATCACAACCAATAGTTCATGAGGACCATTCCTGGCTCTAAGGTCATGGGACTATGCAGGATCAGGGTTGGGTATATGCAAGGCAAGCATCTTAACACCGGTACTATCTCTCTGGTCCACCAGGTGTATTTTTTCCTCAATTTTTCTTGAGGTACTATGATTTACAATATTGTTGATGATAACTTTATGCATGTAATGTTCTAACAACATATCCTCCACCAGGGGATCTTAAAGCCTGTTAAGATGTGGTTTTCAGTTGATGTGAAAGACCTGATGGTATATCTCTAGGGCCAAACAATTTTGTTAATGCTGCATGCTCTTAGGGATCTTCATACAAGTGACAGGCTGGGAATTAAGTGAGTTACCTCAGCAGTCAGATTCTTTATTTCTGTGAAGAAGTACTTTTACTTATATTACATAATATTAAAATGCAATGAACAAAATAGACAAATATATTTGCAACTCTTGCTGTCAACCAAGGTATAATTTTCCTAAAGCCCAAAGAACCAATAAGAAGAAATCAATAAGAAAAAGAGACAAACTCTTAAAATAAAAGGTGAGCAAAGGATATAAAAAAATTTGTTCACACAAAACAAAACATAAAAAGTGTTCAGTCTTATAATAAAGAAAGAAGTGCAGATTTTTGGTTTTTAGGTCACACAGGACAGAGCTAAGAGCTTATTCCTGACTCTGCCTCAGGGATCACTCCTGACGACTCAGGAGACCATTTGTGTGCGAGGGATTGAACCCAGAATGACTGTGTGCAGGTAAGTGACTTACCACCTGTACTATCTCTATGTCCTAGTAATGCAGTTTTTTTTTAATTTTAAAGCCTTTATTTAAAACCACAATTTGACAACAATGTTCTATTAACATTACTACACCTTGCTACATATTATGATCTTGTATAATTATACATTATATTTTAATTATATATCATATAATTCTATAGGAGCATGACATATATATATCTTTATAATCATATCACTTTTTAAAAGTTTTTTATTAGTGAAACACCATGAGGTACAGTTGTAGACTTACAAATTTTTGTGCTTGGGTTATACAATGATAAAATACCTATCCCTCCACCAGTGCCCATTTTCCACCACCATGGATCCCAGTATCCCTCCCACCCCCATCCCCCACATCCCACCCTGCCTCTGTGGCAGGGCATTCCCTTTTGGAATGGAATGGAGTATATCCATTCCCTGGGATATATTCCCAGGAGTGGTATTGCTGGGTCAAATGGGAGCTCAATTTCTAATTTTTTGAGAATCGTCCATACTGTTTTCCAAAAGGGTTGAACCAGTAGGCATTCCCACCAGCAGTGAAGGAGTGTCCCTTTCTTGCCACATCCGCGCCAACACCGGTTCTTTTGGATGTGGGCCAGTCTCTGAGGTGTGAGATGGTATCTCATTGTGGTTTTGATCTGCATCTCCCTGATGATTAATGATGTAGAGCATTTTCTCATGTGCTTTTGCCATCCGGATTTCTTCTTTGAGAAAGTTTCTGTTCATTTCATTGCCCCATTTTTTTTATGGGGTTGGATGTTTTCTTCTTGTGGAGTTCAACCAGTACTTTATATATCCTTGATTTCAACCCCTTGTCAGATGTGTATTCGGCGAATATCCTTTCCCATTCTGTGGACTGTCTTTGTATTTTGGTCACTGTTTCTTTTGAGGTGCAGAACTTCTTAGTTTAAGATAGTCCCATTTATCTATCTCTATCTCCCATTTGCTTGGCCAGTGGTGTGACATCTTTGAAGATACTGTTAGTTTCAATGTCATGGAGGGTCTTGCCAACTTAGTCTTCAATGTACCTTATGGATTCCGGTCTGGTGTTGAGGTCTTTAATCCATTTTGATCTTACTTTTGTACATGGTGTTAGGTAGAGATCTGAGTCCATTTTTTTGCATGTAGCCATACAGTTTTGCCAGCACAATTTGTTAAAGAGGCTTTCCTTACTCCACTTCATATTTCTTGCTCCTTTATCAAAGATTAGATGATCATATGATTGAGGGGAGATGTCAGTATATTCAACCCTGTTCCATTGGTCTGCAGCTCTGTGTTTGTTCCAGTACCATGCTGTTTTAATTAAGTAATGCAGTTTTAAGCTCGAGCGGGCCCAGTAATGTCTCCATTGGAGACTTTGTTGTTACTGTGTCTGGCATATCGAATACGGGGAGCTTGCCAGGCTCTGCCGTGTGGGCGAGATATACCAGAATGCAGTTTTCAGTATGCCCGGAAGTGGTATACTGAAATGCTATTTTTAAGTTATAGACTGGGGTCTGGGAGAACTTAAAGACCTTGCATGTGGAAGGTCTTGGTTCTGTTCTGTTCCCATCACCAGTGTGGTCTGTAGGCCACTCAATTGTCAGGTCTGCACCACTGTTGGGTCCAGCATTATCCAGAGTAGTCTCCAAGTCCTCTGAGTACTGCCTGGGACAGCCCAACAGGAAATTATTGGAGCGGAATGACCCACTAAAGGGACTGCTCAGTATTTAGATTGTCATGAAACTGACCCTCTTGTACATTGCCAGACACACAACAAATGGGCCAAACATTTAAGCAAGACAGTTTTGCCCCAACTCAGGACAAAATAAGTTTTGTTGCTGATTTGCTTTTTTGTGCCATCAATTTCACTTCTTTTTATCCTACAAATACTCAGAAGTAAAATGAGCTATGAAAAGTATTATTAATTGTACTACTATTTATAAAAGCAAAAGATTGATTACATTCCGCCCCTCTCAGAGAGCCCAGCAAGCTACCGAGAGTATCTCGCCCACATGACAGAGCCTGGCAAGCTACCCGTGACATATTCAATATGCCAAACATAGTAACAACAAGTCTCACGAAGGAGACGTTACTGGGCCCGCTCGAGCAAATTGATGAACAACGGGAGAACCGTGACCGTGACTATATGCTAGTCACAATCAGCAATAGAAAGCAAATTGTCTAATGTTGCCTTTTTTGGCAGATCTGATTGTTAGAGGAAAATTCCAAGTAATAATGGTGGAACTGGTGTTGAAATAGTGAATGTAATCAAAGTAGAGAGAGAGTAATGTGGAAATTATCTGTCACACAAGTAGGGGTAAGGGTGGGATGAGGGGTAAACTGGGGGTTTTGGTGGTGGAAAATTTGCACTGGTGAAGGGATGGGCGTTTGATCATCGTATGACCAAGATTCAAACACGAAAGCTTTGTAACTGTTCTCATGGTGATTCAATAAATAAATAAATAAATAAATAAATAAAATGGCAAATGCAGGATGGCCAGCTGGAGCGATAGCAAAGCAGGTAGGGCGTTTGCCTTGCACGCAGCCAACATGGCCGACCCGAGTTTGATTCTTTCGCCCCTCTCGGAGAGCCCAGCAGCTACCAAGAGTATCTTGCCTGCACGGCAAAGCCTGGCAAGCTACCAGTGACGTATTCGATATGCCAAAGACAGTAACAATTGTCACAATGGAGACGGTACTGGACCCACTCGAGCAAATTGATGAACAACGGGAGGACAATGACAGTGACAGGATGGCCAGGGACGTGTCTCAGTAGTGGAGTGAGTTCCTTATCTGTGTGAAGCCCTGAGTTTGATCCCCACCACCAACACCAACACCACCACCACCAACAACAACAACAACAGCAACAACAATACAAAAAGAACCCTGCTGGGATTTTCAAGGTTCAGATGTGAACCCAACCTTCTCAGTGGAAGAACAGAGCATTTGACATCAATAAAACTTGCAAAAAAAATTGAATCACTAAGCAAAGTCAGAGTCAAATTCTCTTCATATCTTCTTTCAATGAAAGCACTAAGAGAAAATGACTCTTTTTTTTTTTTTTTTTTGGAGAGACTATAACCAGCAGTGCTGAAGGCTACACCCAACTCAATTTGGTGCTTGGTAGTCACTCCCAGATGTGCTCTGGGAACCATGTGGAGCCTGAAGGAAAACCCAGATCTCCAGAATCCCATATGCAAAGCATGTGCTTCAATCTTTAGGAGTTTTCTCCATGGCCTTGAGAAAGATGTTTTTATAGATGTGTGTATTGATTGACTATATCATATTTTATTTTTTTTTATTAGTGAAACACCATGAGGTACAGTTGTAGATTTACAATTTTTTGTGCTTGGGTTTCGATTATACAATGATCAGATACCCATACCTCCACCAGTGCCCATTTTCCACCACCATGGATAATATCCCCCCACCCCCATCCCCCCATCCCCCCTGCCTCTGTGGCAGGGCAATCCCCTGTTATTTTAATTTTTATTCAGCTAAAATACTCTCTACTTTTACCTCCTGGTTTCTTTTTTCATGTATGTATTCTTTGCCGTAGTGCTTTGTTCA
This sequence comes from Sorex fumeus, assembly GCF_029834395.1. Taxonomy (NCBI): domain Eukaryota; kingdom Metazoa; phylum Chordata; class Mammalia; order Eulipotyphla; family Soricidae; genus Sorex; species Sorex fumeus. The sequence continues at coordinate 71,698,784 of NW_026606155.1, read as the reverse complement.
TTATCTAAGTATTTAGGAATTCTCCAGCTATCTTTACTATTTAATTTGAGTTGAGTTCTTTTGAGGCTAGAGAATATACTTGCATTATTTCAATCCTGTGAAATTTGTTGGGATATAATCTATCATGATGAATGTCCCATATATGCTTGGGGAAAATGAATTTTCTGTTCTCGGTGTGTAGAACGGTCTATTAATATCAGTTAGGTCAAACTGATGAGGTTGTTCAGAGCTTTCATATACTCACTGATTGTTTAATCAGTTACTGAATGAGGGCTGCTAAATTCGTCAACAATAAATGCAGATTTCCTATAAGATTTTCATTCTCTAAATTTTTGTGTTTTATCTCCTTTGCAGCTCTGTTTCTTGAGGCATACACATTTGACATACTTACTGCTGATAACACACTTTTTATTATTTTGGGGCCTCCCAAATGGTGCTCAGGAAGCCTAAAGTTTCCTCCATGATGTCCAGCTTTGGAGCTGGAGGACATGTTGCTTGGATGCTGTGTTGAAGTGCTCAGAAGCCATGAGGTACTCTGGCCGTGAACACCTGACGGTGTTAAGGGTCCATTCAGTGCTAGGGATTGAATGCCCACCTGCCACCTTCAAGGTAAGTGCCTTCACCCCTGTCCTATCTCTCTGGACCCTATTCTTTGTTCTGAAGTCTACTATTTTTATTTTTTGGGTTCACATGTTCTCAGTGATCTGTGCTCAGGGATCACTCCTGGAAGTACTCTGGGCTGGCCCACGCCAGCGTTCACTGCTGACCTCCCAGCTGGGGCAGAAGGAGCCTGTGGATGCCCTAGGGGAGACACTTAGCAGTGCCCACCCCATCCCAGCAGACCACGCCCCTCCAGTCCAGACCCCGGGTCAAGGGTGAACATGACCCCAGAACCACAGAGGGACCGTCTGGCTGCAATGGAGAGTTAGAGCCCCCCACAACCCCCCAGTCTCCACATCAAAGCCCCTGTGACCCCCCAGCCTCCAGGCCACACCTATCGCTGCCATGCCCTCCTGGGACAGAGGCTTGGGCCCCTCCCCTCCCCACACCTCTCCCCTCCCCTCAGGGACTCAAAAAAAAAAAGAGGCCATATGGAGGTTTTGGGGATCAAATCTGGGTCTGCTGCATGCAAGGGAAATGCCTTACCTTCTTTACTATGTCTCTGGTCCCATGAAGTCTACTTTTTTGATACTAGCATTGCTCTCCAGGTCTCTTTTCATTTGTATTTGTAAATCTCCTTTTTCATCTTTTTACTTCTAACCTATTTATCTCTTTGTACTTAAGGTAAGCTTTTCCTAGACAACATGTTATGTGGGATCATATTTTTGTCTCTAAACTGACCATTTCGATGTTCAGTTTGAAGTTCTCCCTGCTTCTGTCTTTTCTTTTGCACTTGTTGGAGACCCATGGGAAAGAGCTCCTGAGTGAACTCAGACTCAGCTGTATCTGGGTTTCTAAAGTTCTAAGCCAGTGGTTGTAAGTCATGGCCCTCTCCTGCTCTCAGGGACATTTGGCAATGTTTAGAGATATTTTGGAAGAATGGGTGTTCCTCACATCTAGTTATGTAGAAGCCAGAACATTTCTAAATATCCTATAATGAATGCATGGGGAAGCCTTTCAAAACAAAGAATTATCATGCCCCAATATCAGTAGTGCCAAAACTGAGGAAGTCTCTTCTAATCTGCATGATAATATACATTTGGACTTTTAAAACTCCATTAATATTTTTTAATGTAGGAGTACAGCTATTTATTCAGCCACTGATTAGGCTGATTGAATTGAGCATGAACTCCACCTTACCTTTTTTCCCCCCATTTTTTATAATTTTATTTATTGAATCATCGTGAGAGCAGTTACAAAGCTTTCAGGTTTAAATCTCGGTCATACACCTGAAACACCTGTACCTTCACCAGTGCCCATTCTCCACCTACAAAAATCCCAGTGTACCCCCATCCCACACCCTCCCCCTACCTGTGGGGCAGATGATTTCCACATTACTCTCTCTCTACTTCTATTACATTCAATATTTTGACACCAGACCCACCATTATTATTTGGGATTTTACCCCAACACTCAGATCTGCCAAAAAGGCAACAGTAGACAATTTATTTTCTATTGCTGGTTATGAATAACATATGATGTCACGTGGCTGCAACAGTGTGATATTGAAATTTCAAAATTTTAACAATTAAATCTGGAGGTATTTCTGCCAAAACCTGCTGGGTTCCGAGATCTGTTTCTGAGTCTTTGGGATCATGGCCGTTAAGCAGCTTGATCAGGAGCCAGAGAGGCCGTTCATGGGTGGCGACTGGAGATCTCATTGGGACAGGGAGGATCCACCCCTATTCTGTGAGGTCCCACGTGTCTTGTCACTGAGGGGCTAAACCTTACTGTTCAATAGCCTCTGGTGGATGGTGGCCACTGAGCTGCCAAGGGGAAGCATGCGGAGGGATAGCACCCTTTCTCCCTGGGGTGGCCCCACGACAGTAACCTATTGTGGGGGTCCGGACACATTTCTACCAAAAGCTGCTGGGTTTTGAGACTTGTTTCTGAGTCTCTGGGATCATGGCTGTTAAGCAGTCTGATCAGGAACCAGAGAGGCCATGCCTCCAATTATATAGCTGAGTCGGAGGTGGTTTGTGGGTGTCTCCACATACCTAACTTTTGGCTGTTTACTTTCTTGGTAAACTTTGCCCCAAGTTTTTGGGATCTGGCCAAAGGCACAGCAGCAATTCTGGGGTATCTGGAAGTCTGAAGGTGCATTAGGCTACTAATACACTCGCCTCACAGGTACAGATTGACCTGCTGGTGGCACCATACCCCCTAAAACTCCATTAATATTTAAGTTGCTTTCTTCCAACCCTTTCTATGGAAGACACCTTTCCATCCATGCTTTCACAAAAGTCCCACCTGCACTCTGAGGGGCCAGCGTTTAATCTCTAGAATTCAATTTTTATGGCTGCCTCAGTTCTCTGAAGGAGTCCAGAAAAATTATAGTTTTGTAGGTTATCTGTACTTTTTCATTACTGGGGTGGGAGTGATTTTTCTCTTTTGGCTTATGCATCCCTACTTAAAAGATAAACCTGTATCTCACTGTAAGTAATAAATTTTGAGCTGGAGTAAGTGACAATTACAGATCAATTTCAATGACAAACATAGATGCAAAGAAATCACTAAGCTGAACAAGTCACATGAAGAAAGACAAATATCATATTGCCTCTTTCATTTGTGGTATTTACAGAAACTGAACAAATGAGTAAACAAACAAAAAATTTATTGACTACAAGACCAACTACTGGTTATTAAAAATGAGGAAAGGGGGCACACTGGATAAAGGGGCGATTTACGGTAAAGGAAGGATAGAGTTGAGATTTTAGTGGTGAGCTTAATGTAGAATACACCTTGATGTGCAAAAACAGATTTAATAATGACACCTTCTTTAAATCTATGTCATAATACATCATTACTTCAACTAAAACAAAGAGTTTTAAGGATAACAAAAGCATTTTAAGGTTGTAATAGTTACGTACAAAATACAGTCATCATCATGTCTGCCATGGTGGCGGGGGAGGGTGGGAAAGGGGGGGTATATCGGGAATATTGGTGGTGGGGAATGTGCACTGGTGGAGGGATGAGTGTTTGCTCATTGTGTGATTGTAAAATTAAAAAATATATATATAGTCATAGCACGTAGGGTTTATTCCAAGTATACAACGATGTTCAACAACAGAAAATTCATCACTATAATTCAGTGTTTTAATAGCTAAAAGGAGCAATTCATTATTTATCTTAATAGAAGCAAAATCTCCTATAATAGAATTTAATATATTTCTGATTTGGGGGGGCCGAATTGGGGTGGCAGGAGTGGAAAAACTGTCACTGTCACTGTCCTCCCGTTGTTCATCGATTAGCTTGAGCGGGCCCAGTAACGTCTCCATTGGAGACTTTGTTGTTATTGTGTCTGGCATATCGAATACGTCACCGGGAGCTTGCCAGGCTCTGCCGTGCGGGCGAGATACTCTCGGTAGCTTGCCGGGCTCCCCGAGAGGGGCGGAGGAATCGAACTCGGGTTGGCCATGTTGGCTGCGTGCAAGGCAAACACCCTACCACTGTGGAAAAAAAAGGGAAAAAAAAGAAAAATATATTTGTGATTTATAAAAGAAAACCTCTTATCAAATTAATACTAGATAGGTATACTTTTTTTTGCAGTGCTAGTGGAAAAACCAGAGCTTCACACATGCAAGGCAAATGCTCAACATTCTAAGCAAAAACAAATTTTTAACCTTATACAGAATCCTACCACAATAAATAATTCACTAAAAATGAATCTTAATGACAATGACAGTCATTGACATTAAATTAAATTGAATCATTTTAATGACAATCACTGCTTCACTAATACTGTATCATTTAACCTTATACCAGAGGCTCTAATAAATGCAACAGAGAAGAGAATGAAAAGTATATAAATTCATCAGTTAACAAAGTCTCTGATGTAGAGTCTATAACAAGTATTGAAATTAATAAGAACATACAGCAATTTTTAGCAACAAATTTAATAGACCAAATCAATAATATTACCATACAATGAAAAAAAGATTTTAAATGAAAAGGAAAAAAGTTTCTGCACATTTACAGACTCTGTAAGATTCTCAGAAATGGGACCTAAAGGAATGGGGTAACTGCTTAGAGCACCTGCCTTACAATCATATGGTCACGAGCTTAAATTCCTGCTGTTCATATGCTGAGCACAATCATGGCAGCTTTGCCAATTGAGCTTGGTAGCTCTGTTGACTGTATTCCCTAGCCCTGCATGAAATTTCTGACTGCACCACAGCTGGGTATGTTTAAATGCCACAAAAAGTGGTTGTAACCCCCATTGCTTACCACAACTGAAAACAAGATGTACAGGAGAGCCAGGAAGTGCAGCCCCTCATAAGCACATGTGTGAGCATGACAGGGATGCCCAGGGAGCATCACAACTAGGCCTTGTGCGCCTCAGTGAGAGCTGTTCCCTGATAAACACATGAGCAAGTCACCAACTAAAGGAGTATAAATCTTGGTGACCTCCACGGCTGGGTGTGTGAGCACTATGGCCTGATGCTCCTTTCTCAGAAAGCCACATAGCTAACAACTGTGCAAATGCCACTGCTAGAATAAGTGTATCAGCCCAGAGGGAGCTTCTAATCTGTTTTGAGTGTCTTAGCTTATTTTTGAACATGAAGCAGATAGGGCAAAATGGCAATATTTGTTAGCTGTGATTATTGGTATATGACACTGTTCTATTCTGTTCTTCCAAAATATTTCACAATTGAAGAAATGTATGTCAGATGTAGGGTGAAAGTACTTCAGAGGTCAGATAAACACATTTTTTTCAAAGGTGTTCAGTGTCTCATTGTGTCCTTTTGCAAATGTTTCCAGTGCCCCTAAAAATGGAGTCTCAGTGTGTGGTGGCAGGAGACCAGCAGAGTTTCCAAATTTATGTTTGGAAATAGACTGTTTGGAAATATACAGAGTTTCCAAACTTGGCTTTTGGAAACATGATGTCACAAATAGAACTTCCAAGCACATGTCAGGGATGTGAGCATCTAATTCATTTTGACAAAGAAAGAAAGTCAGAGGTGGACTGAATCTGGCAAGAGCCTATTAATGTGTTTCCTCATTGCTGTATTGCTGCAGTACCTCAGTGAGACACTCCACATCCCCCAAAGCTATGTCTGAATTTCTGCATCTCCCTTTGTTGTGATATATAAATACTTATAAATTTATTTTAAGCACCAAGGTGTATAAATGGTCTTTGGGAGGGTGTCATACATAAATTTCCACCGCTGCTTACTCCAGAGAGTGATTCTGTCCACTACTGTCCCTGTGTCTCCCTCCCCTCTGATAAACCTCCTACTTAATCAAGTTCTCATCTTTCGTTTCTTTTGTATGTTTTTATTTCTCTATCATACTTTTTTATATCCTGCATGTGAAAGCGAACATTTTGTATTTGTTCCTCTCCTAACTTCACTAAGCACGATAGTCTCCAGATCATCCACATAGCAGTCAGTTGCATGATTCCATCTTGTAGCCAAGTAGTATGCCATTGCGTATATGTACAATAGATTCTTCACAGAATCATCTGTTCTTGGACATTTGGGTTGTTTCCAGATTTGGCTAGTGCTGCAGTAAACAGGGATGCAAATATCTTTTCTGAATGGAGTTTTTGGGTTCTTGGGCTAGATGCCAGACATTGAATCATTGAAATTACCTCTATATTTAATGTCATGAAGTGTTTCTATCTATGTTTTCCTGAAATACTTAAAAAAGTTTATGTAAATTTATAAATTGCTGGGTCATATGGGAAATCAATTCCTAGGCTTTCAATAAGTGTCCATGCTGTTTTTCCAAAAGTCTGGGTCAGTAGATAGTCCCACTAGCAGTATATGAGGGTCATTTTTCCCCCACGTCCACATTAATACTGGTTGTTTTTGGTCTCTGTGATGTGTGCCATCTCACTACTCTGAAATAGTTCTATTGTTATTTTGATTTATATTTTCCTGATAATAAGTGATGGAGAGCATTTTTGTATACTTTTTGGCCATCTCTTTGTCTTCTTTGAAGAAGTTTCTGTTCATCCCTTTCCCCCATTTTGATAGGGTATTTTTCCCATATAAAGTTCTACCAAAGTATTATATATCTTTAATATTAATCCTTAGTCAGGTAAGTGGTGAGCAAATGTTGCCTCCCAGTGTATGGGGTGTCTTTGTATTTTGGTCATTGTGTTTTAGTAGAATGGAAACATTTTAGTTAAATGCATTCCCATTTGTTTATCTTTGTTTTCATTTGTTTGGCCACTGACATCAAATCATTGAAATTACCTCTAGATTTAATGTCATGAAGTGTTTCTACCTATGCATGTATTCCTCAATATAATTTATTGAATCAGTTCTGATATCAAGGTATTTAGTACATTTTGATTTTACTTACTGTACAGTGTTAGAAAAATGTACATGAGTTTATGTGCACTGGTTTTGTAGCCTGACACTTTACTGTACAAGCTTATTGTTTCTAGAAGCTTTTTTGTAGTCTTTAGGGTTTTCTAGATATAGTGTTGTGTCATCTGAAAATAGTAAACATTTGATTTCTTTTCTGATTTGGATTCCCTTAATATTATTTTATGAAATATATAAATGGCACCAAAATGTCAAGTTCATTTTTTTTTGCATGCAAGTGACCATTTTTTCCATTACCATTTGTTGAAGAGAATTTTCCCTCCTTTGTCAAAGAGTAACTGTCCATTTATCTGAGAATCTATTTCCGGACTATTCTATTTAATTAATCTGAGAACCTGTCCTTAGTCCAGTAACACACTCTTTTTAAAAAATTATTTATTTATTTATTTATTTTGAATACCCATCCCTCCACCAGTGACCATTTCCCACCACCACGGATCCCAGTATCTCTCCCACCCACCCCCATCCCACCCTGCCTCTGTGGCAGGGCATTCCCTTTTGTTCTTTCTCTCCTATTGGGTGTTGTGGATTGTAAAAGAGTTAAACCTGATTTTCAGGGAGAAACGTTGGATAATTTACTTTCCATTGATCACTTTGTATATAAGGAGATGTTGTGCGGCCGCATAAGCAGCCGCGCGGTTTGGAGTAAAAGTCCTGGTTCCCGCATGCCCGAGCTATGCTTGTAGAGGCTCATGGTCACTGGGGTTCCGTCTGGAGGAGGCGGAATGTGGCACCTACCCCATCTGGGACTTCCTGGAGATCTCGGCTCTGTTTGGGACCTGGAGCAACACACTTTTTTGACTACTATAGTTTTGTAGTACAGTTTAGAATTGGGCCGAGAGAGGCCTCCCATCTTTCTTTTTTTCTAGTATTGCTTTGGCTATTGAGGGGTGTTTATTACTCTGTATAAATTTCAACAGTGTTTGATCTATGTCTTTTTAAAACGTCATGACTATTTGTATAGGGATTGTGTTGAATCTGTATAATGCTTTGGGCAAGATTGCCATTTTGACAATATTGATATACCAATCCACAAACAGGGGATGTGTTTCTATTTCCTTGTGTCCTCTTTTACTTCTATAGTAGTGGTTTATAGTTTTATTTGTACAACTCCTTCATCTCTTCTGTTAAATTGATTTCCAGGTACTTGATTTTCTGAGCACAACTGTAAATGGGACTTATAAAAAGATTTTCTTCTTCAATTCCATTACTAGAACATAGAGAAGCTCAGAAAAATGCACATAGATTTATGTGCATTGATTTTGTAGCCTGCCACTTTACTGTAAAAGTTTATTGTTTCTAGAGCACTTTTGTAGAGTCTTTAGGTTTTCTAGATCTAGTATTGTGTCATCTGCAAATAGTAAGCATTTGATTTTTTCTGATCTGAATTTCCTTCATATTATTTGAAAAAAATATAGTGTCAAGTGTCAAGTGTCAAGAAATGCACAGTGCATTTGTGCACATACACACACATTGTCAAATCACTGTCCACCATTTTTCTCAGCTCCTCTCCTCCTAACACTTATTACCCTGTGCCCTTGTTCCTGCATTGCATTCTTGCCCTCCATCAGGTCCTGTTGTGAGAAGGAGCCAGCCTTGGCAGCAGGACAATGCCTTGGAGGGCTGTTTGCAGGTGAACCCAAATATACCACACTTTGATAAGATATTTTATGACACAACAAGGGGCTGGAGACTGGGTAGGCGAGTGATCACCTGAATTCCACGGGATTACCCTGAATGACAAGGGAAGATGGGATGAAACGCTTATATAGCCCAGCACTAAGGGATCAGCCACACTCCAGACTGCAGAGCACCACTCTCTGTTCCAAACTCATAGAACAAACACTGCCAGAGAGTTCTGAACCTCAGGTAAGTGGTTCTGTTTCTTTCAGGGATCCTCCTTGGACTAATGTCTGCAGGAAAAAAGGAAGGAAGGAAGGAAGGAAGGAAGGAAGGAAGGAAGGAAGGAAGGAAGGAGGAAGGAAATAAATAATTAAAGAAAGAAAGAAAGAGAAGGAGATAGAGAAAGAGAGAAGAGAGAAAAGGAGAAAGAGAGAAAGAAAAAATGATAGAGAGAGAAAGAAGGATAGAGAGGAGGGAGAGAAAGATAGAAGAGAGAAAGATAGAAAGAAAGGTAGAAAGAGAGAAAGAAAGAAAGATGGATAGAGAGATAGAAAGAGGGAGAGAGGAGGGGAGAAAGAAGGAAAGAGGCAGAAAAATAATGAGAAGAAAGACAAAGAGAGGAATAAAGGGAAAGAAAGAATGAAAGAAAGAGGAAGGAAGGAAGGAAGGAAGGAAGGAAGGAAGGAAGGAAGGAAGGAAGGGAAAGGACCAATACACTTCAAATTCCTGTCAAGGTCATGAAAAACTGAGACAATATCCTGAATAGGAGACTACAGAGAGCTGATGATCCAATACAATGTGGGGTCATGACTGGATCCTAGAACAGTGAAAGGACTTGAGTGAAAAACAACTGAGGTAGGAAGAAAGAATGCAGATTCATGTAATAATATGGTTGCAGTTTGCTCATTTCTTACTTTTTTGTTTGTTTAGGTCACACCTGACAGTGCTCAGGGCTTACTCCTGGTTCTGTGCTCAGGGATGACTTCTGGCAAGGTTCAGGCAACCACATGGGATGCCAGAGATCAAACCTGGGCTAGCCACATGTGAAGCAAATTTACTATCTCTCCAGTCTCTCATTTTTTATTTTTGAAAAGTGTGTCATTGCTTTACCTAATATTGTAACATTACAGAGACTGGACTGAGGGTGTTCAGGAATTCTCTATTCTGCTTTTGTAAATCTTTCAGTACATCTAAAAGTTTTCCAAAATGAAAAGCAGTTTTTTGCAATGACCAATTATATATACAGCAGTGGACTATGAAAGACTATTAGGATTTGAAGGTAGAATATCAGTCAGCACTTACTAAAAATTATGAAGAGTAAAATCTGTTAAAAAATTTTCACACCTTTAGCTATGCACTTAGAGATTTTAGGTTCCTAGTAGACAGATTGGGTCATCCTAGGTCTACTAACAGAGTTTTTGCTCACTAACTCATATCTTCTAAAACACGCATGTTTACTTATATGTATTTTATGTGATTCTATATTATTTATAATGTACACAGCATGCATGAAAAATGCATACTTGTTCTCTTGTATAAATACATACAAATATCTATACACTATGATTTTTTTAATGATATGTTTTAGAAGACTAAGATGATGGTTGAACTGCAGAGAGGATGGCAGATGCAGCTCACTGCCCCCTGCTGCATCTTTCTCTTTGGAGGGGGAGATATAGCAATTGTGTGCACTGTTTTTTGAACCAAAAGTAGAGCTACAGATTTTGTTTTATGGTTACTCTCAGAAGATCAGGGCTTGAACGGCAGGATTGAATGTTTGTTTCCCACAAAACCAAAGGCAACCCACTTGACATTATCAAATGATATTACACATTATTGGAAATGTGCATTATACTCTCTTAAATATTTTTATTGAGGCAAGATTGGTTTCAAAAAATGCAAATTTTACATGTTTCAGGGTTCAATGCCACTATGCACATCCACCATCAGCGTTCCAGTATCGTTCTACCGCAGCCCTCTCCTCTATCCTCTCCCACACATCCTGAAATTCCATTTCTGGGTCAGAGTCAGGGTCCACCTCACAGAACACTGTTTCTCTTTTTTTCTTTTTTAATTTAATTTATTATTTTTTTAATTTTTATTAGTGAAACACCATGAGGTACAGTTGGTAGACTTACAAATTTTTGTGCTTGGGTTTCAGTTATATAATGATCAAGTACCCATCCCTTCACCAGTGCCCATTTTCCACCACCACGGGTCCCAGTATCCCTCCCATCCCCCCCATCCCCCACTTCCTCTGTGGCAGGGCATTCCCTTTTGTTCTCTCTCTCCTTTTGGGTGTTGTAGTTTGCAAAAGAGGCATTGAGTGGCAATCATGTTTGGTCTATAGTCTACTTTCAGCATGCTTCTCCCATCCTGGAAGGATCCTCCCAACACCCTTTATTTGGTGCTCCCTTCTCTATCTACAGGACACTGTTTCTACCTCATCCCTGCCTCACTGCATCTCTCTCTCTCTCTCTCTCTCTCTCTCTCTCTCTCTCTCTCTCATACACACACACACACACACACACGTGATGACCCAGTCACAAATATACATTTTGCTATCTGCCTTTAGTTCTCAGTCTTCAGTTTCCTCACAGTTTACCAGGATGCTATTTGGGGGTGCATAGGAGGAGAGGGTTGCACTCAAGAGGTGCTTAGGATTTACTCCTAGTTCTATCCTCAAGAATCATTCCTGGTGGTGCTTGGGGACCATATGTGGGGTTGGGGGATCAAACCCGGTTCAACCTTGTGCTCAGCAAATGCCTTACCCCCTGCACTATCTTATAAATCCCTGATCCATCTTATAAATAATTCCTTGCCTCACCTCTGAGGCACGTAGGGCAGTGATTGTTTCTTCATCTGAGGAGGTGTGAGAGGGCTGATGTGAGCTAAGACAAAGCTGTTCCTATAGAAGTTGTGGCTGCAATTACGGTCACAACTGTGGGGGGCTCTTTGGGTATGTGGGGTGGGGAGTAGACCTGGGGTTCAGGAGGGGTGATGGTGGAGATCTCCATAGGGAGAGGCTGGGCTTTTCCTCCAGCTGGATGAGAATTGGTTTTGGTTGAAAGGAAGCAAACTTCCTGTTAGAGAGGTGGACAGGTTTAGTTTCTCTGATGAGCGGCCAATGATGTTTACTGAGGTGGGGAACTGTGGGACAAGGATAAGGCAGTAAGGTGGGGAGGTGACAAGGACCTCAAGAGGTTGCCACAGTCTGGAGGAAATCAAGAATTAAGTCCAGGGGCTGGAGCGGTAGCACAGCGGGTAGGGTGTTTGCCTTGTACACGGCTGGCCCGGGTTCAATCCCCAGCATCTTGTATGGTCACCCAAGCACTTCCAGCAGTAATTCCTGAGTGCAGAGCCAGGAGTAACCCCTGTGCATCACTGGGTGTGACCCAAAAAAGAAAAATAAAAGGAGTTAAATCCAGAGCTGTTTCTCTGTGGGAGGATTTGATGCATGGAAGACCGTGAAGAAGAATATAGTTCCCTTCCTTGTTTGGGGTACAAAGACAAGACAGTCACTTGGGCATCAAGTAGGGCTCACTACTTCTGCTGTAGTAGTGTGAGTCTCAGGGTGATGGGGAAGCCCATCTGGAGATGGGCTATGGGGAGCACTACTTCCCTGCAAAGTTGTGAGGTAGTAGGACTTGGACGTGAGCCTTCAAGGGAAGCTCCCACGGCAGCTTTTTGGAAACACCAAGTGAATGCATTTCACCATATAATTGTCTTTACAGGTTCTTCTCCAACTTTGAATCCTCAAGAGGGAAACCAGAGATTGACTACCATGTTCAGGGCAGTGCCAGAAGTCTTCAAGGCCCTTCATTGCTCCTTGGTCCCCCTCTCAGCAAGAATGAGCAGCAGCAGAGCTGGCAGAAAGCTGGATAAAAAAGTGGCCATAGTCGCTGGGTCCACAAAAGGGTGAGTGATGGAAGTGCCCCAGCAGGAACCAGACGAGGAGAGGTTAACATCACCACCCAGAGGCAAGATCTGCAGTCTCACCCTGCTCACTCACCTTTTTGTGACACCCTCTCCTCACTGTACAACTCTTGTCTCTACATTTAACTCCAAATCTCAGAGTTTCTTCTGAAACCAGGTCTGCATGCCAAGACTGCAAACACCCTGCTGCTTCTGAGCTGATCAGAGGCACGTAGTCCCTACCACCACTCACAACTGGAGAACTCTAAGATTTTATTTAACTTGTCATTGGGAAATTCTTCTCCCCACCCACTAGTGGCCCAAGGGAGCAGTTCAAGGTGTCCTTCTCTTTCAGAGTCAGAGAGTTTTGGAAAGCCCCCTCTGGGCTGTGGGGCAGTGGACAGAACATCTCAAGACAACTCAGAGAGTTTTTTGAGAAGACCCTCTACTCTGTCACATTTCCTCTTCTGTCCCTCCAACTCTACTACCCCTCCAACTTAGCAATAATCTATAATGAGTGCTTATCACAGGTGGGAGCAGGGGTAATTTGGGGGGTTACCCCACTTCAAAAACATTTTTCTCTTCACTTACCTTTCCTTTTCTATACCAGCTCCAGATTCCCACCCACCCCCATATTTTGAACTAAAGATCATTGCAGATTTCTCCATGATGTTTACATCCTTGTGAGATCCCCTAAGGTGAGGCCTTCATGACCAGAGAACAGAACCAACATTCCACATGCCAGAGAGTTGGTTCATTCAAGAGAGGGGAACTCTGCCTTTGTGCTCCCTTCCTGCCAGCAACTTAACTAACCCCATGGTAATATTGCAGAGATGGAATTGGAGGGAGTGAGGAGATAGAGGGAAAGTTTTAGACTTTCATCTGCAAGTCAGAGGAAAAGTACTGGGCTTAGAGAAATTAAGTTTTGTACCCGCGGTCTCCTGTTAGAACAAAGAGAAAATGGAACTGAAGATCCTCTACTAGATAGTCTGGGGACAATTATTTACAACTGTTTAAGGCTGTTTACAACTTTTCTGTCAGAACATTGTTTTGGAAAACTTCATTTCACAAATTGATATCGACATTTTCTTACTTTCTGTATTAAGTCAGATTAAACTGATGTAATTATAACTTGTTGGAATTAAATGTGGTCATTTTGGCAGAAACCTGATAAAGTACACAGTCATCCAACACTTCCTCTTCTCTTGAGAGAACTTGAAACAACTCAAGGGATACGCTAGTGTATCTAGTATATACGTCTACATATATACAATATATCTAGTATGTCATGATGAGGGTTTCAGGGGAGAGGGGGGATAGGTGGTGCCATCATCACAACCTTTTCATTCTGCAGGATTGGTCTGGCCGTGGCCCGGCGTCTGGCTAGGGATGGGGCCCATGTGGTGATCAGCAGCCGGAAGCAGCAGAACGTGGACAGTGCTCTTGCCATGCTGCAGAGGGAGGGACTGAGCGTGACGGGTACGGTGTGCCACGTGGGGAAGGCCGCGGACCAGGAGCAGCTTGTGGCCAAGGTGAGGGACATGGAGATGTGCAGATTCCACCCTGGCAGGAGAGGTTGGGGTCTCTGGTATTAGCATCTAAGTCAATAAAAGATGTCACCCAGAAGAGGAGCTGTTGGGGAGATAGGACAAATAGACACCCAGGAGTGACTCAGAAGAGATGTTCCTGGCATGAGGGAGTGCAGAGGTCTCTGGATGAGAATCCTGATCCTCAACGGGTGGTCTGGAAGCCAGAGGCTGGTGCAGGCCTGAGCTGGGACATTGTGGGAAATTAACATGCTCAACTGTCACCAGAATGGCTGACTGGGATCTGAATTTTCTTTTATAGAATTATTTGGGGAGGTTTGGAGGCCACACTAGCTGAACTCAGGACTTATTCCTGGCTGTGTGGCAGATTTCAGTGCTGGTGCTTGGATTTGATCCCCCAAGATTGGGGAACCATATGTGGTGCCAGGGATCAAAGCCAGGTCCAGTCATCATGTGTAAGACAAACCTGTTAACCAAACTATACTATTTCTCAGCCAGGATCTGCATTTGTAAAGATCCCCGGTGATTTGTGTGCCTTAGAGCAGGCCAGCTCCTATGCGCCAGAGGGGTGGAGGTGGAGAGTGCAGGAGAGTTGAGGTCTGGATGAAGCTCTGTGTCTATGTGGCAGTGACAGTCGTAGAGCAGGAGAGACAACAACTGCAGGAACACGAGATGGGCAGATGCATGCTATAAAGAATAGATTGGGCGTGTATGAGGCCAAAGAAAGAGGCGTTCCAGAGAGGGGAAGGGTGGAAGAGGAATTTATTAAAGATGGGAATGGGAAGAAAGGAGCATAAAGACAGTGAGTGAAAATCATGACAGGTGGGCCAGGCTAGTAGCCTGACATCTTTTAGAAATGGAAATGGGTGCCATGAGAGCCTCTCAGCTGCGTCTCTCGGCTGAGTCTCAGCCGCTGTCCACAGCTCCAGCTGCCCTCCCACACAGGCTTTGGGGTACTGGGTATTTGCCCTTCCTTATGTTTCCAGTCTCCCTGGGGAGCGAGAGAGTTCCTGGGCATCCCTTATTCCATCCCTTCACCTCCCGTCTTCTGTTACTTCCTTCACAGGCACTGGAGCATGATGGGGGTGTGGACTTCCTGGTGTGTGTGGCAGGAGTCAACCCCCTGGTCGGGAGCACCCTGGGTGCCAGTGAAGAGGTGTGGGACAAGGTGAGGCCTGGTATGGGATCCTCTTTTTTGGGGGGGCGGGGTAGGGGGGTCACACCCAGAGTTGCTCAGGACTTACTCCTTGCGCTGTGCTTATATAAGATGCTGGGAATGGAGTCTGGGCCAACTGCATGCGAGGCAAACACCCACCCACTGTACTATTTCTCCAGTTTCTGGTGAGGGATCTTCTACCCTCTCTTTTGACCCTTTACACACACAAACACACACAGAGTCTCATACATGTCAATATTGACTCTGTGGGTGGGAAGGAAACTCACCTGACCCAAGTGCCATCAGTGTCAGTGGGCACCAGCCACCCGACCCATGCCAGGTGCCAGCAACCCCTTCTGCACTGACTCTCCAAGGATCTGAGATGCCAGAGTAACTGTTTACCCACGCAAAGGGTCCTGAGGTTTGGACTCACTGGCATCCCCTTGGGGCCCTTGGTCTGTCTGTCCCAGAGTCGCCTCCCTGCACACAGAAGAGACCCCCACCACCCCATCCATCTCAGCCCTCCCAGCAGGAGTTCACGAGGCCTGTCAAGACTGTCAGGGACACGATTGCTCCTGTGGCCTCCAATCCTGATGACTTGAGGTCCCCCTGTGGTCTTGCCCAGCCCCACCCATCCTTGTGTGAGAAACTCCTGGGCTGGGAACACACCCCTTCCTTAGCTTCTCTCTCCCTCTCTCTTGAAGACCCTGCTTGGGTCCTTATTTCAGTCCTCATGTTCCATAACTTTCCTGATTCTCCTCCCAATCATTCTCTACACACATCCCAAAGGCACAATCGGGTTTTTGTTTTGTCTTTTTTGGGGTTTGGGGGATCATGCCTGACAATGTTCAGGGCTTGCTTGTGCAGGGCTGCACTCAGGGATCACACCTATAGGTGCTCAGGGGACCTTTTCAGATGCAGGGAGTTGATCCCAGTTGGCCTCATTCAAGGCAAATGCCCTACCCTCTGTGCTATCTCTTCAGCCCAGGCTATTGGGCTGTACCAGCAAAAAAGAAAAAAAAATCCTGTTTCGTATCATTTCCTGACAGACAAGGACTCATGTAGACCTTTGCTGTCACCTCCTGTTCCCTGTCTCTGATTCCCAACCCTTGCCCGAGTGTGACTGTCCAGTCCCTCCACACTGGGCACCGTGAGTCACTGATTATTGTGGCCCCCTCTTGGCCTGAGAAGGACAGAGGCTGCAGCTTTCTTCTCTTGGAGGGGTCTGTCCCTCACAGGGACTCACAGAGCACTGCAACTCACCCTTCCTCACAGAGCTCAGCTCGAGTGTGGCCCAAGAATGGGCACTGCACGCACTGCCTGCCTCCCGCCCACCCCTCCCCATTACTCTGATTCCAGATCCTGGGCGTGAACGTGAAGGCCCCGGCCCTGCTGCTGAGCCGGCTGCTGCCCCACATGGAGAAGAGGGGGTGAGAAGAGAGCGGACTCTGGGGTCTCCGAGAATCATCTTTTGGAGCTCTCGGGAAAGCCCGGGAAGCGGAGGATGGCAGGAGGGATGGGCTGTGTCCTTCCTTGGATCCCTCCCCAGCGACCTTGTGGTGAAGATTTGTTGCTGGTGGCGGCCCTGCTTTCCTCTCCCTGCCCTGCTGCTGACTTGGAGATCACAGACTTTGCCTCCCGAGCGGCAGCTGCAGGCAAAGAGGGTCCTGACCGTTCCAAGTCCTGCCCTGGCTCCCTCACTCTGCCCTGTTCTGGGGCCCTTGAGTGAGGGGGGCAGGGTGACAACTGTCCCACCTCATCTTCCCCTGCCCAGCCTGGCTCCTTTGTGTCGGGGCAGGATGGTGGGGAGAGGGGCTTTCTGCTCTTGAGAGCCTCCTAGGAACCTAAGGCCACTGCCGGGAAATGCCCTTGGGCCACAGGTGTCCCTGACCCCGTCAGCTGCCCACTGCCTTCCAGGTGTCCCCCGCCTCCTTACCATGAACCTCTAGCTGGCTTCCTCTTAGACCATGTCCTGGCCTGTCTGGCGCTTTATTACTATTAATATTATTCTCATTAGTGCTGGTTGTCAACAGCACTATAGCACTGTAGCACTGTCCTCCCGTTGTCCATCGATTTGCTCGAGTGGGCACCAGTAACATCTCACAACAAATTATGAGGCTTGTTGTTACTGTGTTTGGCAAATTGAATACATCATGTGTAGCTTGCCAAGCTTTGCCGTGTGGGCGAAATACTCTCAGTAGCTTGCCGGGCTCTCAGAGAGGGGCAGAGGAATCGAACCCAGGTCGGCTGCATGCAAGGCAAACGCCCTACTGACTGTGCTATTGCTCTAGCCCATTATAATCATTCTTTTTTTAAAAAAATCAATGAACAACTTTATTCTTTCAAAAACAGCAGATGGGCAGGCTTCCTATATGTCTGCTGAAGCATTAAGTCAAAGTCAGAGAAAGTATCCATAAGCTGCCTCCTGAACAGATGTGGTTTTTAAAATTATTTCATGTCCACTTATTTACAATAGTAGTGTTATTGTTTTTTATTTGTATTGAATTTTTTTATCAAGCAGTTTTTGTAGGTTCTGTTATTTGCAATACTCTTACTGGTGGTTTTTCATGCACCTTCAATATTATTACTTTATACTCACACCATGTCTGGTGTTTTCATTGAATGTTTTCTTGACTTCACTCATCTGCCTTTCTCCTTGCAGGGGCGGCTCGGTGGTCCTGGTCTCCTCCATAGCAGGGTACCTGCCCATGCCAGTGAGTTTGAAGTCTGATGTGGAGATGGGTGGAGGGGGGAGGCACACTTGACCCCACCTTGCAGGGGTGAACTGCTCTGGATCACAGATGTGGCATTAAGACGTGTAACACAGGCTAGAATGATAGTATGAGGATATGGCCCAGCAACCCACATGATCCCTGGAGCCTGCCAGGAGTGATCCCTGACCACAGAGCCAGAAATCAGCCCTGAGCACTGCTGGATAAGGCCCAAACCCATCCACCACCACCACCAGCACCCCTCCACCCCTGCCAAAAAAAAGTGTGTAATGCCAGCATCATGCTCAATGGGATTCTGTCATCTCACTGGACACTAAGATCCCCAAAATCTGACAGCAATTAGCCATGTAGTGTTATGGGCACCATCAGTTTGCAATAAAACAAGTCCTGGCTGTGGGTTTCTTCGTGCCCTGTCCTGAGTGTCCAGAAGCATGGTGTGGCGTTCTCAGTGTCAAGCTTAGACACACAGAGTAGTGGCTTCTTGATGCTTCTATAAACTGAAAGAAGCCCCTCCACCTTGAATCATTATTCCTTGAAAAGGGTGTTGGGTCTCATTAAGGACGCTTAGTTGGAAACAAGAGCTAAGTGCCTCTGCTGAGTCTGGGGCCCAGAGTCCTGGGCTGGTAGGTCCCACTTCCAACTGCCTTTATCCGCATTTGCTTTTCAGAAGCTGGGAGTCTACAACACCAGCAAAACAGCCCTGTTGGGCCTCACTAAGTCTCTGGCTATGGAGCTGGCTCCTAAGAACATCCGGGTCAACTGCCTGGTGCCAGGAATAATCAACACGGACTTTGTTCAAGTGGTAAGGGCTGTTTTGCTGTTCAAGTGGTGAGGGTCATAACAGCTGCTTCTTCTCCCTGCTCTCTTGAGTGCCTCAGTCTCTGCTGTCCCATCCCTGGCCAAGCTCCCACCTGGAGCCTGGAACAAATGGGCCACAAACATGGCTTCTTCCCACTCCCATCCAGGACACTATTCAGAGGCCTTTGATGGCAATCTTTCCCCTTTCTGTGGGGTCTGTTGTTTCTGAGGGCAACCTACCCCTGTCACTGAAACAGGATCATCCTCCTCACTGTCTGCATAAGGTCCCCAGTACTCCCATATCTCTATCCCATCCCTGCCACTTTTCCTTTGCCTAACTCTGATTTGCAATCTTTCCCAGGAGAAAATTATGCCAAACGTGTTATCTGAATATAATAAAGTCTTCAGCTTGCAGCGGTAGGTCGAGCTTGGGATTCCTGGTCTGTGTCTACCTGGAGGGTGGGGATGGGGTGGAAGTTCAGTTCAAGAAGAGACAGATCCTCATTTTTCTCCCAGACTACTGGCCAACCCCCTGGTTCAGTCTGAGGTCAGCTCAGTCCTGGGGTTGGAGGGTGGGCATGAATCTGCGGAACCCACCTTGACCTTTTCTTTGATGGGATTTGATGGGAATTCTGTGAGTTATTGTTCTGTAGGGGTCAATGTGAGACTCCCCTCGGCCTGCAGGACCTGAGGCGAGAATTCAGTGTTGCACCCTCACCTCCTCTTTATTCCCCTTAGGTTTGGGGAGCCCGAGGAGTGTGCAGGCATCGTGTCCTTCCTGTGTTCCTCTGATGCCAGTTTCATCACCGGAGAGAACATTGTGGTGGCTGGCTACTCCCCTAAACTGTGATGCAAGATGATCCAGAGGGTGCGGCCATGGCCCTTGGGGTAAAACAGGGGCTTCGTGGGGAGTTTCAGGTTCTCACGAACCAACTTTGGGTCCAAGTTCTTAGAGGAAAACTTTCCCAGAACAGTAAAATGTTTGGATTTTTTTACTCAGAAATAAACACGTGTGGTCGCTTCTGATCTGGGCTTATTATTTGACTTGAGGTAGATGAGTAGTTCCTTGACCTATACTCGTCCCTGAATAAGTCTTTCCCTTATGACTGTCTCACAACCTCATCCCTCCAGTCCTTCCTATAAAACTGGAAATAGAAAATTGGGTTGGCTACTTTTTCTCTGTCCCTCTAGATGCCCTTTCCACACTTCTCTGTTCTTTTTTTCTTTTGGGGTCACACCCAGCAATTCTCTGTTTTGTGTGTTCAGGGGTACTGAGTTCAGGGAAAGAGTTAACAGTCTTCCTTGGTCTCTATGCTTGCAGTTGAATTCAGCCAGTGGTAGACACCAATTGGAGTGGACTGTAGGAGGAGAGTAAAATCGGGGAAATTGGGGTGAGGTGGAGCTTGGGGTCACAGTCAATGGTGTTTAGGGGATATTACTGGCTCTGTGCTCCTGGCACCATGTAGACAGGGTCAGCCATGTGTAAAGCAAGCATTTTAACTTTGTACTAACTCTCAAGTCCCCTAGATATACCTTTTCCCCAACTTTTTTGAGGTGTCATTGCTGGGCACCAACCCTGGGTAAACTGTCCTGAAGCATGGGTGCCACAAGATTTAAGACAAAAGACAGAGGGGTTGCAGCTATAGTACAGCATGGAGGGCGTTTGCCTTGCTCACGGCTGACTGGGGTTCGATCCCCAGCATTCCATGTGGTTCCCCAAGCACCGCCAGGAGTAACTCCTGAGTGCAGAGCCAAGAGTAACCCCTGTGCATAGCGTGTGTTACCCAAAAAAGACAAAAAAAAAGACAGAAGACAGAAAAAGCGTGGGGTCATGGGGATAACAGCCTGAGGACTGAGAGCCCAACTATCTCCCATGTATAGTATTTATTGCTTAGAACCAGTGGTCATAAAAAAAAAACCAACAATGTTCTTGGATCAGGTGCCTAACTATCTTATCTATCCAGGTTACACTTTTACATATCTGAGGGTGTCAAGTTATGGTAATCATCGTTCAGCAGAATGTTCAAGCAAGGAGGCAGAAAATGGGTACAGAACCCCACCAGGCAGCATTCCAGGGTAGTATTCGGGATTGAAAGAATCCATAAACTGCTCTCCCTGTCTGTCTATCTAGTTCCCAACACACCATAATTTACAGTCCCGTTAATGATAGTTTCATGCATACAATGTTCTAACACCACAGCTTCCACCAGGGGATTTTAAAGCCTCTGATTTTCAGTAGATGCTAAAGATCTGATGGTATGTCTCTATGGCCAAAGAATATTCTGCAGGCTTTGGGGCCTCTTCACACAGTGACAGACTGGGAACAGTGCATTCCCTCTGCAGCCAGATTCCATTCCTGTCACCAATGTACTAAGAAGTCCTTGGTGAGGAGTGCAGGGTTTTTATTAAACTTTAATCCAATCTGATTGAGAAACATATGAGTATGACTGAGTTTCCTTGTGAATAGATGCAAAAGAATTTTAGTAATAGTTGATTCAACAATCTGTTAAAAAGAGTAATGTATATGGCCAAGAAGTTTTCTTTCTCAAATGAAAATGCAGTTTACTCTAAAGAAATCTATTGTATTTATTATTTACAGGAGAAAAATACATTAAAATAATTTCCAAAGAAGTCAGAAAAAGACTTGCATCACCATGAATCTTTGTGCGTGTGGTACTGAGGATTGAAGCCAGTATGTCACAAAGAATGCACACTTCAACTGAATTCTAATCAAATGAAAGCTATAAATATATTGAAATTTTTAAATGTAGAGGAACAACATTCCCTAATTATCATTCAATTAATGTCAGAAGAAGATAATGATACGATCACTACTCTCTAATACTGTGCAGGAAATCAATTTAATAGGCCAGGTTTTTTAAAACCCCCAAAATATTAAAATAGATCAGCCTTACATTGTTTTTTATATTACCATTGACTTCCTAGAAATTGAAGACAATGAACCAATAATTTATTAGGAAACCAAGATTATAAATTATTTTAAAACATGCTGTAAGAACTTTATACATATTGATGGCAGTCAAAAATATAACTGAGAAGAATCTATTCAGAAATGCAGCAGTAAAAAGAATAAGGGTAAATGGAAAATAATTGTATGAAATCTACATAAAGGAAAATGTCCAAAGTTGCCAAAGAACAAAGAAAAAAATCCTAATATGTGGGTAATGTGCCATGTTCCAAACTAAGACTGTCAGCTAAGCTGTCAAGATATAAAGTTTCCCCAAAATTGACTTTAAAATTTTTTTATTTAAGGCACTATGATTTACAATAATGCTAATGATAAGGTTTCATGCATATACAGTGTTCCAACATCACACCCTCCACCAGGATGACTCCCTATCAAATAGATTTCCTTTATTACAACATTCATTTTCTCCCTTCCCTTCACTGTTGCTTTCATGAATGGAAGTACGAATGCTCATTTGTTAGGTTTCAGCAGGAGTCTAGGGAAGTCATACTGATTCAGCTTGCCCAATTCTGGTTGTAGTTTCCATCTGGGAGCAGATGTTTTTTAACTGTGGTACTCACATGCATTGTGGAAATCCCAAATGCCTGTGGCCGAAGTGCCAGAGGTCACACCAGAAATCCCAAACAGTGGAACTACTGGGACCACACTTGGTGGTAATAGGGATCAAATTCATGGCTTCAAGCACTAATCCTTTATCCCTGGAAAGTTTTTATTATGTCTTATTTTTTTTCCTTAGCAAATTACATAGGATATCCATCAAGTTATATCATATTTGTTTATATCTCTTTTCTCCATTGAGCGCCTCTTGTCTTAATTATTTGAATGCCTCCAAAGTCTAATAAATGACACTTGATCACTTGATCACTTGACATCCCGTTACTCATAGATTTGCTCGAGTGGGCGCCAGTAACATCTCCATTCATCCCTGTCACATGCTAGTGTAGCCCAATGGTGTCTGCTCGTTCTAGGAACACGAAGAGCCTCAAACCGATCGTTCAGGGTCTTGACAAAGAAATCTGACCACCTCATAGGTGGGCGGTCATTGCGATCTTTTGATGTCCCGTGGAATCCAGTTGGTAATGACTCTAGTCCAGCAGTCGTCTCCAAATCTCATTACTTGTCCAGCCCATCTGATTTTCGACGCCTTGGCAAACGAGACAGCGTTCCTGATTCTTGACCGTCGACAGAAGTCGGAACTCCGGATTCTTTCTCTCATTTGAGTGATGCGTGATACTCCAAGCATAACTCTTTCAATTCCTCTTTGGGAGACCCGAATAGCATTCTCATTCTGTTTTCGTAGGGACCAGGTTTCTGAGGCGTGTGTTAATGCAGGAAGAACAGTGGAATCAAAGAGATGTGCCCGGAGCAGGAGGTTCTTCGTCCTCTTAACTATTTCTTCGACACTCTTGAAGGTGTTCCAAGCTGCTCTCTTCCTCCTGAGCAACTCGGGTGCCAGGTCATTTGTCTTGTTGACTTCTCGACCTAGGTATACAGAACTGTTGCATTCGGAGATGTTTGTTCAGTTGAGAGCAAATGAAACGTCAGGAATGAGACTATTTCTCATAAACATTGTCTGATAAACATTGAGATTTAGCTATAGTCCGACCTTTCCACACTCACAGTTGAAGTTGGCCAGTATTTGTGCTGCTTGGCTAATGTTTGGTGTTATTAGAATGATGTCATCAGCAAAGCGGAGGTGGCGTGGTTGCCGACCGTCTATCTTCACTCCCATTCCTTCCCATTCCAGTCATTGCATGACATTCTCAAGGGTGGCACTGAAGAGTTTCGGTGAAATGGTATAACCCTGATGAACCCCTCTCTTGATGTCAATGATCACTTCTTTGTAGAATGGTGAGATCCTGGTAGTGAATCTGTAATAGAGCTCATGGAGGACCCTGATGTATTGAGTTTGAACACTCTGTTTGGCTAGGGCTTCGATGACCAGTTCCATTTCAACAAATCAAAGGCCTTCTTTAAATCAATGAACGTTAGACAGAGCAGCATCTTGAACTCCTGAGAAACCTCAATGAGCTTGGTTATCGTGTGGATATGGTCAATCATGCTGAATCCTTTGCGGGACCCGGCTTGCTCTCATGGTTGTCCTTAATCTAGTGTTCTGCTAATCCTATTCAGGATGACTTGAGTGAACAACTTGTAGATGACAGACAACAGGCAGATAGGGCGAGAGTTGCCAATGTCGTGGATGTCTCCCTTCTTGTACAGTAGTGCAGTCCTGCTGGTTTTGCACTGGGACGGAACCTTGCAGTCAGACAGGTACCGTGTGAAGAGCTGAGCCAGCGTATTGATGAGTACTGACGGCAGGTTCTTCAGGTGTTCAGGTCTGACCTTGTCTGGGTCGGGTGCTGTTTGTTTCTTTACTGACGAAATGGCGTGTCAGATTTCGGAAGGGAGAATGTTGGGAACGACATAACCTCCTGTGGAATTTGTATGTGGGCAGGTGGATGTGGCTATCGAAGAGATCTGAATAGAAGTCCTGGATAATCTTCTCCATTGCCCTTCTGGAAGATGTGAGAGATTCATCAGGATGTTGGAGGGAAGTCATCTTGGTCTTGTAGTTGGCAAAAGACAGGCGGTCAGTGCAAATGATTTTCCCAGCTTCTCCCACATCTACCAGCACTGCTGCTCTTCTCTCTTTGAGGTCTTCCTTTATCACTTCTCTGCACTGCTTTGCAAGCTCAGACATTCACTTGCAGTTGCCTGAGGCTTGCGCCAAGCCACATTGGCAAATAAGCTCAAGAGTTCTTGAAGACAAACTTTTTTGTGTCTATCTCTCTCTTGGCGCTCCTTGCACAATCATGGAGGTGCTGAACCAGTCGATCATATTCCTCGTCAGTGTTGTCATTGATGGCATCTTCCCATGTTGCCGCAATAGTGCCAAAGAGCTCCCATTAGGTGGTTGTTCTGGGAGTTCTCTTCTTAAATTTTGCAGCTCTTTCTCCCCACTCTGTGAAGTAGAATTTTTCATGAAGAAGAAGCTGGTCAGATCCCGTTTGGAATTTTGGGACAACAGCAACATGGGTCAGGCAAAACCCTCGATTGTATATGATGTGGTCAATTTCGTTGTGGAACCGTCCATCAGGAGACTCCCAAGTCCAATGTTTAGATTCAGCCTTCTGGAACTGTGAGTTACCATGGATGGTTTTGGTTGACATGATAAACTCAGACAGTCTCTCACCCTGTTCGTTCCATTCTAGGCCATGGGTTCCGATGTGGAGTTCTTTGGCTGATCTTCTCAGTCCTATGTTGGCATTAAAATCACCGACAGTGATCTTGTAGAAGGTGTGGTCTTCTTTATAGAACTTCTCCAGCTCCATGTAGAATTTCTCAATTTCTCCTTCATCATAACTGGATGTTGGTGTGTAGACAACGAAGATAGAAACTGCCGGCAGTGAGCCATATCTATTTAAGTGTAATCGTCCGATTCGGGTTGTTAGGCATTCGAATGAATCAACGCTCATGGCCAAGTTCGTGTTGACAAGGACACTGACACCTCCGATGCCTCTTTTGTCGCATGCTCTGAGGAACAGTTCTTCTCTGGTGTTGAAAATGGGTGTGATGTGATTGATGCCTTCTTGTCTCAGTCAGACCAATGATGTCGTACTTGATCTTTCATGCTTGTACTATCAGGTCCTCGATGGATGCATCTGATGCCAGCATACGTGCATGGAAAGTACAGACAGTAATTTTTGTCTTTCTTCATTTTGGCAGCCGAGTTCGGCCTTGAGATTTTATCAGCCTCTCTAATAAATGTAGTCTAACTGAAAGCTTAGTCAGAGAAACTTTCTCAGAAGAGTATCAGCATATTTCCTTGATTGGCCAGAACTGGGCCACAGGGTTACCTCTATGCAAACCACTAGTAGTAGAATCACCATAAGTGATTTGGACTAATATTGTTTTACACTTTGGGGAGAGGCCCGCCTTCCCCAAGGAGCTAATGGCTGTTGGGTAGGCTGGCTTTGGTGTGTTCAAGAGGCAGGGCTGGTGACACTAATCAGGTTTCTTTGTTTCCCATTGCAAAGGTTTAAATTCACAACTTTGTTTTAGATTTCAGAGGAAAAACTCATCACTTTATTTGAAAATAAAAAACACTTACACAGCCTGCTTTCAGTGAAATAATTCATCTGAAACAGAAAAAAGACTTTGCACCCGGCTTTTTATAGCTTCTGAGACAACACAAAGGAGCTTAGTAAGCTTTACTGCAGAATCATTTACATCATCTCATATAATTTTGAATATTCATTAATTTTCACAATAGCCATTGTTTTTTAGAACATATGTTATTACATAAACATCCTTTACAAACCTAAAACTAAATCAAGCATAAGTATCTTTATTATAAATGTCAGAAGCAAAAAAAAAAGTAGCTTGTGTCATGGATACAAGAAATGTGTATTTTCTCTGTGAATATAGGAGCTTAGAGAAAACAAAGTGCATGAGGAAAATGTCTAAATGTTTAGAGATGTTGCTAGTCTAACAAATCTGGCATTGATAAGCATTTTGCTGAAAAACTCTGGCTTTCTTTTTTAAAGAAAAAATTCATATTTATATATTTTTTCTTAGTTTGCTTTGCTTGGATAAAATGTATCTTACATTTCCTTTCATACTCAGATTCTCAAGCACTGTCTTGGTCACTTCAGGATATAGCAGCACTGGTAGTAAAGTATGGGGTTAGAAGTTACCTCAGTCCAAGGGATATGAAAGGTAAACTATTTGGGGGTTTTATTTGTTTGTTTTGTTTTGGGGCCACACTTGGCAATGGTCAGGGGTTACTTCTGGCTCTGCACTCAGGAATCACTCCTGGTGGTGCTTGGAGACCATATGGGATGCCCGAGATGGAACCCAGGGTGACTGCATGAAAGGCAAGTGTGTTACCTGTATTATCTCTCTGCCTCTGAAAGGTAAGTTTTTAGGTCTGGAGAAAAGCCAATGTAGAGAGTAAGACTGTCTTTATCATTCCCTCCCTCCAACTCTACAGTGATTGTGTCTTTCAAGCCTTGAGAAAGCAGAGAGCTAAAGCAGAGGAAATGTGATGAACATAAAGACTTTTTTTTTCTTACTGAAAAATAAAACTCAAAAGTCAGTAAATGCTTGCCATGTCTCAGGATGTGTTAAGGAAACATACAGAAATAGGAATCAACCTGCAGTTAACTGAAGTGTTCTATCACTGTCCCCACAAAGTGCTCCAGAGGAACAAAGGCGACTAGAGCATCCTTGGTTGCCTGAGTTTGGGTTAGAAGGCATAGGACAACATACAGCCCTCTGTAGATTTTATGCTGGTGTCTCTCCACCCCACCTGAAACCCTACAGAAGTGGAAGAGTAAGTGCTCTAAAACTCAGGGAGACAAAAAATCATCTATTAGAATGCAGAGAAAAGAATAACTTTTCAATATTTATTTTTATTGCATCTTTTTAAAAATGTATGTTTTTGCTTAAATTTTATTGCATATAAAATATTTTCATAGAGTACCATAAACATAAAATTTAAACATTTATATATGCTCAAAATAACTTTTATTGATGGCATTGGAAACCGTTAAAGACCCTTCATGTAGACATGCTTCTAAATTTCTATATGCCAGACGTCCCAACATACAGAATATGTATCTCCTGCTAATTCATCTTTAATAAAATTCTTCTTAGTTATGATAGTCATCAGAGCCTACCCTATGCTCTTTCTCAGAAAACTTATTCTCATGGGTCTTAGAGCTCATTTTAATAACAAATAATTGAACATAATGTTAAATGACAGTGCCGGGTCCTGATAAAAATGCTGAATAAGTATCATCGTCTTTGGCCCAGATAGACCTTCCAAGTTCTTAATGACTCCAAGAGAACTCCATGGGATGGGTGATTTATAAGCAATAGAAATGCTTGCTCACAGTTCTGGACTAGAAGTCCAGGATAAAGCCACTGGCAGATTTGGTGTGTGGTGAATGCTGATCTCCCGATTTGTAGAAGCAATTTAATGTATAGCTCCATATGGTAGAAGGTCAGAGAGCAGAAACAAGTTCTCTTATAAGTGGTTCGTGGTGGTCTTATCCTCATGTTTTCATCTAATCTTAATTCCCTCCAAAGGCCTCTCTCCCCAGTGCCATCACACTGGAGGGCAGGGTTTTCACATTTGGGGAGAGGCAGACTCAAGTATTCAGACTATCGTGTACATTCTCATCATATAGCCTCCTCTCTTCTGGGGAAAGGTGATATTTCTTCCTTATAAATCAGATTCCTGGGGGCTGGAGCAATATTACAGCAGGTAGGGCATTTGCCTTGCATGAGGCCAACCCGGCTTCAATTCCCAGCATCCCATATTGTCCCCCGAGCACTACCAGGAGTAATTCCTGAGTGCAGAGCCAGGAGTAACCCCTGTGCATCACCGGTGTGACCCAAAAAGCAAGAAAAAAAGGTAAAAATAAATAAATAAATCAGAGTCCTACCCCTAATCTTGCCCTGATTCTGACAGGAAAGAAAACCATACAATTCCCATAGAAAACTCTTACTTGAGTAACCAGCAAGTAGGATGTGAAGAAAAGAAAGAGAAAACCTAAAGTAATGGTTCCTAAGCTGAGGGCAAATAAAAGCCCTGTCATTGTCTGACACTGCCTCTCTCCAGGCAGGGACAACCCTTCCCCTAAGAAGCTGACTGAAGAGGCAGGTAAGCATGCTTTAGGGAGGTTGAGGGCAGGTAAAGATGTGTTCCTGCCAAAGAAATAGGGGCTGAAATTTCAAGATATCCTTCTGAATGGGAGGAAATATTTACTCACTGCACATCTGACAAAGGGTTAATAATTAGCTAAGACTCACAAAATCCAACAATAGCAACAAAAATGCTAACAACTCTAAGAGAGAAATGGGGAGAACTACACAGACACTTCTTCAAAGAAGACATTCAGATAGCCCATAGACATATGAAAATAGTCTCATTGCCAATATCAGGGAAATGCACATCAAAATGGCAATGACATATCACCACCCACTGGGTGAGAATGGCCTAGATCAAAAAATTAGAAATAAGTGCCACGGTCAGGGATATAGAGAAAAAGGAACTCTAATTTCACTGTTGGTCTGAATGTAAACTAGTTCAGTTGTTATGGAAAACAGTATGGAGACTTTTCAGAAAATTAAAAATAGAGCTACTGCATAATCCAGTAATTCTTGATATCCATCTCAAGAACACAAAACACTAATCCAAAAAGCGATCTATTCACAGCTATATACCTGCCCTATTTACAAAGTCAAGTTCTGAAAACAACCCAAGTGCCCAACAACAGATTAGGGAATAAATATACCATTGTGGTATATACATATGAAATGAAATGCTACTCAGCTCTTAGCAAAGATTAGATTATGCCATTTGTTACAATCTGGATAGAACTAGAGGGTGTCATGTTAAAAAAATAAGTCAGAAGGAGAAAAAGATACACGATGACCTCACTTACAGGTGCTATATAAAGAAATAAAACAAAGGATGAGACACTGTTCAATGAAAACAAACCCTTAGACTCAGACAACTGCACTGTGAACAGTGAGGGTTGTGTGAACAGTTGGTGGATAAAGAAAGGAAATAAACTTAATGCCATGAAGGAGCAGTGAGAAATAAAGAGGGAAAGAAATTGTCTGTCCTTCAGATAGCACCAATTTTATCATCTGTCTTTGAAGGATCAAATGGTTCCTTAACTATTCCATCACTTTATTCTCTTTCCTCCATGTTTTTTCTTTTCCTTTTCCCCTTTGTTATGCCCAAAGCCCAAAGCTGTGCCATTACTATGATAAAAAATGTGCTGTTATGATTGTTGGGAGCAAAGGAGACAGATAATGTTTATTCCTGTAGGCCAAGATTTAACAGTAGAGTAGAGGTGACTTTATTTCTGAGTTCTTGAATATTGTTCATTTTCCGCCCTATTGTTTTGCAGGATCTCAAAGAGAAGAGTAAACATCATCCAAGGACTTTGCCTTCCCTCTGTGGAAGGGTCAGTGCATTTTGAGTTGTGTGTAGGATAGCTGTCAGCTCATCTGAAGAATACCTTTGTCATAGTCTTGATTTAGAGATTAAGAATGATTTAGGGTGCTTAAGGGCACCAAGCCAACAAAGGAAATAATGATTAATCTTATGTGTCAACTTAGATGGGTCATAGTGTACAAATAGTTGATTAAACATTATTATAGAGGTTTCTGTGAAGGTGCTTTTTAGATTTCTGAGAAGATTTCTGTGAAAATCAACAGTTAAACTAGCGGACTTCAGTTAAAGCCTATTACCCTTGCTGATGTAGGAGGCTTTGCTCAATCAGATGAAGATTGATAAAAGCAAAGCAAGAAGACAGTGACAGAAGACTAGCTTTGTACTTTAACTGCAATTGTTGTCTGGATCTCTAGTCTGGAAATCTAGCTGATTTACACCAACAGGCTTGGAGGCTTGTTCAGCTCTACAACTGTGTCCATCAATTTCTTAAAATTTCTCTCTGTCTCTTTCTCATTTCCTCCCTCCCCCCCCCACTGCCGGCCCCCCGCTTGCTATAATTAAAGGTTTTGAGGTGCTTCACTTTTGCACAGTTACTTTTATACTGAAAGGTCAAACAATATTTTTTTACTTTGGGCTGTAGCGATAGCACAGCAGTAGGGCGTTTGCCTTGCACGTGTCCTACCCAGCCGACCCAGGTTCGATTCCTCCACCCCTCTCCGAGAGCCTGGCAAGCTACCGAGAGTATCTTGCCTGCATGGCAAAGCCTGGCAAGTTCCCTGTGATATATACGATATGCCAAACACAGTAACAACAAGTCTCACAATGGAGACGTTACTGGGCCCGCTTGAGCAACTCAATGAACAATGGGAGGACAGTGCTACAATGCTATTTTGGAATCACACCCAGCATTCTCAGGGCTTACTCCTAGCTCTGCACTCAGGGATCACTTCTGACAGCACTTGGGGAATTGTATAGGATGCCAGAGATTGAACCCTGATCAGCACGTACAAGGCAAGTACATTGCCTTCTTTCTATTGCTCTGGCCTCATACACTTCCATAAAAAATCTCCCTACATCTCTGCTCCACAGCTCTTGCTACCAAACATGTATTCCATAAAAAATATATGGAAGTGTATAAAGGCATAAAAATTCTTCTTTTATTGGGGCCAGAACGATAGTACCATGGGGAGGGCGTTTGCCTTGCACGCAGCTGACCTGGGTTCAATCTTTGGCATACCATATAGTCCCCCGAGCACCGCCAAGAGTAACTCCTGAATGCAAAGCCAGGAGGAACCCCTGAGCATCGCCAGGTGTGACCCAAAACCCAAAACGCAAAAAAAAAAATTATTTTATTGGTTCATTGAGGTATTATTCCTTACACTATAACACCACCTATATCCCATAATAATGGCACATAGTTTGTATCATTCACAGTATGAATGCTTAACAATCTTGTAGCATTGATGACTGACAGATGCTGAAGCTGCAGAAAGAAGGAACCCTAGCATACATAGTAACAAAGGACCATCTAGATCTGATTCCTATGCATAATTTATTGCAATTCTACTGTTATCTTCAATTCTCATGCTGGTTTTCTCTTATTAATGCTTCTCTTGTTCTTTAGAATTATTAATGCTTAATGACACACCCACACATACACCTGCACACCTACACACATATACACATACATATTTCCTTTCCTTTCTTATTAGATACTACAGTCCAACAATTGTGTTCCATTTGTGCCTTTAATTAGACCTCTCTCAATTCCTGGGTCAGATTTCTTCTCTGTTCAAGTGTAACCTGCTTCTAATGGGGGTTGCCTCATTAGAGATTGGATATGGAAGTGGCTCAGGAATTCTAGGCAGGAGATGAGTATCTCTGAATTTATCGAGTTCCTCAGACATTTCTGGTATTCTCCTCCAGTGGGGAAACACTGCTCTGTAGCTGTATCTCCCTACATCTCTGCTCCAAAGCTCTTGCTACCAAACGTGTATTCTCCACAATGAAGGAGCGGTCATTGCAGCCATAAGAATGACAAAAAAAAAAAAACCCTCACCATGTGCTTTTGTTCTGGAAGAAGTTCTAGATGTAACAGTGAGTCCTTCACAAAGCAAAGAGCTTAAGTAATACAATTAGTGTATTAGGTTGATTATATATGTGCCAACTTGGCTAGGTCATGGCACCCAGATATTAGAGTAAGCACCAATCTGGATTTTGCTGTGAAGGCTTTTTTTGCAAGAGATTAACATATAAATTACTAGACATTGAGTCAAGATTATACTCTAGTGACATGCCACAGAGATGCCTCCAGACCCTGCACCAGGTTGTGTTGTCTAGGGCATCATGGAGGGGGTGAGTGAGTTCCCCCACCCACCCCAACAGAGCTCTGGCAGCCAAAAACCTCCAGAACTCAATTGCCACCATGCTCACAGCTGATCGACCACAGGCTCAGACAAACCTCATTCATGACTGAATCTGCTGAAAAACTCAGGCTTGTGACTGAAATTTCCAGGCTCATGTGGAGTTGGGAATGGAGAACTTACCCCCACCTCCCTGTGCTTCTGATAGCCTGTCAGTCAAGTCTACAAACTGCCTCTGATGCCATATAAGCTCATTAACAGCTGTGATCCAGAGACTCACCAATAAATCTCTCGGAAGAGAGCAATACGAGAACAACGTGACACAGAGATGCCTCAGGACCCCAAAGTCACAATACAGTTTTAAAAAATTAAATTAACCTCAACTGTATAACTATTTAAAATTTTAGAGTTCCTGGAGTGCATAGCCACAAATATGGCTGCACAACATCTCACACTCTACACCACTGGTGTGTCAAGAGTAGCACCTCACATTTGATGGTGTGTAAAGTAGAAGGCAACCAGTCTTAGGGAGGGAAAAAAAAATATATATATATAGCGCCAGGCTGTTTTTACTCAGGCCGCCCTAGAGGAGGGCAGACAAGAGTCCTCCCCGCCCCAAGGGACCCAGCCCCAGTAGCCGACCTCCACTACCCAACTGCCGCCACGCTCCAGGCCGCTTTCCAGACCCACAGCCGCAAACAACACTTCCTACCGATTTTCCATAATTATCACACCATGTTTGACGGAGTTCAGACAGTAGGCAACAAATCATAGAGAGAAATGTATATATATATACACCTAGTATATATATATATATATATACACACACACTAGAGTATAATCTTGACTCAATGTCTAGTAATTTATGTGTTAAATGTATATATATATACAAATGTATATACATATACATCAAATATATATATATATATATCTTGGAGGACCTGGCAAGATATGGATAGTATCCCACCCACATGGGCAGAGCCTGGCAAGCTCCCTGTGGTATATTCAATATGCCAAAACCAGTAACTATAACAGGTCTCATTCCCCTGACCCTGAAAGAGATTCCAATCGTTGGGAAAGACAAGTAAGGAGAGGCTGCTAAAAATCTCAGGAATGGGACGAACAAAGACGTTATTGGTGCCCACTTGAGTATGTCAATGAACAATGGGATGACAGTGATACAGTGATATAAAGCACATAAGGCTTAACCTTTAACAACATGTTAGTAATCTCTTATACAGGGACTTAATGGCTCCAGAGTGAAATATAACAATCTTGACACACGTTCCTCTAAGGAAACTTTTTTGGATCATTTTTAGTGTATTATTCATAACAAGCAATAAAAATAAATTATTTTGATTCTGCCTTGGCGGCAGGGTTTTGATGTTGGGGTGGAAACATTCAAAATATGGTGGTGGGAAGGTGAAATGGTGATGGGATTGGTGTTGAAATATTAAATGTAATAAATTATTGTGAAAAATTTTATAAAAATAAAATAAATTTTAAAAAAACTATACTCCAAATGCAAATGAATTTCATCTGATCAGTGCAAGGCCTTAAGAGAAGGCAGATGGGGGTCACTCAAGAGAAGGAATTCTGATTTCAATAAATAAAAAAATTTTTTTTCTAAGTAAGAGAATTCTGTCTACAGATGGACTTGGAATTACGCTACAGTATCAGTTTTTCTCCAGCCCCAGTGACTTTTGGAGTGAGACTAAAAGCCTGGATCAAATATTGTTAACATTCACTTAATTCCTATAGAGCAGGTTTAACACAGTACACAATGGCTAACTTCCAAGAGCTGTACATAAATTTTAAAGAGATACTTTATCTATGTGCAAATATCCTGGTTTTGTCTGCCTTTTTCTGTCCTATTTTCCCCAGGGAACCCTGAAGAGAAAAGTTCTCTTGCCATTTGGGCCCAAGGCTCCCAATGACAAATTTATGAAACAGTTTCTTTCTGACTAGTTGTCTTTAGTGTTCACATGAGCAAAAACAAACAAAATAGTCAATCTCCTGTCTTCCCAGTTAAAAAGAAATAAGGAAGATGTCTTCTTGTTTTGTCAATCAGCTTCCATCAGTATTTCTGCAAGCAACTATAGTTAACTGGCACAAGGTATTTCTGAATGTGTGACAACCTGTGAATCAGAGTGAAACACTAATTTTTGTGGTGCTGAAGATGGTACTCAGGGCCTCACACATGTGAAGCACATGTCCTACCACTCAATTACTCCCCAGAAAACACTTACTTTTAAGTCAAACATTTATCCTGGGTGCTTTTATAAACTATATGCATCACCACTGTGAGTTTAAGTTTCATTCATTCTTTCTATGCCTCTTCCTACCCAGCTGAGCCTCAGTTTCCCTAGACAGTCCACACTCAGTTGTTATTTGCACAGGCGAATAACAGTCAATCTGTCTATTTCTGATAAATTCTCAGAATAACCTCATTTTCCAAATAAATATCAAATAGTTGGGGGCTGGAGTCATAACACAGCAGGGAGAGCATTTGCCTTGCATGCAATCAACCCAGGTTTGATCACCAGCAACCCATATGGTCCACCGAGCACTGTCAGCAGTAATTCCTGAGTACAGAGCCAGGAGTAACCCCTGAATATCACCAGGTGTGACCTAAAAAGAAAAAAATTGCTCTTTAACTGAGAGATAAAATGTTTCAAATAAATCTTCCAATTCAGTTACAGTATATTGATTTTCTTGTCCCTTTTCTTTCCTACTTCTTCCTTGAGTCCTCCAGAGTTTTTTTTTTTAACTTTACTTAAACACCAGCATTTACTAGTTCATTCATAATACAGTTGTTATGGGCTTTTGATCTTCCAACACCATTCTCTCTGCCAGTGTCCCTATATTCCCAATCACCTCCCAAAACTGCCTCCTTAGCAGGCAACACAATGCTCGAGCGGGCCCAGTAACGTCTCCATTGGAGACTTTGTTGTTACTGTGTCTGGCATATCGAATACTCTCGGTAGCTTGCCGGGCTCTCCGAGAGGGGCGGAGGAATCGAACTCGGGTCGGCCATGTTGGCCGCGTGTAAGGCGAACGCCCTACCCGCTGTGCTATCGCTCCAGCCCGGCAACACAATACTTTGTTTTATATTGCTTGTTACACTCAAATAGGTAAAGGTATTATCAAAAATACTTCAGTAAAAAGGAAATTTGTGAAAATTGTTATATCTCACCATGGGGTTGTTAAATCTTTGTCTGAGCTCTTCATCACTAGTTGAAACTTCTCTGTTATTATTTTGGTTTGTTGAGTTTAGTTAGCTTCTATGTTACTTTCCCATCTAATTTTGTTTGTTTCTACTGGAATTTCAGTACCATGAACCAGAAATTTCAGGTTCTATAGAACTGAGCCGAATCTGCAGAGATTCATAGTGAAGCCATGGAGTTAGGCCATTGAAGTGGCAACAGCAGCGGGGTGCTGATGCTGTTTCCAGGGCTGTGGCAAGGAAACTCCAGTTTTCAGTATGGAGACTGGTATACCCATGTATTTCAGCTACTTTACTTGCATCTCCTCAGAGATTTAGTTTGTGAATCTGAATAGCTGGGCCAGTGGATGAGTCAACATGACAGTGGCTATGGGAGGTGGGCGTGGCTGCCAGGACTTTCAGTAGTAGGGGGTGAGATGCGGGGGAGTTTGACTGCCCTCAGTCTGAGAAGATCCTAGAGTTCTCAGCCCAACACTGGAGTTCCTGGGGTTTTCGTGGTTCAGTGCCTCTGCAGTGATTCTGCAGCGATTCTGTGTGAAGCCGTGGAGTTAGGTTGTTGGTGAAGCAGCAGCAGTGCGGTGTGGCTGTCCTCCAGTTTTCTTTTTTTTTTGCTTTTTTTGGTGGGGGATGGTCACACACACTTTTTTGGGGGGGGGCATGCTCAGGGGTTACTTCTGGCTCTGTACTCAGGAATTACTGGTGGTGGTGCCCAGGAGATCATATGGGATGCTGGGACTCGAACCCCGGTCGGGCATGTGCAAGGCAAATGCCCTATCCGCTTTGCTATCGCTCCTCCAGAACTTCCTTGAATGCAGGGATCATTTCATTTGCTCTGGTACTTTGGCTACAAGCTCTATTGATTCCCAGAACAAGTACTGGGGGAAATTAAGGGAAATTCCTATCTCCAGTATTCAGAAAACTATCCCTGCCTTCTCTGTCTGATGGGTTCTCTGGGTAAGGCTCTTTAGAGGCAGGTAGGAACCAGGGCTCACTGGGATCTTCTATCTCCTATCTTTCCTCAGAGCACCCATGGAAGGCAGTGACTTTCTCCTCCTCACCAGTGATTAAGTCATCATGAATTGCAAATCTGACGACATGAGAGACCTTGTTTGTCAAAGGTTCAAGGAAAACAAACAGTCTACATTTTTTATATCTGCTTCAACAGGATAATAAATATTCTTTTAACCTTCCTGGTTGTATACAATGAGTTAGTGTTCTGATGATCTGGGCAGAAGCTCTTTTTGACCTAAATCAAGTCAATGACATACTTTCCAGCACCTTCATGGTCATATTTTTTTTTACAAAGAGAATCTGACATTTCTATACATGTCACTATTCTGATGCAGTAGGTGAGGACTATGACTCAGACTAAAGAGGACCATCACATAGCATTGGAAATGTCTGCCCTTGCCCAATTCCTATCTTGGATGGGGCTTTGGGAGTGGTGGTCCTGTGATGTCTGCTGCACATATTAGTTGGAAATTTAAAGCAAAGTATTTTGATGAGAGGATTGGATGGAAGGTTTGGAAAGTTAGATTTTAGGGGGGAATTATATTTGTTTAAATTAAAGAAATTGGGGGAAAGGGGAGCAAGAGACAGTACAGCTATTAGGAAGGATGGTTTCCGTTCCCAGTACCACATGCTTCCCCAGGCATTGCTGGTTATAGCTCTGGAGGCTCCCAGCACTGCCAGGATGGCAGTATCACATACTTGGATCCATGCACTAAACCACAGACCTGCCTGGTAAGAATCAATGCTGGGGCTACTGGATCACCTGAGCACTGTTTGGGAGCCCCTTCCACATACATCCCCCAAAAAGGAAAAAGGAAAGAAATATGAACCAGAGTGATAGTACAGTGGGTAGGGCATTTGCCTTGCAAGCAGCAAACTGGAGTTCGATCCCAGTATCCCAAATGATTCCCAGAGCATCACCAGGAATAATTCTTGAGTGCAGAGCCATGAGTAACCTTGAGCATCACCAGATGTAGCCACCCCCCCAAAAAAAAATTGGACTAAGTGCTCCGCTCTCTTTTCAAGGTTGGGATGAGATGGGCTTAACAAAAAGGAATGCCTCTTTTCAAAGAAATCTCTGCACAAATCTCAAGAAAGAGAATGTGCTCGCCCTATGTTTTGATTCTTTTTATGTCCTTAAACTAGTGAGAGCTTTACACATTTTCTTTGAATATTTGTTTATAGTGGGCTGCCTTTGAAATTTCTTACCTCATAGTATCTTGGTGCCTTAATAAAAATTTCAATTTTATGATAAAGTTTTATATATATATATACACATATATAAGGAGAGAGAGAGAATTACAAGGAAATAAAGAAAAATCCATAAATATAGTAGGATAGATATCTTAGTATATTTTTTAAGCTGACATGAAGTAGACAACACCAATAAATATATATAAAATACTTAGAAATAAACCTAACAAATTATACACAATGTCTCTATAGGAAAAAATTTAAACTTTATTGAATTTTATAGAACAACAGGTAACTTAAACAGATGTTTATGTTTATGGATGAGAAAACTTAACATTGTAAAGATGACAATTATCTCCCAAATTAGTCTGTAAATTCAATGCCATCGAAATTAAAACCCAGCAGGAATTATAAAAAATTTGTTTAAACTATCCAAAAATGACAGTGAAAAAAATAAAGGCACATTAATAGTTT
Organism: Sorex fumeus; assembly: GCF_029834395.1. Taxonomy (NCBI): domain Eukaryota; kingdom Metazoa; phylum Chordata; class Mammalia; order Eulipotyphla; family Soricidae; genus Sorex; species Sorex fumeus. The sequence continues at coordinate 71,660,780 of NW_026606155.1, read as the reverse complement.
GAACAATTTTAAAAGAACCCAGGGTGGTGTGTATGTGTGTGTGGTCTATTTGCCCTTGACTGTCCGTAGCACTGTCCTCCCGTTGTTCATCGATTTGCTAGAGGGGGCCCAGTAACATCTCCATCATTAGACTTGTTGTTACTGTGTTTAGCATATTGAATACATCATGGGTAGCTTGCCAGGCTTTGCCGTGTGGGTGAGATACTCTCAGTAGCTTGCTGGGCTCTCTGAGAGGGGCTTAGGATTCGAACCTGGCTTGGCAATCCGGCTGCGCGAAAGGCAAATGCCCTACCACTGTGCTATCTCCCCAGCCCATGACAAGATATATTCATTGAAATTCTAGAATTTAATATGCAACGTCATCAGAGTATAGGACAACCATTTCAGTGTAGAGGAGCAAAAATCTGCTACACAAGATGTCTTTGGCAAACACAATTTCACAGGAGAGGCCTGAAGGCAGAAAGGGGGATGCCTTTTGTGAGAGACACCCACATGCAAACATGTCTCTAAAAGAGTCTCCATAGAAATGACCTAATCTCTTCATCTTTCAGATAAAGAAGAATTTCCCTGCAAATTCATTAATAGGCCTTTTTCTGATAACTTCCCTAGCTGGCCCTCTCTTTCTTCCTCCCTAAACCCTCTGCTCCAGCGTATTTATTTATTTATTTATTTATTTATTATTTGGGGGGAGGGGGCACAACTGGTGGTGCTCAGAGCTTACTTCTGACTCTGTGCTCAGGATCACTCCTGGAGGAGCTCAGGTGATCATCTGGGGTTCCGGGATTGAACTCACTGATCACAAGCAAGGCAAGAGCCCTACCCATTGCATTATCTCCTTCAGCCACAGTTTAGCATATATGAAGATGGCTTTTGGAACCACACAGAAGCTACTCAACTTTGTCCAGGTTTCTAGGAGATATAAATGTTATCAGAAGTCTTCTTTTTCTCTATCAATCTGTCTGGTGCTTTTAAAATTATTTGTCCAGAAAAATCCGAAAGAACACAGGGTGATTACTTTGCTTGCATCTCAACAACAATATAGTATAATCACAGAACAAAACAAATCAGTCAGGGGCTGGAGCCATAGCACAGCGGGTAGAGCATTTGCCTTGCACATGGCCAACTTGGGTTCAATTCCCAGCATACCATATGGTCCTCCAGCACCACAATGAGTAATTCCTGAATGCAGAGCCAGGAGTAACCCTTGTGCATCACTGGGTGTGACCCAAAAAGCTTAAAAAAAAAGATCAATCGGTGCAACAGAATAAAGAGACCAGATTTACCTCTATGTGCTCACAGGACCTGGGAGATGGTCAAGGAGACATCAAAAATAAGTAGGAAAAGACAAAATATTCAGAAAAAGAGGTTAGAAAACTGGTTTATCTTTTGGAATTAAATTACAACCTTATAAGAAAAATAAAAACTAAATTTCCAATCAATAAAAGCAAATAAAACTTCCAAGTTCCTAGAAAATAAAAAATAGAAGCAACGGCTCTAATTTGGGGAGTGTCCTAAACCAGACATGAAAGGCACAAACTATATAAAAGAAAAGATAACATATTTGATCATATTGAACTTGAAGACCTCTATGTAGCAATGAGATAGAATAAGGACTGATCACAGCCCCTCCTCTCAATCAAGAAACCAACCTGTAAATTCTTCAGAGTCAATTCAACAACATTCGTAATATTCGGCACCCCAAGATCAAACGCCACCTGGATTACAAATTTTTCAGGGAAAACGCATCAGACCAGTAAATTTATCACCCAGCAAGGCAGAGTGATACCTAGCACCTGGGCAGTTTAATACTATCACAGGCCCTGTGTGCAATCTTCCTGGGATATCAGTAATGAGATTTCTCACATTAGGCCATATGCCTTGTTACTTCCTGATTTCACTTGCTGATGTCACTCAGCACTTGCCACCTATGATCTATACCCTGTGCCACAGCCAATGCTAGTTAGGCATTTGCAGACCAGCCGGCCATGCACGGTTCCTGAGGCTGAGTGTAGTGTCTCTGGCCATGGACAAATTGGTTGCTGGACTGGATGAAACTTTCAGATCTTCACTGGAGAGTTCTTATTTATTTATTTATTTATTTATTTATTGCTTTTTGGGGAGGGTCACACTCGGTGATGCTCAAGGGTTACTCCTGGCTTTGCACTCAGGAATTACTCCTGGCAGTGCTCAGGGGGCCATATGGGATGCTAGGAATTGAACCCGGGTCAGCGTGTGCAAGGCAAATGCCCTACCCGCTGTGCTATTGCTCCAGCCCCTTCACTGGAGAGTTTTAAATCTCGATCAGTTTCCCCTCGGCCACCAGCCATAACACTCTGTCTAGTGCTACCTGCCTCGTGCTCAGACACAAGTCTCCACTCTTGCCCTACAAGTCCCTTCTTACAATAAACTGTCTGGAGAAAAAGTGCTATGACCTCTTATAAATTTCTGTTTTTTGAGCACCAAAGAACTGGATCTATAATAGCAAGAGACATTAAACAGGTTTAAGAGAGGCAGCAGGAGCCAAGGGTGTGGCCCAACAGAAGAATGTGTGCACTGCTTGTATAAGATCCGGTTCTGAGCCCCAGGATTAGTGTCTAAATATACAAGTAAGGAAACAACTATGGAAATGTCGTTTCCATATGGAAATGTGGCTAACAGTTTACAGATGAAGGCAGTCAGTACAAATTATCTTTTAAAAATGTTCTCAAACTCCTAGAAACTGTGGAAAATAAAATTAACACAAATTTATATATCATTTTCATTAATTAAATGACCAAAAATTAAAAGGCAGCTATTATAAATACTGACAAAATATAACATTTATGGGCTACAAATTAGTACAGTATTTCTGGGAAAACTATTTGACATCAATTAAATGTTTAATGTTCCTGAATTGAGTCCTCAGCAGGAGCCATCCATTCCGTGAATTTCCATTTCCTTCTCTTGTTCCCCGGTCCATTAGGGGGCCATACCAAGCCACTGGTGCTCATGAAGCAGTTCAGGCTCTGTCCTCAGGAGTAACCCCTGATGGTGCTCAAAGAACCATATGTGGTGTTAGATTTCAGCTGGGGCCTGTTGCATACAAGGCAAGTGCTTTAACCCCTGTACTTTCTGGCACTCTATTTCCTTCTTTCTCCAAACCAGGACACCCTTGAGGTCCTGCTGGCTCTCTTCTCTCATTATTTCTGTAACACATCTATCCTCATCTGTACCTATCTTGGCCCAGGGCTTGGACAGCCCAGGCCTGTCTTTGACCTTCTCCCACCCCATGTACTAACACAGCTTTTGTGTTGACTCTCCCTGACTCCACAGACTGATAACCCAAAAGAGTTTCTGATACTATTATGCAGAACTCTGACCTGGGTTCTCTCTATTCCTAGACACTAAACACTTGGGCCAGTCTTATTGGGTTGTAATCTACCTTTACTTCAGTTTAAGTGAAGACAGGACACTTGAGCTATCCCTATTATGCATCTCTACTTCTAAGTCTTCTTTCATACACACTCATCAGAATGTTCTACTCTGGCTTGCATCTTTTTCTGATGTTTTCTGTTTTGTCTGACACTGGACCTTAGCCAATGGCACTGCCATTAATCCCTGGGCTGCCTTTGCAATTGTGTTGCTCTGGTTGTAGAGTAATTTGTCTGTCCAGCTTATTGTTTCAAAGCTTTCTGAAAGAAATCATTTCCCAGAACCAGAACCACCAAGTTGCTGCCAGGTATTTCTTCTGACAATCCAAGAGCCACAAAAAGAGCATGTGCAAAACCCCAAGAACTGATTGAAAACACAATATAATCCCCACCCAGGGAAGAGCTTACCCATCATTTTCTGAACATGGTTGAATTTTTTAAAATAAGTTTATTGGGTCACCATGAGGTACAGTTACAAACTTGCATGATTGTTTCAGTCATACAATGCTCAAGCACCCATTCTTCCACCAGTGCACATTTTCCACCACCACTCTTCCCAGTGTCCTTCCTGCCACCCCCACCCCATCCCTCTCCCTGCCTCTGTGGCAGGTACAATCTTTCTTACTCTCTCTCTCTCTCTCTCTCTCCTTTTGGGTTTTATGGTTTGCAATACAGGTACTAAGAGGCCATCATGCTTGGCCCATAGTCTACTTTGGGCACATAACCTCCCATCCCAAGTGATCCCTCCAACCATCTTTTACCTAGTGGTCCCTTTTCCATCCCAACCTTTTCCCTCAGCATGTGAGGCTGGCTTCCAAGCCATGATGCAATCCTCCTGGCCCTTATCTCTACTGTCCTTAAGTGTTAGTCTCCTATTAGGTTACTTTATATTCCACAAATGAGTGCAGTCATTCTATGTCTGTCCCTCTCTTTCTAATTTCACTTAGCATGATATTCTCCATGTCCACCCACTTATATGCAAATTTCATTATTTCATCTCTTCTAAAGCTGCATAGAATTCCATTGTATAGATATACCAGAGTTTCTTTAACCAGTCTCCTGTTCTCAGACACTGGGGTTTTTTTCCAAATGAGCTGTATTGCTGGGTCATATGGAAGCTCAATTTCTAGTTTTTGGAGGAATGTCCATATTGTTTTCCAAAAAGGATGGACCCGTCGGTATTCCCACCAACAATGAATGAGAGTCCCTTTCTCCCCACATCCACACCAGCACTGGTTGTTCTTGTTCTTATTGACGTGTGCCAGTTTCTGTGATGGAAGATGATACCTCACTGTTGTTTTAATTTGCATCTCCCTGATGATTAGTGATGAATAGCATTTTTTTCATGTGCCCTTTGGCCATTCGAATTTCTTTTCTGAGGAAGTTTCTGTTCATTTCTTCTCCCCATTTTTGATGGGGTTAGAGGGTTTTTTGGTAAAATTCTACCATTGTCTTGTATATCTGGATATTAAGCCCCTATCTGATGGGCTTTGGGTAAATATTTTTTCCCATTCCTTCAGCTCTTTCTGTATTTCAGACACTATTTCTTTTGAGGTGCAGAAGTTCCTTAGTTTAATGTAGTCACATTTGTTTATATTTATTTCCACTTGCTTGGTTAGTTGTGTTTCATCCTTGAAGATACCTTTAGCTTCAATATCATGGATGGTTCTGCCTACATTTTCCTCCATATACCTTATGAATTCAGGTCTGATATTGATATCTTTAACCCATTTTGATCTGACTTTTGTGCTTGGCATTAGACAGAAGTCTGAGTTCATTCTTTTGTATGTAGCTATCCAGTTTTCCCAGCACCACTTGTTGAAAAGGCTTTCCTTAACTCCACTTCACTTTTCTTGCTCCTTTATCAAAGTTAAGTGATCATATACTTGAGAAGCTGTGTCAGAATATTCAACTCTGTTCCATTGGTCTGTGGGTCTCTTTCTATTCCAATTGAACATGGTTGGATTTTGTGCAGAATGAAGAGCTCCCAGAAGCAAACTACCCAACCACAATTTGTCAAGCACATGAAACTCCTATAGCCTGTAAATTCTCCCCAAGGAGCAACTCAGGGAGATTATGCTTTGAAACACCAGTTTCCCTGCCTTTCTTTGTCCCTGTGAGGAATAAACTTCTTCAACTTTTCTTGCCTTGGTTGTTTGTGTCTTTTGAGGCAAGCCCATTGAATTCAATAACAATGGCCCTGGAACTTGGAGGCTTAAAGTGTGATTATTCGATTATTCATTAACTTTCCGGAACTTCCTCACTAGCTGTGATAGTTGTAAAGTATGTTCACAACTGCACTGACAAATGGTCCCTTCAAGTGGTGGAGCTCAATTTCCATTTTTGACTATGAACCTGATATCACAAGTTATTTGTAAAAAAAAAACAGTAGCATGGGGATGGCTTGGGAGAGCATGTCCTCAGAGACGCTGCACTTTCCTGTTCCGCTTCACCATTGGATCATTTATGCTTTTACAAGCAGCTGCCATATTGTGAGATGACCCAAGCAGCCAACCACAGGGATGCTCATGTGAGAGGACAGCCCTAAGCCCAGACAACTCAGCAGTAAAATACTCAACTCCATTTCAGCCAGGAACTTCGCCAGGAACTACTCCTGGTGGTGCTCGTGGACTGGATGGGATGCCTTGTATTGAACCCATGTCAACCTCATGCAAGGAAAGTACGCCCTACCTGCTGTACTATTGCTCTGGTCCTGGAAACACTTTTTATACGGTAAAATATTCCTCAGTCTGAGGGAATTAGCAGCTTGTTTCAGAACATCAGTGGGAATAATCAAGATGAATAGGCCATCCAGATTAATATTTTTGTAATGGGCTGAATTATCTTTTACCCTCTCCCAAATTATTTGTTAAACCCTAACACCAGTACTTAAACTAAATGACTATTTGGAGATAGAGCCTTTGAAGAGATTATTAAGAGTAAATGACTCTTTTACTTACCACCTTTCTTCTTCCCTCTCTCCAAGAGAAATTCTGGGGCATCTTGTTATTTTCTAAGGTGTTCATGAGCAATCAATTTTAGAGATTTCTCCTCCATCTGGAATTATATATTCAAGCTGTATTCTGATTGTTACATCTTATAGGTACAACATATTGAAAACAGTCTAACTCTAAAATCTCTTCAAAAATCTAGGTTTTCTTCCTCAGTGTGGGTGTGTCCCAGATCGCCCATGGAAATTGATCCTGTATCACTGTGCAACAAGTATGCCTCATCTGAACCCAGAAGGGTTTTTATTACCTTCTATCTCCCCAAGTCTTAAACAATCTATTTCTTATTCCTGTTCCTTCTTCCTTCTCTAAACAGTTCTTTCCATATCTATAATATTGACCCAATAGAAATAGTCAGGCTGACGTATACAGTCAGGTAGAGGGCTCTTGGGAGTAAATTTTAGCCATAAATCCAATGAATGTTTGGAAAATCAAAAAATATTAAAGCCTGAAGAGATAGGACAAGAGTTAAGTTGCTTGCCTTGCATTCAACCAATCCTGATTTGATACCTTGAACCATATATGGTCCCCTTCGTCACTGCCAGGTTCTACCCCTGAGCATTAAGCCTGAAATATCTTGCTTGAGTATCAGTCATTGTGGTCCAAACCCATTGTCCCACCACCCAAAAAATGTTGTAGAATCAGAACAGGTTTGATGGGAAAGATACTTTCTGAAAAGGAGACGCCCTGCGGCCAGCTCAGGATGAAGGACAGGCCCCATCTAAAGACAACTCACAGTCAGAAATGATGCCTGAATAAGACTGAGAGAGTGAAGAGACACCCCCCAAAATCCAGAGTGCTCCTTGTTAACTCCCTAGTAATGATCCTTAGCCCATAATGAAGCAGCCTGGGAAAGACTCCTTATATAATCAGTTTCCCAAAACTACACAGCATACTCCATTTCAGAGCGACGTTGACTCCTTTTTTTTTCTTTTTTAAGGTTGGCTCCTTTCTTTGGGAACGTAATCTCTTTTTTTTGTTTGTTTGCTTTTTGTTTTTGTTTTTGTGTCACACCCAGCAGTTCTCAGAAATCACTCCTTGCAGCAGTGCTCATGGAACCATATGTAATGCTGGGGATTAACCCTTGTACTATCTCTCTGTCACCTATAGCCCTATAGCAGGCACTTCTCTCTCTCTCTCTCTCTCTCTTTCTCTCTCTCTGTCACACACACACTCACATGTTCTTTCTCCACTTTCCTTAAATGTGTGCCATCCTTTAATAAAATTCTCTTTTTGATTCACTATTTGTCTTCTGAAGGTTTTTTTCTGTGGGGCCTGGATGCTGAGTTGGGATTGACTTTCCTCTGAAGAGCATAGCCTCACCTCATCCTGAGACCCACAACCCTTGACAATCCAGATGTAAGGATTCATTCTCAGGTCATGCAGACTAAGTGTCTCAGGTGTAGCTTGATAGTTGCCCTAATGAGACAGTCATAACCTTACTGGCCATGCTGAACTAGAGCATGTGCAGATTTTACCCATCATCACCTCCCCTGGCACTCACCCCACCAGTAACAAGGCTGTGATATGATTAGGAAGATAGTGATTTGATAACAGGAATCATGATTCCCATGCAACACCAAGATGTTCAAATAACCCTACAGAAGGCATAAATAAAAAAAGTGACCATTTCTCTGTATAATTCTCACACCCTGGATTTAAAAAAAAAAATAATACAAAAGGCAGAGAGGATAAAGAGAGAATGAGAGAGGAAGAAAGGAGGAAGAGGGAGGGAAAGAAAGAAGGGAAGAAAGCAAACAAACAAGCAAGAAAGCAATCAGGAAAGAAAGAAAGAAAGAAAGAAAGAAAGAGAAAGAAAGAAAGAAAGAAAGAAAGAAAGAAAGAAAGAGAAAGAAAGAAAGAAAGAAAGAAAGAAAGAAAGAAAGAAAAAGAAAGAAAGCAGGAAAGAAAGAAAGAAAGAAAGAAAGAAAGAAAGGAAGGAAGGAAGGAAGGAAGGAAGGAAGGAAGGAAGGAAGGAAGGAAGATTCACATAACAATCACACCTCCATCTTGGCAAAAAGTCATAAAATCTGCAATGATTATGCAGTGAGATATGGTAATTTCTTCTCTACCTGAAGCCCTCTGATATCAAGTATATAGATTTTTAACACCAAGAAATTCTCTAATTCTCAGTGGACACCAATTGAGTATCCCACAATTTTATTTAAGTCTGACTCTACCCTGAATTAGTTTCTTGAGCCACACAGACTGCTCCCACTTTAGATGTCAGTTCCAAATCTGGATTTTTCATACTTCTGACAAACTTTAATAATTTGAAGAGATTTATAGCTTTAATAACTTACTATGTGAAAAAAATTACTTCTGAGAAGCCACTTTTTAAATGGATCCAGGAAGACATTACAGAAAAATCGCAATTCCTATCTGGATTGAAGAGGGTCAAAGAGCTTTTGACTGGGCCAAAAGCAACTGTTTTAAGAAATCATAAAACAAAAAAATATTGCCTGAAAACTCATTGTGTGACATGAACTGGTGATTTTGGACTTTTAAGAGGACAAGTAGTCAAGGATAGACGCAATTTCCTTCTATTTCTTTCTAGAGAATTAGTAACCCATCATGTGTAAATGGGAGCAGCTTGGGGCCAGGGATAACTCAGGGCTAGAATGCCTGTGTAGCAGCATGAAGCTGTAGCTCCGTGCCCACTTCACCAATAGGTCAAGTGTGACACCAGAGGCAATGCCATTGGGGATCACAACTCAAGGGTGTGAAATCCTCAGCAAATACAAGTGTGTGCAAGAACCACAACTAAAAGGAAGTCTGGAAGCACCCGGTCAAAGGCAGGTGACTCCCCACAACAGCAACAAAGGAAAGGCAAGGGGGGAAGGTGTTGAAATAAAGATAGTTTAAGTTGTTTATATTAATCACCACTTTAGGTACTTACCTCATCTTCCACTTTTCTCCCTCTAAAAATTCCTAACTTTATCCCTCCTTAGAGCATGTTCTACATTTTCTACCTGAATCTTTGTATTCTGGATGCAATTTGTTCATCCCAAGTAAGTGTACTTTGTCTTTTTTAATTACCTTCAGTTATGATGATGATGATGATGATGATGATGATGATGATGATGATGATTTGGTAGGAGTAGGAGAGGTGGTTTGGGCCACACCTAGAGGTGCTTAGAGGTTACTGATTCCAAGCTCTATGGCAGGGGTTGTTCCTGGTGGTGCTCAGGGGACCCATGAAGCAACAGGAATGCAGCCAGGATCTCTAGATGCAGAACATGAGCTCCAGCTCATTCAATTATCTTAAGACCCTTGAAGATTTATGTATATAATAGCTCACAGAACTCAGTAATACTAATACTAACTGCTAGTATTTAGTATACTGCTAGTATACTAAAGTAATACTAAATACTTTATTTAATATTGCCAGTGCATCATAGAGAATACAACTCAGGAACAGTCAAATGGTGAAGATGCATGGGGTCAACTGTGTGGGAAGGAATATGGACATTCTAGCTCCTCTCTGGAACTTCCACCTTTCCAGCACCCCCATGTCCTCATCAACATAGAAGCATTCAGTACCTGTTCATTTAGGATTTTTAGGAATTTCCATGGCTGGAGCAATAGCACAGCAGGTAGGGCGTTTGCCTTGCATGTGGTCGACCCGGGTTTGATTCCTCCGCCTCTCTCGGAGAGCTCAGAAAGCTACTGAGAATATCTCACCCACACGGCAAAGCCTGGCAAGCTACCTGTGACATATTCAATATGCCAAAGACAGTAACAACAAGTTTCACAATTTGTTGTGAGACGTTACTGGTGCCCACTGAGGCAAATCGATGAACAACAGGAGGACAGTGCCACAGTAATTTCCATTATGTAGTTATGCCTGATGAAACCATTGGTCACTGGAGATAAATCAACCTCCATCCTCACCCCTCTTTGAAAGTGGGGGATACTGAAATTTCCAGCCTAATCTGTTGACCACTGCCCTCCTCCCTCAAGAGTCAGCTCATTAGTGGACAAAAAACCCTCACCACAGAGATTTCAAGAGGAGCTTTGTGCAGAGAATTGGAGAAAATAACCAAGTATATTTCATATTATGTCACAACATCACAGCAAGAAAAGGGAAACAGGAGTACAACAGAGAGAGCAAGAAAAAACAAATTCGTGAGTGGCATTCCTAAACCCAATCACATCAACAATTATATTTTTAAATGTGAGCTGTATTTATATCATTAGTTTAGAGAAATCTGACATTGTTATGCAAAAAACAAATTACAGAATAAAATGTTCATTGTAGTACCAGTTAAGCCTTTAATATAATTCTCTATTTCCATATATATTTGCATTTCCAGCACAACAGTAAGGTAATATAAAAGGTCTGTGGAGGCCAGAGAGAGAGAGAAAGTAGAGAAAAAAGAGAAACAAGGTCAAGGGTAGCTTTTTTCTGTATGTTTTTATGACAGGAATGCATTTGTATATTGCTATGTCATTAAAAGTAGATGAAAATGAATTAATTTTCAAGGAACATATTGTTTCTACAGTGCACTGGTGATACCATCTGGGAATTAGACATTTTTAGTTCCCATGACTCAGGAGCGTACATCTCAGTTTTCAGCAGAATATGTCAGATGAAATTACTACTATTTCGATCTATTTCCTATCTATGTCATTTATCTTCTCCTATTTTTATTCCACATTCCATAATTAACCCTCAGGTCTGGAGCCTTATATCCCTAAAAGCTTCGGTTCTTACCTCCCATTCCTTCATCTATCCTAACATCATAATATTTTTTAAGAGCTCAGTGTTTTCTTAATATTCCCAAGCATGGCTCATATATTAAACATATGAAGCCATTCTTCCACTGCCATTTTTTTAAAAAAGTTATTAAAAAACTATGATTTATTGATGGTGATAGTTGATTTTTAGGCATATATTTCAACACTAATCCCAACACCAGTGTCAAGACTGATGGAGGGAAGTGGACTTTTTTTATTTTTTCCTGAGTGGTATTCAGGCTCGGTAGCACTGGGGGACTATGTAGCACTCTGCTTAGTGTTGATAGGAAGGCCAAATGCTGCTGGGAATTGCACTCAGGGCCTCCCACACTAGGCATTCCCTCTACCACTTGAGCCATCTCCCAGGCCCTCCACTACCATTTTGTTTTAGTTAGAGGGTCACACCCACTATTATGGCTTCACATGATTAGGTGCAATGCAGGGTGATCTCTGTTTTCTAGGGCATACAGAAGACTCTTCACATTCCAACTGAAGAGGAAAATTTAAATCTCTAATGAAGCCTCTGTGTGTATTTATGAATATTAATGAACAAAAACTGCTTGGATATTTTTAAGAAGTTCTTGGTGGGAGGTGTTCTTGACGATTCTTGGGGGACCATTCAGTACCACGAATCCAACCAGGTCTCCTGCTTCTCCTGCATATAAAGCATGTACACTAGCCCTTTGAGTCATTTTTCCAGCCCTCTGCTACCATTTTCCAAGCAACTTTGGTCCTATGTTTTTTAAATAGTAGATCTTTATCAATAGTGGTTCATGAGGGACTGTGAAGGCCATGTTTCAAGTAAGTGAACAAATGTGTCAAGAACTGCAGAGATTGGCACCAACAAAAATATATGGCTTCCCCTCCTCCTCAGCACCACAAAGAGTGACCCCAATAACAATAAAAATAGTGGGTAATAAAACAAATGCTGCAGGTCTCACTTCATAGTTTTGTCAAGACATTAAATAGAATAGAGGATGCCAGTCACTGAAGTTATTATAAGAATGAAATAGTCTTATAAAAGGTTTGCTTCATTTCTGTGCATTTGTGTGCGTGTAGTAAGTTGCCATGGAAAATAGGCCTCTTCATATGGACTGAGATAAAGGAAAAAGGGGGAGGAAGAGAAATGTTTAAGACGCAGCTTTAGTGAAAACATTTGGAAGAATCTTGCAGCAGTTTGCCGTCTTTCCCTCAGATACTTACCCAACATTTGTCTAATGGCCCGCCAGCAAAGTCTTAGCTATGTCGGCCTAGAAATGTGATGTGACTACAATTTTTACAAACAATGTCACTCAGTCATTCATTCTATCAATATTTATTTTACATCCTCTATGTGCTAGACTTCAGTGAGAGAGTCTGTGAAAATTTCAGGATGGGGGTGGGTATGAATCTGGGCAATGAAATGGGCAATGACAGAAATAAGGAAGATATTTGCATGGGAATTGAAGCTGGGTTGTAATATGAGTGCAGTGAACAGAAGCACAACCCCAGGAAGAAGAAGGAACCATCACACATGCACACAGGATGCAGAGTCTTGGCAGGGCTCTGGAGGAATGGGTAGCGACCGTAGGTACAGGGATAGCCTGGGACTCCATGGTGGCCTTGTCACACTCCCATCTCTGAGTCAGAGGTCTGGGTTGGGGACAGGACTGGAAACTTTCTCTTCACCTGGACAGACTGGCTGCTGCCTCACACAATTGACTCACAGTTTATTAATAAGAAGCAGAAATAATGAGGATTCCGACCATCAGATGATGACTTCATTTTTTTTTTTTTTGCATTCCTTCCCTTTGACTTTGTTGTCATGATGTCCGGGGAAATGACTCAGGAGGCAGCTCACTTGATTTTGGAATATATAAGACATTATGTATTTTGGGTCCCTGGGAAGTTCATTTTTGAAAAGAATAAAGAAAAGAGAGGAAGAAAAAAAGCACAGGAGACAGGGCTCTGACAGGAAGTCTTTGGCAGGAGAGAAAACCACAGGACAGAGGTCTCTGGCCAGGCCACCGTTACTCTGTCATGGTGACCTAAGGCAAACCATTTGGGAGTTGATAAATATGCCTGTTTATAGATAATTTTAAACCCTGCACAAAACACAATCTGTGAATGAACTTAAGTTGCAGATATGTGGTATCTGACAGAGTTAGCCTTAACCTTCTCCTTAGCTAGACCAAACTTCAGACAGACCTTCCTGATTCCAGGCCTCTGACTTCTCTTTACTCAGAGAATTTACTTTAAAAAACTAAATAAATAAAACTTTCCTTTTTAATTCTTCCTACTCACCGAACACTCCAGACCCTGAGGCTGACAGATGACCTTGGCACAGGCGCAACACCAGATATTCAGCTCCTGAATTAACTCTTGCCCTGGGAGCTTTCTAAGTCACAGAGCCCCCTTCTGCGCCCTTCTCACTGGAGAGCCCCAATAACAGAGAACTGTCCTGGTCACTTGAACACATGAAGAGGCACCAAGGTGTGAATTGGCAAATTTTCTAGAAGAAACACTGAGAATCAAGCTGATTCTACAGGGTTTCCCCCCAAGGTCTCAGTCTGGGCTAAGGCTCACCGCTATGGTGTATAAAGGAGGAAGGAGCCCTCGGGGGCTCTCCTTTCCTGTGGTCTTCTCTTGGCATCCTGCCTGTCTGCGAGTTGTCTCTGGACACAGCTGGCCTTCAACCTTCTCAGAATATATCTGGTATCTCCGAAAATCTCTTTGCGTTTAAGGCTTTTTGATTCTCCAAATGTTTCTTAGTTCTATGAGTCTCTGAAGTAGACTTGCCAGGTGGACGCCTACCTGACCTCCTACCTCAGTTGTGAGAGTGAATTTTATGTCACTCACTACAGGATTAAACAAAAAGTTGAGGTTCTATGGGTGTCAGAGAGATAGCAATGAAAGGCCCAAAAAGCCTTCCCAGCAGGAGAGCATAACGTGGGGGCAGCAGCATTTCTCATAGGAGAAGCAGAAAGGCAAGATCTGTTGGAGGGTGGGGAGCTGACAAAAGACAGGGGAAGTGAAGAGAGATGAGGCCAAGGAGGCAATTCCTCTCACAACCTGTCAGTCCCCAAACCCACAGAGCCCACAAGAGAAGCCAGCCCTGGAGTTCCAGTGCCCTGCTGTACTGAGACCTTAAGCATCCTCTGGAAATTCAGTTGAAACCTTGTAAACCGGGTCCTCCTGCCTTCTTGTCTTTCCCCACTCTGCTAACAAAATATCATGCAGACAAGCTCATCCTGGGAGCTACTGACCTGAGTTTTGTTTTCTGGCTGTGCCACTTGTAAACTGTGACTATAGGAAAATCACCTGGCATCCTTCAACATTCATGGTTCAAATAAGAATTTCTGCTCCTGAGGTTAGGGATGTGGCTCCTACCCGCCTTACATGCATGAGACCTAGAACTGTGTGGCCCTTCAAGCACAGCTGGGTTTGATGCTATTAAACACTGTCACTGTCCTCCCATTGTTCATCGATTTGCTCAAGCTGGGCCAGTAACATCTCCATTGTGACACTTGTTACTGGGTTTGGCATATCGAATACGACGCTAGTAATAACAAAGTAATAACACAACAACAAATGATAATGTTGTTGACAAAGTAATAACAACAAATAATAATGAGGACAAATTATTTCTGTTCCATGGGGTCTTTGTGAATATTCTCTTTCTCAGGGGGAAAGGCACACCTTGTGGTGCTCAGGACTCCTAGTTCTGTGCTCAGAGACCACTCCGGGCATGCTTGAGAACCATATGAGGTTCCAGGGATCAAATCCTGGTTGACTTCATACAAAGCAAAAGTTCTCTACCCACTGTACTATCACTTCAGACACATTTGTGAATATGCTTAAAAGCAATATGCAGACAGCATAGATAGAAACAACTAATCACTTCTAGCAAAAAGAGAACAGTAGTCTTCTGCAATTATAGTTAAATTTTATTTTGATAACTGCCAGCAAGTCAATCTTTGTCAGCACAAGGCACCCCCAGGGCTTTTGTTTCTGAGTCTTCCCAGGGAAGTGCCATCTGATCAGGCCCTTGAGAGAAGGATTCAAGGCAGGCAGTTGCTTCCAGAGGAGTTGTCAGGAAGCACCAATGAGTGAGAGAGATGAAGGCCACAGAGAGCAGGAAGACAAGACAGTTTGTTTCAATAGCCAGTAACAGCGTTGGGTCACTGTTAAGTTTACCAGATAAAATATAGGACTCCCAGTTACATTTAAATTTCTGATGACAAATTCACATATATATTTTTTTATGATGCCGGCTTTGCTTTTATTCAGTGTGGTATAAAACTATTAGTAGTACAATCAAGTCAGATAAACTCATAGAATTAAAACTGTGAGGGAAAAATCATTGCCAAAAAGAAAATCAACTTCAGGCATCTGACTGCAGATCACAAATATATACTCAATGCTACATAATGATAGTCACAAATAATTCATATATTTTAATATAACTTATGTCCCTTATGATATTTGGTACAGATGTATACAAGAAATTACTGCTTTCAGTAAGAGGACAGTGCAGTCTCCTGCCCCTGCGCCTGGCTGTCCTCGCCGGGGCCCCTTGGAGGGGAGCGGGTTGAGCTTTCCTTCACGCCCTGACCAGGGCTCCAGCAGCCGAAGACCTCCAGGACCAGCCACCACCATGCTGAGACCACTCTCCGCACACCTGAAGGTACCAGCAGAGGAACAAAGGCAAGCGGGTCCCAGGGCTGAGATCTCCAAGCCTACTCGGATCGGGGCTGAGCATCCTCCACCCAAATCCTCCAAATTCCAGTAGGCGGGGGTCACACCCACCAACTGGCCCCCTGGCGCCGTGTAATCCCATCAACGGCCAAGACTCAGAGACTATAAAAACCAGCTCCCGGAAACATGTTATTATGTTATGTTATTATGACATCTTATTATCTCATTCCTACTTTTGGACAAACTGGCAGGTTACCGAATGTAACCTGTCCACACGGCAGAGTCTGGCAAACTCCCCGTGGAGTACCCAATATGCCAAATACCAGTAACAATGATGGGTCTCATTCTCCTAAAGAACCTTGAATATAGCACTTTCTTAAAAATCTCAGGGCTAGGATGAAGGAGACGTTACTGGGGCCTGCTCGAGGCAATCGACGAATAACAGGATGGTCGTGATTCGTGATTTGTGACTGCTTTTCTGAAATTCAAATTTAACCGGATATCCTATATTTCTGCTTACTAATTCCTTCATCACTAGCTATGAAGTTTAGTTGTTCCTAAGAACATCCTGTGAGATACAACATCTCAGAGATAAAACATACCCCAGAATTGTCCCCAGTGATGAGTGGGCATTTATTCACCCACTCCCATTCAACAGAGGTTGAAAACCTCTGAAAGTTTCTGGTCTCTCCCACTCCCTGGCCAAAGAGCTCTGCTATGGTCTCAAAAGATTGCTTTGAGCTGCTGTCTGTGGGAACAGTAGGGGCTAAGATGAAAGAGAGGGGGCGAGGAGGGAGAGAGAGGGAGGGAGGGAGGGAGGGAAGGAAGGAAGGAAGGAAGGAAGGAAGGAAGGAAGGAAGGAAGGATTTCCAGCTGCTTGATCAACAGTGAGAGAGGGGACGGAGAGGGAGAGGGAGAGAAAGAGAGAGAGGGAGGGAGGGAGGGAAGGAAGGAAGGAAGGAAGGAAGGAAGGAAGGAAGGAAGGAAGGAAGGAATAAGGAAAGAAGGAAGGAAGGATTTCCAGCTGCTTGATCAACAGTGAGAGAGGGGATGGAGAGGGAGAGGGAGAGAAAGAGAGAGAGAGAGAGAGAGAGAGAGAGAGAGAGAGAGAGAGGTTTTCCAGCTGCTTGATCAACGGTGGCTGTTTCTAAGGATCTGTGAGATGGACAAATTCCTCAGAAGTGCCTGGTCCACCATACAATAAACCTGCTAGGAGGAAGAGCTGCCACTTAGCCGTGCTGCGAGCAGTGAGTAGGAGGCTGTGCGGCCCTGCAGTGCAGTGTAGGAGGCCCTCAGGAAAGGAGAGGCCCAGGGCAACCCAGGGAGAGTGACTCATGCCTGCAGAGCTCTGGAAGGCTGGGAAATGCTATGAAAACAGCCACCGAGCTGAGAAATTGGGAGGGCTAAATCCTGGGGAATCTGCCGAAAATAACCACAGCTGCCTGCAGCCCCGAAACAGGTGATTCTCAGCAGGTGGTCAGACGCTGCAGCAAACCCTCGGTCCACTGGTCCACCGTATGTCCAAACACCTGCTCTCAGAGGCACAGGAGCTCTTCCACCCTCCACCCTCAACCCTCCTCTGTGAGTGCCTTTCATCAGAGGCGCCCTTCCCAGCCCCAAAGGAGAGCGGAGGCAGAAACCAGCGCCACAGATTTCACAGGGGAGAGGAGAGCAAGAAAGTGGGGATCTCCAGGAGTCAAAGACAGTCTGCCACTAGCAAATTGAGCCAAATCTCCTTCTGGAACTGGGGGCACACAGAATTCCATCCAAGCCCAGGATCCTTCATGGTTTAGTGACCATAGGGACCCAGAGTGGAATCCCCTAGCCAGTGAAACCCAGGCAGTGGTGGTGGTTCAACAGTTTCTGTGTCCCCCTCAAAATTCATGACTTGGAGGCCAGCCACACACTCTAGGGGTAAGGGCAGCTCAGATAGAGAAGGGAGCACCAAATAAAGGATGTTGGGAGGATCCTCCCAGGATGGGAGAAGCATGCTGAAAGTAGACTCTAGACTGCACATGATTGCCACTCAATGCCTCTCTTGCAAGCCACAGAACCCGAAAGGAGAGAGAGAGAACAAAAGGGAATGACCTGCCACAGAGGCAGGGTGGGATCAGGGGGATAAGGGGGGTGGGAGGGATACTGGGATTAGTGGTGGAGGAGAATGGGCACTGGTGGAGGGATGGGTACTCGATCATTGTACAACTGAAACCCAAGCACAAAAATTTGTAAGTCTACAACTGTACCTCATGGTGTTCCACTAATAAAAAAAAAAAATTCAAACTGCCTGGAGGTCTCAGATCTAGACCTCTAGACCTCACTCAAACACACACACACACACACACACACACACACACACACACACACACCTCCCCTGTGGCACAGACAAAGCTGTCCCTCAGCCTGGCAGTGCCCTTCAAGAGCTGAGTCTTCAAAAATCCAAGCCCAAGTAAACAGGATCCTAAAAAAGGAGTGTCTCCTTCCGTGCCAGAACCTCCCAGAGATCTCCCACGGTAGGGCCCAGAGCCTCCTTGGTCATCAGCAAGAATCTCCAAGGCCATCTGCTTCCAGGGATGATGGATGTGTATGACCAAAACTAGCGGGCCTCTAAGACAGTCGTGTTATTGAGGAAAACAAGAAGGACTGGAGTCACCATGCGAGACATAAGTGTGACAGCGAGGAAGTGTCACTGGATGCTCTCAGATATTTAACCAGAAGAGGGTGAGGAGTGTATCCAGAAGAGGGTGAGGAGCGTATCCCCTGAGTTTAGCAAAGGGAGGTTGACTACATTCCACAGCTGCCATTCGGAAACTAATCCATCAGCCCATTCTACAGATCCTCAAATCTCTGGAGCACGCAGATATGTGACACCTCCAAATTCTGAAATGCTGATAGGAAAGTAACACAGAAACCAGCTAAGCTCAATAAACAAAAACCGTAACACAGAAGGCCAGTTAATAACAAATAGCTTAATAAATTCTTAGACAAGGATTTAACAATCCCAGGATCAGATGTAACAATTTTCACATTAAAAATTTATTTTTAATACTTATTGATCTTAATACTGGAGCTTTGTTATCTAATCAATTTCAACTCTAGAATTGTATCAAAAGTTGATGCTTTTGTCTACATTAAAACAAATTTTTTAAATAAAAAAAAAACAGAAGGCTCACCTAGCAACAAACAACTTAGTAAACTCTGAGACAAGGACTTAGTGACCCTGTGCTGAGACATAATTATTTTCACAAATTTTCTCTTACTGAATTTTTTAAATAATTCCATTAGCCACATAGTTGTAACAAGCAATATAAAATAAATTTAGTTTGTGCCTGCTAAGGGGGCAGTCTTAAGGGTGTTTGAGAAACTAGGGACAAAGATGGAGGGAAGGTTACACTAGAGGTGGGATTGATGCTGGAATATTGAATCTTGTAACAACTGTATTAGGAACAACTTTGTAAACCACAGAAAAAGAAAGAAAGAAAGAAAGAAAGAAAGAAAGAAAGAAAGAAAGAAAGAAAGAAAGAAAGAAAGAGGGAGGGAGGGAAGGGGGAAGGAAGAAAAGAAGGAAGGAAGGAAGGAAGGAAGGAAGGAAGGAAGGAAGGAAGGAAGGAAGGATAAAAAAAGGAAGGTGATTAGGGGAAGAAGATAGTTCCATTGGACTGGTTGAGATTGAGCCAGGCAGAGATGGCCACTAGTGCTCTAAGGTAAGGATTCTGTGTTTTCTGTTCTCTTGCTTGAGAATACACAACCAAACAACCTCACTGCCAGACTTTTTGAAGCACTGTGTTCTAGAATGCTGCTAATGATAGGGTTTCACACATATAACATTCCAACACCACACTCTCACCATAGTATCTGCTTCCCTCTACTATTACCAGGGTCCCCTCCCAACCGACTCTCCTGCCTCCCCTCCCCTTAGCAAGCTCAGTTCTGTAGACCAGTTCTTCATAGGTTCGGCTTCAAAATCACTCTTATTACTCCAGGCTTTTCATTCCCTGAGGACCAGGTTTTTTTTCCGGCCTTACCCCCAGGAGTTTCCTGCCCATCTGCCTCTCCCAACCCCTCCTTCCTCTCTCCCCCAACTCACATCAAGGGTAACTGATTATCCATGTACCGGAGTGCTCTAAACCTACATATGACTATTAGGTCATCAGAAATAAATATTTATCAAAGGTAAGGTAAGGTAAAGGTAAAGGCCCTCCCGTTGATCGTCGATTTGCTCGAGCGGGCCCAGTAACGTCTCCATTGGAGACTTTGTTGTTACTGTGTCTGGCATATCGAATACTCTCGGTAGCTTGCCTGGCTCTCCGAGAGGGGCGGAGGAATCGAACTCGGGTCGGCCATGTTGGCCACGTGCAAGGCAAACGCCCTACCGCTGTGCTATCGCTCAGAAATATTTGTTAGATCTAAGTGATGGGAAAGGAAAAAGGTATTTAAATGATTCCACCTTTGGATTTGTTTCTAAATCAGATTTGAGAGGCCAGTCTGTAGTCAAATACCAGTTTTGTCTGCAGGCCTGGCCTCTCCTTTCCTCTATACTGACACATCCAGATAGGTCAGATACCAAATCCTGAGACCCCAGACAATTAGACAATTGCAGAATCCAGGTAGCAGGAAGTCCCACAGTCAGTTCTAGAGACTGGAGTTTGGTCTCAGGAGAAAATAATGAGTCCTTCTCTTGCACAGTCTCTCACACCACTCTGACAGGTCTGAGACAAAAGTGCTTAGTCCTCTTGGCTCCCTACTCTTTCCAGCGTGGTTACTTTACCCCCATGTTGCTAGCCTGCATTTGCACCCCTGATTATAACTAAACTCTCCAGGCCAGCATGTAGACCTCTGGGGTGCAAGAAATCTTAGCCTTCCCATGGCTGCCTCTTCTGAGAGTCTGAGTGAGAGGACAGAACAAGACAGGAAGGAACTTGAGGGTTGTAACAGGTCTCTCATTGTTTTGAAACTCCAATCCCAGTACAATATGATATCTTGGTACACAAGATACAGTGCTGTGTACATTAGACACGGTGTTGTATTTTGGTATTTTGATGAGCTTCTTAGCAATCAGAACTGAATGTTGGTATATGGGCATGTTCCATGCTAATACTTTATCAGGGACAGGACAACAAAGGAGAAGAGAAAAGGGCAGTGAGTGGGGGAAGGAGTGCAAACTTGTTCTGTGGAGAGTTCTACAGAGCTGTCCACAGCCTTGTGGAGAAACTATGGAGAAACTAAAATTAACCGGTCCTGTATCCTGTCTGGGAAAGGCCAGGAGAATCACAACAACCTCAAAATGTCCTCTCTGAGAGATAGGACAGAATTTTTCCTGTCAACTTCTTCCACCACTGTCTCTCACTGGTCCAAGCTCACCCCACGGAATGTGAACTCTCCTGAACTTTCTGATTTGTTACCACTGCTGGGGAGCTTGGAGGCTCCATATATCTAATGAGGTCAGGTCACTTCTCCAGCATCCTTGAGGTTTTATTAGATGGGAGAAAGAGTTTCACCCTCCCATCCACCCCCCTTTTATTTATTTTTTAATTGAGCATAATCCAAAGGAGATAAAAGGAGATAGTTTGTGCTTATTTGGGTATTGTACTTGTTTTGACATGAGTCTCTGCCAAAGGCTCCTATTGTGGCCTAAAGTCTCTGGGTTATTTCTCAAGTACTTTTAAGAAGCACAGGGAAAAACATTAAATAATCTATAACAGTTTGGTACATTTAGGTACTTAAAAATGATAGCATTAATTTTTTGGCAAAATATAAAGAAGATAACCACAAGGCTAATGGCAGAACTCAGCCCTCAATTCCCAATCCTCTTTCCATGATGCAGGAACCAGCTTCATACTGTGTGGACCATACTTCATACTGTCCTCCTCAGCTGTCACTTGTTTCCCTGGCTCTTCTAATATGGGGCCTGGGACAGAATAACTTGGAAAACACAGGATGTTAACAAGTAATGGGGCAACCAGTGACCAATAGGGGAGAGAGCTAAAGAGGTGGTACCCCTCCCACTCCCTGAGAGAAGATCCTGAGGTGAATTCTATGTGGTTAAAGTGGGTCCAGTGGGTCCAGTCCCAGTCTCCCACTTTGGTAAGCTGCTGCAGAAAGTCTGTTTTTGCATGGTTTTCCTCTTTCTTTCTTCTCAAAACTTCCCCAAAGAAAATGCCTGTGTACTAGTTCTGTGTGAATGCTGCTTTTTTATTCTTCTGGGTCTGTGGGAAGGTACAAAAGCTGATAACAGAAATATTAGGAAACATTCCCTTGAGTAGGATCCAAGAGTTGAATCACCATCTTCTTAATGGGAACAGGCTTCTGTGTTGGACAACATAGTCAGTAGAACCTCTGGCGTGCAAGATCTCCACAAGATTTCTTAAAATGGGGACGAGATGCAGAGTAAAATTTCAGTTTTGATTTAGGAGGGAGTTAAGACCCTTGAACCATATGAGAGTGGTGAGAATTAAAAGGGTTGAGAGTTTGTTGACTTATGTTAAAGACTTCAGAAAACTTAAAGAAAACAATGACAAGCCCAAGTCATGCCGTGAAATCCAAGTTTCCATGGCTTAGTTTTTATCTTTCCTCAGCTTGAGGGCAGTATGTGCTGAAACCCTGCCCTAGGATTTGATTATATGAATGAAGAAGCCACAGTTTTAGTGACCCAATGAAGATATAAAATCTTCCAAAACCTTATATGGGTTCCTGGGAAGGAAGAATTGGAATACATTTCCACGTGGCAGTCAGCAGCAGTCCTCTGAACTTAAAGTCCTGAGTACTACCTGCTACTATTCTGGGCTCCTCAGTCCAGTTGATCAGTGGGAAAAGAAAAGAATGTAGAAGGGAAATCAGCTATGATTTCCTTGAGAACTAGGTGGCAGCTATAAGAAAGAGAACACGATGGTATATATGTTAACTGTGTTCTTCCAAGAAACAGCCACCAAAATAAGATTAAGTGCTTAACACTTTTATTAGGGAAAATCACAGACCTTGTTAAGTGAAATAACTGCAATCCAGGATGACTGAGAGAGTCATGAGATTCTCATGGTGAGGTTAGCTATGGAAGTCAAAACTGCAAATAAGGGGGTGGGGGAGGAGGTGTCCTAGACTGCTGTATACTAAGAAATGTTCAGTCATTGGAGAGGTGGTCCTTGAGCCAGTGAGAGAGGAGTCACATCTCTCGGGAACAAGCTTGCTTTATAGTTTCTGCCACTCTGAGTCATCAGTTAGGGCCAATGGACTCCAGGGAATACATGAGCCCTAGAAAATGCCTGGATGGATTCTTATGCAGCTTTGGGATTTCAGTCAATTTCTCTCCTTACGTGGAGCTCCGCAAGCCATATTCCCATAGCATAAAGATCATAGGTAGAGACTTATAAGTGACTGATAACAGGGTTGATAATGATGATGATGAACAGTAGGCTGATTGATAGATTGAAGTCAGACACGGACTGATAAAATAAGAGTAGATATCTCCTAGTTGTCCAGCCCTTCAGAACTAAGTTGCTTTCAGCTTCCCTCTTCTCTCTTCACTTCAAACATTTAAATAATACTCTCAAGATTAAAAATACAATCCTCCAGAGGCTCGAGACAGCCTCATCCATTAGTGAATCTGCTGGGAAAACTCAGCGGGTTTTGTGAGCGAAATCTCCAGGATCTCACAGAGCTGGGAATGGATGCTCTTCCCTGTTCTTCCTGGAGTCTGGCAGTCACGCCCACTCAAACTGCTTCTGGCACCATATTATCCCATTAGCAACCATGATTCAGAGACTCACAAATAAATCTCAAAAGAGATCAACAAGCTGCAGAGATGCCTCTGGACCCCCAAAGTCATTGTCCAGTTAAAAATTTAATTTCAGCTTTATCACCCTATTCAAAAGTTTAGAATTCCTGGACATCTCATAATCTATAGCACTGAAATACCAGGAGTAGCATACTACATTGGATGGGGTGTAAAGTAGAAGGCAATAGATCTCTATTAAAAAAATAATAATAATAAATATATATTAGCACACAAGGCTCAACTTATAATAACATGGTAGTAATCTCTTATACAAGGGCTTAATGGCATCAAGGTGAGATACAAAAATCTTCACACTGTTAGGGCGCAGATCGTGATCTCCCTTTAATGACAAAGAGACTCCAGAGACTGCAAACAGCAAGCAAGGTTTATTGTAAGACTGGCTAGCCAGGGTCAAGCCGCCTACACAGACACGCAGGTCAGTTAGGTGAGGCAAGACCCCGAACCTCTTCAAAGGGGATCTTATATAGGCCTTCACTGGCCGTTACAGCAAAGCCCGCGCATTTCATAGCCAATAGATTTGTAACAACATATGCTTTCTTAACCAATCCAATTAAGGGCACATCACTTCTTAGCCTATAGTTTAAAGATCAGCATTTTGCGTCGGTGCTTAGGAACTGACAGGTTTTTAAGGCAGTCCTGGGTCTTGCAACATGGGTCTTATGAGAGACATCCGGTTATCTGGTCTGACCCCCACCCTTCGAGTACCTGTATCTGAATTCCTTGCTCAGGGGTAGAAAAAACAGTTATTTTGCAGTGCAAGCTCCTATAAAGCGGATCTGAAAAAGCTTATCTAGACCTGTTCCTTGAAAAACAAGTTATTTTGCAATGCAGGTTCCTATTAAGCTAAGCTAAATTAATTCTGGTGGTAGTCCATTTTGGGCCTGTCCCTTACACACACACTTTCTTCCAAGGAAACTTTTTTGATCATTTTTAGTGAATTATCCAAAACAAGCAACACAAAATAAATTATTTAGGACCTGCTATTGGGGCAGGCTTGGGTGGTGATTGGGAAAATTTTAAATAATGGTGTTGGGAAGAAGTAATGGTGTTGGGATTGGTGTTGGAACATTGGATGTAATAAATTATTGTGAACAACTTTATAAAAATAAATATAAACAATAAAAATATAATCTCCCAAGAACAAAAATCATAATCAATTTTACTGTAAAAAATTTTTTCTGTCTCACAAAAGGAAAGAAAGGAGAAAGAATATTCACAACACATCTGACAGAAGGTCAGATTTCTTTTGTGTATAAAAGCAAGGCAAATTAAAAAGAGTTAACAACCTGGGACTATCACATATAATGTCATCTCATTTTGGAGAAGTTTTCATACCACCAAGAAATGGTACATCTGAGTGCAACCAGATTCTTATTCACAGGAGCCAGAGAGATAGTACAGAGTGTAGGGCACTTGCCTTATATGTAGCAGACCTGGATTCTAGTCCTGGTTTCCCTGTGGTCCCCCAAGTCTGTCAGGAATAATTCCTAAGTGCAGAGTGCATACCCTCTGAGCACCACCAGGTATGGCCCAACAAAACAAAGAAACACAACAGATTTTTATTCAAAGACCTGAAAAAATTCTGATAAAGTAAAGAGTTTTGTTGGAAAATATAGTCAATAGTGAAAAATTCAATATATTCTAAAGCAACCTGTAAGAAGAAAGACAAAAGAAATACTAGATTTCCCTTGAAAACTCATTTTGTTGAAATGGAAAAAAATTGACTGTCAATTTATATGAGCTTTCTCCTAAAATAAAGAGTTCATTTACTGGTTCCATGTTTCCCAAGCAAATTTCTAATGAGAATTAGGTTTCCAGTCAGAGGATTCCCCTGGGGAAGAGGATCTGACAGATTGGGCTACCATGATATCATCAACCCTTGAGCTGACAAATCTATGGGAATAAAACACCCTGACACAAATCTATCTTGGTCAGAACATAAGCCTGAGGCATTTGGCATCTGATGAGGTGACAATGAAGACCTGGACCTGAGGAGCTAAGGAACAACTTTTCCTCAGACTAATGTCCTCCTGCCGTTTTGGAGGTTCTTTCAGGGTCAGGGGAATGAGACCCATTACTGTTACTGTTTTTGGCATATTGGATATGCCACGGGTAGCTTGCCAGGCTCTGCTTTTATTACAGTATGCTGTTAAAATTCTGGGAAAGACAAGTAAGAACAGGCTGCTAAAATCTCAGGTCTGGGACAAATGGAGATGTTACTGGTGCCCGCTCTAGTAAATCGATGAACAATGGGATGACAGTGATACAGTGACAGTGTCCTCCTACCAGAGAATGTACCTGTGATGTCCTGAGTATCCATGACTTCTGTGGAAGCAAATTTAGTTCCTCCTGTTATTTTTAGGAAGACAAGAGGGGTTGGGTGCACCCACTCCTGAATCCTTCTATATTCAGTAGCTGTGCTGAAACCCAGGTGTTAGCATCTGTCTGGGGTTGAGGCTGGGGATGCACAAGATTTTTGGTGAGAGGCCTGAATCACTGGTTTGGATGAGGGGAAGTCTCTGCTGCAGGAGATAGAAGGGTGGAACAGATAAGTGAGTGGAATCTCTCTCTCTCTCTCTCTCTTTCTCTCTCTCTCTCTCTCTCTCACACACACACACACACACACACACACACACACACACACCACCCATCACTTCAGTTCAGTCAGCAATGTTGCACATCTATAGATCCCAGAGGATCCCCCTTCAAGAAAGGAAAGCGTCTGTTAGAGCCTGAGAGGGGATAGAGGTAGAAGGAACATGCAGGTATTGTGGAAGGGAAACACAGAAAAGGAGAAAACGAGAAGGCATGGATCCATGATCACCGCACACCCTCTTCCATCTACTGGTGGTACAGTCTCTTCCTATCAGAGCTTGGAGCAAGCATGGTCATCTCATAGGTTCTGCAGAAGTAAATATGGTGATGGTAGTAGGAAGGAACAGGAATGAAATAAAACACTTTGCATCTCTTGTTTTTATTTGTTTAAAGGACCACTGAAGTATGCTTTCAAATGACTGTGAAAGATTTGTGATGGTGACCTAGGGGTTTCCATGACCTTGTGTGTGTGTGTGTACTTGTGTGTATGTTATAATATCTAAAAGGCTACTTTTGTGATGATACCAACATTCCCCATGGAGCATCACAAATGCATTTCTATGTTATGTGAGTGTGGAGGTAAGGGTTCAGCCTGTAGCATTTACTGTGAGGCAATCATGTATGAGAGAGTGCCAAGCAAAGTCATCAGAATTCTGAAAGATAGAGTCTTCTTCCAGTCTCTTTAGTCCATGCTGTGCCTGAGTATTTGCCCAGAAAAGAGGCCTTTTCTTCCTTGGAGCAAAGCAGTCATCCAATCACCACCTTTCCAGCTACACTAAGAACCTTGTCTACCCAGATGGAAACCTTCTATAACACAGATGGAGGCAAACACTAATTGCTCAGTCCTAAAAGCCACCCAGGATGTGTGTGGCTAATGAACTGACAAGGCTCACTTTGGAGAAGATCAGTTAGGATTGGTTATTAAGTCTGTCCAGCCTTTTCCTGGCAGTAGTACTCCTGCTTTCATGGATATTCCGGAGTTTAGAATTCAAAATTATTTGAGTTTGACTTCATATTCTATTTATTCAAATTGAAATCCTGGGAATAATACAGCATAGATGCTCAGAATATGGACTTTAAAAAACAGAAAAGTTTAGGATTAAAATAAGCTCTGACAGGTCAGTGTCATATGACTTAGGGCAAAATATGAGGCCTAAGTCTCAATGTCCTCATTTGTCATGCAGTTGATACACATACCTCATTATATTTTCATAAAGGTGAAATAAGAAAATTGGTTCATGGGTCTATGCCTGGCCCAAGGCATCTCCTTGTATGGTTTTCTTATGCACAATGCTTCCTTATATAAGATTTGGCTGTACTAGAGAGGACTTCTCTTAAACTAGAAATCTGTGTTTTGGTAATAAAGCAAAGAACTCACTTAGTGACTATCTTCTATTATAAATCTGGACCCTTCAAGAAAGAAAAAACACACACAGTATTCTATTCTTAAAACATTCACCATTAAATTCAGAAGAGAAAAAAAGGGACAAATAAGACAAAGCAGTAGATTAGAATTAAATGAGTGGTATTCATTTGTTTATCCGGCCAATGTTTTTTCAGCAACGATCCTGAAACTGTTCATTGAGCTGGATGCTAGATACAGAATTGGGTTGAGAGACAGAGAGATAGTATAGTGGGTGGTGTGCTTACCTTGCACACAGCTGGTTTGATCCCTGATACCTTACTTGGTCCCTAGAGTTTGCCAGGAGTGATCCCTGAGCACCAAGCCAGGAGTAAGCCCAAACATGGCCAGGTGTGACTGACTCAAAAACAAAACAAAACAAAAAAAAACAGATCACAATCAGGTTCAAGAGAAAGAGCAGTAAATTGCTAACTTTAGAAAGAAAGTCTTCTCAGCAGTTTGGATGTCCAGAAGAGGTGATACTGAAACTGAATCCTGAGGAGAGAAAGGGGGTGATCCAGATGAGGGCATGAGCTGGTGCTGGCAGAGGGGATACTAAGGGCACCTGGACACAGGCTTGGAGCCCTGGTAACTCAACAAAATAAGGCTGAGAAGAGGGCAACAAGAGCTCTGGGGGTGATCTGGAAGAGGAAGCAAGGGATGACCTAAAGCAATGAGGAGAGACAGTTGCCCGGGGAACCCGAGAGTCTAATCAGTCTGGAGAGTGTCTTCCCTAACACGCGTTCACTCCAGACCTCAGATGAACCACCAAAGGGAGAAAAGATGAGACGTTTCTAACAACTCTCTCATCAGGTGTCCCAGCCCTAAAGAGTCAAGTTCTCAAGAATCAGTTGTATGTGTGAGTATACACATGGCTCCCCAGTTCTTTGTTACTCCAGAAAAGAAAGCCATGCTATGAAGTATGCTCACGTTGGATGGCAACTGAGTCAGGGAGGTAAAACGCCTGTTGGCTTCAGAGACACACCAGTGTCCTTGTCCTAAGAACTGCTCTAGGACATTTGGCAACTTGAGAGAGTTGTTATCTGAAGTAAGTCCAAATATTTGGAAGTACAGGTTGTTAGAAACATGATTCATGATATCAACTCCAAATATCCTTATGGTAGAAGACAAACAGCCACCCTTTCTGAGCATGAGACAGAGCAGTAGAAGACTGAAGAAGACTTCTCAACCTAATGTCGATAGATGGTGACAAGCTGGAACAGAGGAACAGGGACTGTCTTATCTCCTTTATGTTCTCCTCTAGCTCACTCCCCTAGGCTAACAATACCAGCATCTGCTTGTCCCTGGTCCTTCCGCACACAGATCCCAAATCTGGCATGGTAATGTCAACCAGATGTGTTTCAGAGACTCCCAAATATCGTTTAAAGTTGAAATTAGTTGACAACATTTTAATTCTCATTATCAATTCACATATAAACCTAGATTCCTGTCCCATTCAATTGTTTAATTGTTTGGATTTCCTATCTGAACTCAGGTATATCAAAATTTGAAACCCCTGCCCTGGAGTCCCCTGAGGTCCATGTTTGCCTCTCCCTGAGGACAAAGTCTGCCTTAGTTTTTTCTATTTACATAGCCAATGAGATGGCACCAGACTTCAGAATATTTGTCATTGCTCTTCACTTCTTTTTTCAGATGGAGAAATTGATGCATAGGAGAAAAAGAACATGGTCAAGTTTAAGAACATCAGTTGATAGAAAACTCAAGTGAAAATTTAGAGCTTTGTTTTCTGAGTTTATGGTATACTCCTCTGTGTAGTCATCATATTATAGAGGTGAGGGAGTTAAAGAAACTTTCTTATTTCTCCTTTCATCAGTATTTTAATATCTGCTTTCATGAACTTCTTCCTAAAGTTGGAGTTTTAGAGGTATGACCCCCTCGTGGGTAAACAAGCAATACTGCTTTAGTGGAAAAATGAAATAATATTTCTACCTTCTCTAGCTACCAAACATAACATTTTCCTGAGTACAGGCACCCTTAAGCCCCCACCCTGTTTACACATAGAAAATCCCCAGTTTTGTAAGATTTCCTTCTTAGATATTTCTAGTGATGCCCTAAGGAATGTTAAAAGGTCCAACAAACCCACTCATCTGCTTTATCCCTTGTCCCTCTCATTGGCCTGGGCAGGGACTGATGATCACTGCCAGGAGTCTCTTCATCTCATCATTAGCTCTCCATAGAGATCATTTTCCTCCTCAAACCACTTTTGTCCAATGCTAGACATAGATACCCCCTCTTAAGTCTGGTGCCATCTCATTGGCTATGTAAATGGAAAAAAACTAAGGCAGTCTTTGTCCCCAGGGAGAGGCAAATATTTTACTCCTGTATAACATTCCACCAAATGTTGCTCAAGCTCTAAATATAAGATCAAGTTACACAGCAGAAAAGAAAATGTATATCCATAAATGATCCTCTTTGCTGCTGAAGTCCCTTGTTTACAACCACCCACAGGAACCTGATTTGATTACCCGCTGACCAGTGCTCACCTTTGGCCCCACTGCAGCCAAGTTGTGGGAACCATGAGCTAGGAACTCAGACCTTCCAATTTCTCAAAGCCCAGTAGTGTAACCAGAAAAATCTAAGTATAAGGTAAGTTTTTTCAAGCAGACTTAATCATTTATAAGACAACAAATTTGCCTACAGTAAAGATAAACTGCTGCATTGCTTACAAAGCAGTTTGTTTCTCTTGCCTTGTACCACACACTCCTGAAGAGAGTCTGGTTTAGTTTCCCTTAATTGAAAGGTAGCACTGTAGCACTGTTATCCTGTTGTTCATCGATTTGCTCAAGCGGGCACCAGTAACGTCTCCATTCATCCCTGTCAAGTGCTAGTGTAGCCCAGTGGCATCTGCTCGCTCCAGGAACACGAAGTGAGACTTGTTGTTACTGTTTTTGGCATATCGAATATGCCACGGGGAGCTTGCCAGGCTCTGCCATGTGGGTGGGATACTCTCGGCAGCTTGCCGGACTCTCTGAAAGGGACACAGGAATCAAACCTGGGTCGGCCCCATGTAAGGCAAATGCCCTACCCGCTGTGCTATCGCTCCAGGTATACTGACATATTTTCAGAAAGTTAAGAAAGCAAGGTTTTATAGTATTTCTAGGAGTCAAAAATTCTACATGTTTATTTATAAAATATATTCTATATAGTTTTTTCCTCCAAATTCCAGTAGGCGGGGGTCACACCCACCACCTGGCCCCCTGGCGCCGTGTAATCCCATCAGCGGCCAAGACTCAGAGACTATAAAATCCAGATCCCGGATGAGAACAGTGCAGTCTTTTGCCCCCACGCCTGAGTGTCCCTCGCCGGGACCCCTTGGAGGGGAGCGGGTCGAGCTTTCCTCCCCGCCCCGACCAGGGCTCCGGCAGCCGAAGACCTCCAGGACCAGCCACCACCATGCTGAGACCACTCTCCGCACACATGAAGGTACTGGCAGAGGGACAAAGCCACGCGTGTTCCGGGGCCGAGACCTCCAAGCCTACTCGAATTGGAGTCGAGCATCTTCCACCCAGATCCTCCAAATTCCAGTAGGCGGGGGTCACACCCACCACCTGGACCCCTGGCGCCGTGTAATCCCATCAGCGGCCAAGACTCAGAGACTATAAAATCCAGATCCCAGACGAGAACAGTGCAGTCTTTTGCCCCTGCGCCTGGGTGTCCCTCGCCGGGACCCCTTGGAGGGGAGCGGGTCGAGCATTCCTCCCCGCCCCGACCAGGGCTCCGGCAGCCGAAGACCTCCAGGACCAGCCACCACCATGCTGAGACCACTCTCCGCACATGTGAAGGTACTGGCAGAGGGACAAAGCCACGCGGGTTCCGGGGCCGAGACCTCAAGCCTACTCGAATTGGAGTCGAGCATCTTCCACCCAGATCCTCCCAATTCCAGTTGGCGGGGGTCACTCCCACCACCTGGCCCCATGGCACCGTGTAATCCCATCAGCGGCCAAGACTCAGAGACTATAAAATCCAGATCTCGGACGAGAATAGTGCAGTCTTTTGCCCCCGCGCCTGGGTGTTCCTTGCCGGAGCCCCTTGGAGGGGAGCGGGTTGAGCTTTCCTCCCCAGCCTGACCAGGGCTCCGGCAGCCGAAGACCTCCAGGACCAGCCACCACCATGCTGAGACCACTCTCCGCACACGTGAAGGTACTGGCAGAGGGACAAAGCCACGCGGGTTCCGGGGCCGAGACCTCCAAGCCTACTCGAATTGTAGTCGAGCATCTTCCACCCAGATCCTCCAAATTCCAGTAGGCGGGGGTCACACCCACCACCTGGCCCCCTGGCGCTGTGTAATCCCATCAGCGGCCAAGACTCAGAGACTATAAAATCCAGATCCCGGAACCGCGCGGCCGCTTTTCTTTATGACATCTTATTATGACATCTTATTATCTCATTCCTACTTTGGACAAACTTGCAGGCTATCGAATGTAGCCTGCCCACAGGGCAGAGTCTGGCAAACTCCCCGTGGCATACCAAATATGCCAAATACCAGTAACAATGTTGGGTCTCATTCTCCTAAGGAGCCATGAATATAATCTCAGGGCTAGGATGAAAGAGATGTTACTGGGGCCTGCTCGAGGCAATCGACGATTAACAGGATGATGAAAATGAAATGAAAATGAAGTTTTTTCTAAAGTTATTTTTTGGCAATACTCAGGGATCTCTCCTGGCATAGTACAGGGTCCACATCGTGGTGCTCACGGGCTAATTCTCAGCAGTGTTAGGGGATCAGGTAGGACCCTGGGGATTTGAACCCATGACCAAAGGCTGACAAGGCAGGTCTAAGCTTTCTCCAGGCCCCAAAGCTCACAATTTTTGATACTTCAAAATAAAATATTATGGGGCCAGAGCAATAGCACAGCTATTGGGTGTTTGCCTTGCATGCAGCCAACCCGGGTTGGATCCCCTGCATCCCATATGGCCCCCCGAGCATCACTGAGTGCAAAGCCAGGAATAACCCCTGAGCATTGCCTGGGTGTGACCCAAAAATGAAATAAATACATAAATAAATAAAAATAAAAGCATACACAAAGAAAAAAACCTCAGTGACCTCCTTAAAAAATAATAAAAATAGACTGGAGCGATAGCACAGTGGGTAGGGCGTCTGCCTTGCACACAGCCAACATGGCCGACCCGAGTTCGATTCCTCCGCCCCTCTCGGAGAGCCCGGCAAGCTACCGAGAGTATTCGATATGCCAGACACAGTAACAACAAAGTCTCCAATGGAGACGTTACTGGGCCCGCTCAAGCAAATCGATGATTAACGGGAGGGCCTTACTTTACTAGGCATGGCTTCTGGGCAGTGAGTAATGAGGTTAATTAGGGTGCAAAACTGAAAAGAAAGGAAGCATAGTTCTGAGACTAAAAGGAATGAGTCCTGCCCATGGGAGTCAAGACCTCACACGTTGCATCTCCCCCCAAACATCTTGTCCTCCTCTTTTTTTGAGTAGTTTAGGAAACTGGCCTGAGAGGGAGGTGACTAGCCAAAAGGTCACATGTCTGCCAAGGCCTTTCAGCTCCTGGCTCACTGTTTCTCCTTTCCCACCCCAGGCTGCCTCCCACAGGACAGGTGGACCCTGGGAGTAAGTAACAGAGTTGTTTCTGAAATGAAATCTCACTCCTCCCTCCAAACAGTGATGTCTATTTCACCTTTTAACTGAGACTCCTCTACAGGAAGCACTTGAAGAGGAAATTTATGGCCAGGGTAGGGAGAGATGGACACCAGCAGGCCTGCAAGTTGAATGTCAGCAAAGTTGCTTACTCATTAATTCCATACGGAAAACTGTTTCTTCTCTTTCGTGCAGGAGGAGGGGGGCAGTAAAGGGGTGGGTTGGAGTGGAGGGATGTGTCTCCAAAGAAGTGTTCAGACATACCCAGGATCACTCCTGGCTAGATTCAGCCAATATGGCACAGCAGGGGTCCAGAGACAAGGGGAATGTAGCTGAATTATAGCAGCCTTGACTATTTTTTTTTTTTTTTGCTTTTTGGGTCACACCCGGTGATGCACAGGGGTTACTCCTGGCTCTGCACTCAGGAATTACCCCTGGCGGTGCTCAGGGGACCATATGGGATGCTGGGAATCGAACCCGGGTCGGCCGCGTGCAAGGCAAACGCCCTACCCACTGTGCTATCACTCCAGCCCCATTGACTATTTTTTAATTTAATTTTATTTTTATAAAGCTGTTCACAATAATTTATTACATTTATTTATTACATAATAATTAATTGTTATTAATTATTCGTTAATTTATTACAACATCAATCCCACCACCATTACACCTTCCCACCACCATATTTCAAATGTTTCCACCCTGACCCCCAAGCCCTGCCACCAAAGCAGGACCTAAATAATTTCTTTTGTATTGTTTGTTATGAATAATCTGCTAAAAATGGTCCAAAAGAGTTTCCTTAGGGGAAAGTGTGTAAAGATTGTTGTGTTTCACTCAGAACCATTAAGCCCTTGTATAAGAGATTACTAACATGCTGTTACAGGTTGAGCCTTGTGTGCTTTTTTTTTGTATTTTTTCTCCTCAAGATTGGTTGCCTTCTACTTTACACCTCATCAAATGAGGCAGTTCATGGGCATGACTGCCAAGCTACTGGAAGCACAAGGAGATAGGGGGAGGTTGCCCATCCACAACTCCGTGAAAGCCTGGAGATTTTGGTCACAAAACTCACATACCTGAGTTTTTCAGGAGATTCACTTGTGGATGAGGCTCGTCCAAACCTGTGGAGATCAATTGTTGAGCCTGGCAGTGATTGAGTTCTGGAGGGTTTCAGCTGCCAGGGCTCTGTTGGGACTGGAAAAGAACTCATCCCCCTCCCTCCAGGTTGCCCCAGATGAGACAGCCTTTTAATTTAAATTTTTTTACAGCCTTGACTATTGTGAGAAAGAATTTTGTCCTTAATCAACAGGCAAGGGTGAAAAAATTATATGATTGTTTGTTATAAATAGTCTAAACAGATTTCCCTTCCTTCTAAATTAAAGGAGACAAAAAATACACTAGGAAGTACAAAGAAATCTTTATTTCTGGACCAAGAAATATAGGATCCTGAGGAAAGGGAATGAGTAGGAAGAAGGGAAAGAGAGGCAGGATACAAAATTTTCAAGAGACATGTTTCAGTGGCCATACTTGATATCTCAGGAAACTAAGAGGTGGAGAAGAGTTGTTTGACTTAGTGAAATAGAAAGTGCTGCCAATCTTTGAGCAAATATTTCTAGAGTTTGAGGGCAGAGGTGGGGGAACTGGAAAGTCTGAGAATTCCAAGAGCCCCAGAGAAGTGTTTCTAATATTATTTCTAAGCCTGCCTGGTATCTGAAATCTCAAGCCAAAAAAGAGATGAGAGAGTCCAGAGTGATCATACAATGGGAAAGGCACTTGCCTTGCTCACAGCCAACCTGGGTTCGATCTCCAGCACCCCATAAGGATTCCTGAGAACTGTCAGGAGTGATCCCTGAGTATTACTGGATGAGGTCCACAACAAACAAAGATAGAAAAGAGATGACAATCTGGAATTAGGCAATGACTGGCTCTATTTCATGCTGTCCACACTAGATACAAGGCATTCAGGTGTGTTATGAAAACACAGTCAGTTCTGGCATTCGGGTAGTTCTCGATAGAGAAGTCAGACAGGAGGAAGGCTGGGTCGGGCTCTAATCTGTTTGAAACTCATCTTCCTCACTTTCACACTTCATGGTCTCAACTGCCACCCCTGCCCAGATGTCTCTGTTTGTCCCATTCCTATGTGGCTTCATCTACGTTTTCCTCTATTCTCTTCCCGGCGGGGGGGTGGGAGGGTTTTCTACAGTTCTGGTCTCCCTGATTGGGGTCTCCCTGATTTGAGTAGGCCCAGAAGCTATAAATATAAACTACAAGATTAGAGAAAGGACCCCACTTCCCTAAAAAAGTGGAGCGATACAAGAAGCTCCTTAGTGAGTCAGTATCTGGGCGGAGCATAGGTGCACGCATGTAAGATCATGATATCTCCCATCTCTTCTGTTGCACAGGACCCAGATGACAGCCTGCTTTCCTTTCTATTGAAGCTCTATGCCAAACAGGTATATTTCAAGACAGAGGACTTCCAATTCAGTTAAAACTCTCTTATCATTTTGACAGTCTACAGAAACTAGGACCTACACCACCAGCTCTACTGGGCCTCCCCAAGAGTCTGGCGGTAGAGATGACATCAAAGAACAGCCAGTAGACTGCCATATGTCAGGAACAACTGACACAGAACTCAGTCCAGTGCTGAGAACTTAACCTCTCCTGCTGCTGTCCCACT
Source organism: Sorex fumeus (assembly GCF_029834395.1). Classification (NCBI taxonomy): domain Eukaryota; kingdom Metazoa; phylum Chordata; class Mammalia; order Eulipotyphla; family Soricidae; genus Sorex; species Sorex fumeus. Next base: position 71,624,864 of record NW_026606155.1, on the reverse strand, counting down.
GAGCATGAGGGAGCCTTCTCCGGTCAGGCAATGGCCCACAGAGACCTGGGCTTATAGGCTCTCATTCAGGTGTTCTGCCCCATGTTCCCTGGGATCTGATATGCAGCAGAGTCAGAGTTGTAGTGCTCATGTCCTTCTACAAAAACAGGTCTTCAGGAGGTGGTGCTCATTTGACTCTATCTGTGTGAATAATGCTAACCTTTTGTCCTTGCCTTTAGCTTTCTGAGGCCCTGATCCTATGACATCACTTGAAAAGACTCCATGGAATAAAGAGATAGCTTGTGAGCAAGATGTGTCCTTTGTAGATGTGGGGTAACGTGACCTCAAAACCTCCCTGCTGGCTCAAACATCTCTATAGCCTCAGCCTGTGATGAGTTGTCTCCCAGAAGAACCCATTGCCCTTCTCTCATTCCCACAGGGGTCCTGACTTTACCCCACCCCATAGGGACCCAGATTGAAGAGTAGGAGTCTCATCTCAGGCCCCCTCCAGTTTCCAGACAGAATTGGGTTACCAGAGGACTGCTCAGGATGGGTGTCCTTCTTCTGCTCCCCCAATGCTGGCTACATCTCAGGCTTGATCATCATAGCAACTGGCTTATCCCCACCCTTCTGCAGGGTGGGAGCTCAGATATCAAACCCAGATATCAAGCCCTCTTGATGTGAGGGCCCCATGTGGCTCCAAGCTCACCATGCTTACACCCTCACTATCTGTGCCAACCCTGCGCTTCAAATAAGCCCTCATGCTGCTCGATGCCTTTACAATCAGGAGAGAATCAAGGACATAGGAAAGAGGGCTTGGGCAGTGACCTTGTTATTAAAATGACTAAAATCATGTTCGCAGCTCCTAAGAGAACAAAAATGCATGTTTTGGAGTCTGGGTATGGAGAAGAGGATGCAGCTTAAGACAGGAGGAAGAGGTATTGTGCGGAAGGAAGAGAAACACATCTGAGCACCTTGCACAATGCTTTTACAGGATTAGCACCAAATATAACGTCTTTGATCTCACGTGAACTCCATGTTTGCAGAAGCCAAGCTGTGGAGAAATGGACGGGAAGGACTCTGCAAGCACACAGCTGGGCCAAGTGCAGGAATTGAACCCTAGGATGTGGTTGCTTAAAGTTGAGAGAATTGCTTGTTTGTAAAGAAGTGACAAAGATGAAAATTTATGTAAACTTCTAAGTTTATCGGGGAAAGAGCTAGTGAGCAAGAAGACATTGGACGCTTATAAAGCCAGGAGACAGTAGGCTTGGAAAGGAAGCACAGTACAACGGTAAAGAAAAGTGACCAAAACCTGTCTGTGCTGTCTGTACCTCTTTGTGACTCTGAATTTCCTTAGTTAAGTCTTGGACTCATGGAAGAGTCTTGGAGGAGCAAAAATATGAAGTGGAGCAAGGAAAGTCTCATCAACAAGTGGTATTGGGAAAACTGGCCCACTACTTGCAAAAGATTAACTCAGATCTCTTTCTAATGCTATGCACAAAAATAAAATCAAAATGAATTAAAGACCTTGATGTCAGACCTGAATTCATAATATATGTAGAGGAAAATATAGGCAAAAATTATTTGCCCCAACACTCATCTGATAAGGATATATCAGGGATATATAAGACACTGGTAGAACTTTACAAGAAAAAATATACAACCCATCACAAATAGGTAGAAGAGGTGAACAGAATCTTCCTCAAAGAAGAAATGGATAAAAGGCACATGAAAAAGTGTTTTACATCACTAATTATTAGGGAGATGCAAATAAAAATAGCAACGAGATATCATCTCACGCCACAGAAATTGGAACACATCAAAAAGAACAACCAATGCTGTCATGGAGACAGAGAGAAAAAGACTCTCATTTATTGCTGGTGGGTATGCTGGTTGGCCCAACCATCCTGGAAAACAATATGAATATTCCTCAGAATACTAGAAAAATTGAACTTCCATACAACCCAGCAATACCACTCTTGATAATATACCCTAGGGGCCCAAAACACAATGTAGAAAAGCCATCTGCAATTCTACATTCACTAAAGCACTATTCAAAATAGCCAGAATCTGGAAACAACTCAAGTGCCCAAGAACTATGGTAACAGCTATACAATGGAACACTACACAGTTATTAGGAAAAACAAAGACATGACATTTTCTTATACATGGAGAGACATAGAAAGTATCATGCTGAGTGAAATCAGAGGGAGAAGGACAAACAGTATGACTGCACTACTCATTTGGAGGATTTTTTTTAAAAAGTGTGGGGACTGGAATGATAGCACAGCAGGTAAGGTGTTTGCCTTGCATGCAGCCGACTCAGGTTCAATTCCCAGCATCCCATATGGTCCCCCAAGCACTGCCAGGAGTAATTCCTGAGTACAGAGCCAGGAGTAACCCCTTAGCATTGCTGGGTGTGACCAAAAAGCAAAAAAAAATGTATGTGAATAATAGCCAATAGAAACAAAGGTCAGGAAGACTAGTCCATGGCAGGAAGCTTGCCACAAAAGGGGAGGTATGTGCAGTTAGGATAGAGAAGGGACCACATACAATGATAGTTGGAAATGATCATTCTGAATAAAACATGAGTGCTGAAAGGAAGTAAAGTGATATACATGATATCCTTTCAGTAACAATATTGCAAACCACAATAAAAAGAAAATAAGAGGGAAAGAAAGAAAATTGTCTGCCCTAAAGGCAGACTATCGGGGCAGGGCCAGAATAAGGTAGGTGGGAGGAAAGCTGATATCACTGGTGGTGGGAAATGTACACTGCGGAGGGATGGGTGTTGGAACACTGTATGACTGAACCTCAATCATGAACAGTTTTGTAACTGTATAACTCACAGTGATTCAATTATTAAAAAAAAATAACTGCACCTTGACTCTACATAGGTATGCTACCCTTAGCCTTGTAGATTATAATATATATATATATATATATATATATATATATATATATATGGGCTGGAGCGATAGCACAGCGGGTAGGGCGTTCGCCTTACACGCGGCCAACATGGCCGACCCCGAGTTCGATTCCTCCGCCCCTCTCGGAGAGCCCGGCAAGCTACCGAGTATTCGATATGCCAGACACAGTAACAACAAAGTCTCCAATGGAGACGTTACTGGGCCCGCTCGAGCAAATTGACGATCAACGGGAGGGCCTTTACTTTAATATATATATATATATATATATATATATATATATATATATCTTGACTCCTCAAGATTTCTAAATCTCTAATAATCTATATTTGTACTCAGAAACGGGAAATCATGTAATGATATTTCTGGCCTATACAACTGTATTCACATAAGGATTTTCAATACACTATACTGAATCCTATTATGAATTTAAAAAACACCTCAGTATCATAAATATTTTCCTTTCGACTTTAGTCAATTAGATTTTAAGAACAATTTGTTCTTAGAATATCCATAAGTAAATTGCCGATGCACTTAATTTGAACTGAAACATAAAATATTATTTGGTTTTTAATAAGACAAATTTGTCATAAATAAGGCTGGTTACAAGCATAGAAGTTTATATTCTTCTGATGTGACTTGGTTTAGAAGCACCTACATCAGCCTTATTTCATCCCTAAGAATTTAACACCCCGCTTATCTTCTAAACCTTTTCAGAGTTTTCTTGAGTTTCCTCCAAGTTCATTTTTCCTTTAATCAAGGAAAAGAATGATCAAATTTCAGAATTGGAAATATATTCTACTTTAATATCCATCTGATATTTGAATTCCTTCCTCAATATCTCGGCAAGAATGATCTATCCTCTCTGAATAACTCTGGTGTTAAAGAATTCACTTTCTTTTTTATGGCAGTATATTTCATCTGTGGGTAACTATGAGTATTTTAAATTAGCTTCTTAAATTGAGCTGAAAAATGTCTCCCTATAAACTTTTCCATTGGTCTTTATAGTTATTTGAAGAGGATTATTGATAAAGTTAAATATCTCTTCCCCATGATAGTCCTTCAAACAATAGCACAGTTCTACAGTCCCAACCCATTTCACTATGGCCTGTTCTTTCCATGTTGAATATTCCCAGTTTCTTCTTTAAGCACCTTTAATCACCAAGTAAATAACATTTATTGGTATTACTCTTGGGCTAGAGCAATAGCACAGAGGGTAGGGTGTTTACCTTGAACTCAACCAACCCAGGTTCGATTCCTCCGTCCTTTTCAGAGAACCCTGCAAGCTATCGAGAGTATCCTGCCCTCAACGGCAGAGCCTGGCAAGCTTCCTGTGGCATATTTGATATGCCAAAAACAGTAAGAACAAGTCTCACAATGGAGACTTTACTGGTGCCCGCTTGAGCAAATTGATGAACAATGGGAGAACAGTGCTACAGTAGACAGTACTACAGTACCACTCTTCTCACCAGTAAGATATTGTTTCTACTATAGCTAAAAACACTGTAGCACTGTAGCACTGTGTAACACTGAAAGCTAAAAACACATGAAAATAAAACACATGTTCGGTATCCAAATTCAGTAACTCTCTTTCTAGGTGTCTAGTTCAAAACTATTCTTATCTATTATCTATTATCAAAACTATTCTAAATCTCCAAGTGTATTGAAGATCACTTGAGCATCACCAGCAAACATCACTTGTGCAGGCTGGAACTCAAAGGCAGAATTGAGAAGATTCTGAGAAGAACCTCAGATTCTCTTAATATCCTGCAAAGATGTATCCTTGGACCTAGTTATATATTTCATGAAAAGGATCCTTTAAGTCATGAGGATGAAGGATCTTGATTTCTCAATAGAAAGGCATCATAATCACCTCAATTCATCTCTACATGGGAATAGACAGTATTGAACAATGACAAACTCCTGGCATTGGATTCAAAACTCAATAACAAGAAATGGAGTGGAGCCAGAGAGATAGTACAGCAGGTAAGGTACTTGCCTTGCATGCACCTGACCCAGGTTGAATCCCTGGGATCTCATATGGTCCCCTGAGCACCATCGGCAGACAATATTCTTTAGTGCAGTGCCAGGAGTAACTGCTGAGCATTGCAAGTTATGGTTCCAGATCAACAAAAAGTGGAGGGAGTTAGTAGAAGGAATAAATATTGGGGTAGAGGTGCCATAGAGACAGTGTTGGAGGTTTATGGGCAGTTTGATGGAGGCAGGACTCAGTAACTTTGTACATCAGTACCATAAACTTTAACACTATTATAACCATTTTATATAAACTATTATAAAAAATTAAAAAACAGCTCCTGATGGTTAATATAGAGTGTTATCCCTATTTTGACTCTAATCATTCCAGTAATCTATCCAATTAGGAAATTCTGAGTGATAAAATCTAACATAAGACCAATAAGACTCATTATCATGTGCCCTTATTACACTTTCATAGTTATAAACCATGTTTAACCCAAAGAAATTGAATGTGGATCCCATGACACTAAACCAAGCACTCTTAAACGGTGGTGCTGGCTAAATGCTATAAACCAGGGGGCAAACCCAGACAAACATATGTAATTTAGGAGTGACTCCTGACAACACTTGGGGGACTATGAGATGTTGGGGCTAAAACAAGGTCAACTGCATGCAAGGCAGTTAACTACTATATACTATACCTGGCCCCAACTGGGTGAAAATTTCATGTATTTAACTTTTTTATTGCTGATTAGTATCCTCAAGTATTGGTATCCTTTGGAAGACTCAGGTCAGGTTCTACTACTGAAAAATCAGATATTCAGCAATATCAGACACTAGGTCAGCTTTAGTGAGAAACTGGGCACCACTCTATGAGTCATTAAGGACTATGTGCCCAGGACTATCCAAGATAAGATAGGTACTCTCAGATCAACCAAATAATAAGGATCCACTTTCATTAAAGCTCCTATACTATGGGAAATATTAAATATTATAATTTGGAGTCCTATCAAGTGTTCTGTTTAATTTGGCTTTTAATGAGATATTGAGTTATTTGTATTGAGGTATCCTGGTTTGCAATAGTTTTTTATTGATTTTTGTTTTATATATATAAGTGTTTCTACCTCACTTCCATGCTATAAAAGAGGTGTCAGAGGCGTCGGTGTCCTTGTCAACACAAACTTGGCCATGAGCATTGATTCATTCCAATGCCTAACAACCCGAATCGGACATTTACATTTGAATAGATGTGGCTCACTGCTGGTAGTTTCTATCTTCGTTGTCTACGCACCAACATCTCATGATGATGAAAGAGAAATCGAGAAGTTCTACATGGAGCTGGAGAAGTTCTATAAAGAAGACCACACCTTCTACAAGATCATTGTGGGTGATTTTAATGCCAAGATAGGACCGAGAAGATCAGCTGAAGAACTTCACATCGGGACCCATGACCTAGAATGGAACAAACAGGGTGAGAGACTGTCTGAGTTCATCATGTCAACCAAGACCATCCATGGTAACTCACAGTTCCAGAAGGCTGAATCTAAACTTTGGACCTGGGAGTCTCCTGGTGGACGATTCCACAACGAAATAAACCACATCATATTCAATCGACGGTTTTGCCTGACCGATGTCGCTGTTGTCCCAAAATTCCAAACGGGATCTGACCACCGTCTCCTTCGTGCAAAATTCTACTTCACACAGTGGGGAGAAAGGGCTGCAAAGTTTAAAAAGAGAACTCCCAGAACGACCACCAACTGGGAGCTCTTTGGCACTATTGTGGCAACATGGGAAGATGCCATTGTTGACAACATTGATGAGGAATACGATCGACTGTACAGCACCTCCATGAATGTGCAAGGAACAACAAGAGAGAGATAGCCACAAAAAAACTCCTGTCTTCGAAAACTCTTGAGCTTACTCGCCAGCGTGGTTTGGCGCATGCCTCAGGCAACCGCAAGCTAACGTCTGAGCTCGCAAAGCAGTGCAGAGATGTGATCAAGGAAGACCTCAAAGAGAGAAGAGCAGAAGTGCTGGTAGATGCGGCAGAAGCCGGGAAAAGTATTCGTAACACCCGTCTGTCCTTCGCCAACTACAAGACCAAGATGACTGCCCTTTGACGTCCTGATGGATCCATCACATCCTCCAGAACGGAAATGGAGAAGATTATCCATGACTTCTACTCAAATCTCTTCGATAGCCATGTCCACTTGTCGAAATACCAAATTCCACAGGATGGATATGTCGTTCCCAACGTTCTCCCTTCCGAAATCCGACACACCATTTCGTCGGTAAAGAAACGACAGCACCCGGCCCAGACAAGGTCAGACCTGAACACCTGAAGAACCTGCCATCAGTACTCATCAATACACTGGCTCGGCTCTTCACACGCTACCTGTCTGAATTCAAGGTTCCGTCCCAATGGAAAACCAGCAGGACCGTACTACTGTTCAAGAAGGGAGACATCCACAACATTGGCAACTATCGCCTGATCTGCCTATTGTCTGTCATCTACAAGTTGTTCACTCGAGTCATCCTAAATAGGATTGGCAGAACACTAGATGAAGGACAACCATGCGAGCAAGCCAGGTTCCGCAAAGGATTCAGCACCATCGACCATATCCACACAATAACCAAGCTCATTGAGGTTTCTTGGGAGTTCAAGATGCCGCTCTGTTTAACGTTCATTGATTTAAAGAAGGCCTTTGATTCTGTTGAGACGGAAGCGGTCATTGAAGCCCTAGCCAATCAGGGCATTCAAGCCCAATACATCAAGATCCTCCGTGAGCTGTATTGCGGATTCACTACCAGGATCTCACCATTCTACAAAGAAGTGATCGTTGATGTCAAGAGAGGGGATCGGCAAGGTGATACCATTTCACCGAAACTCTTCAGTGCCACCCTCGAGAACATCATGCGATGACTGGAATGGGAAGGAATGGGAGTGAAGATAGATGGTCGGCAACTACACCACCTCCGCTTTGCTGATGACATTGTTTTAATAACACCAAACATCAGCCAAGCGGCACAAATGCTGGCCGACTTTGACTGTGAGTGTGGAAAGGTCGGACTACAGCTGAATCTTACGAAGACAATGTTTATGAGAAACAGCCTTGTTCCTGATGCCCCATTTGCTCTCAACGGAACGACCATCTCCGAATGCAACAGCTATGTGTACCTAGGTCGAGGAGTCAACATGACAAATGACCTGGCACCCGAGCTGCGCAAGAGGAAGAGAGCGACTTGGAACGCCTTCAAGAACGTGGAAGAAATAACTAAGAGGACGAAGAACCTCCGGCTCCGGGCACATCTCTTTGATTCCACTGTTCTTCCTGCATTTAACATATGCCTCAGAGACCTGGGCCCTACATAAACAGGATGAGAACGCTATTTGGGTCTCCCAAAGAGGAATTGAAAGAGCTATGCTTGGAATATCACGTTTCACTCAAATGAGAGAAAGAATCCAGAGTTTCGACATCCATCAACGATCAAGAATCAGGGACGCTGTCTCGTTTGCCAAGCTGTCAAACATCAGATGGGCTGGTCACGTAATGAGACTTAAAGATGACCGCTGGACTAGAGCTGTTACCGACTGGATTCCACGGGATGTCAAAAGACCGCATGGCCGCCCACCTACCAGATGGTCAGACTTCTTCATCAAGATCATGAATGATCGGTTTGAGGCTCTTCATGTTCCCAGAGCGAACAGATGCCATTGGGCTACACTAGCACGCGACAGGGACAAAAGGAAACGTTACTGGAGCCCGCTCGAGCAAATCGACGACTAACGGGAAGTTAAGTGATTAAGTGACCTCACTTCCACAATCAGAATGTTAATATCTACCACTATACCAAGCTCCCAGTCCCTGCTTCTTCTTGCATCCTCAGATTCCACTTCCATTGACCATATCACAGGACAGTTTCCACAGAGGACAGTATAACCCTTGTTTTGTTTCTTTATGGTCTGCATATGAATGAGATCATTTAGCTTTTGTCCTTTTCTTTCTGCCTCACTTCACTTATCATGACACCCTCCAATTCTATCCACCTTTCAGCAAAATATAAGCTTTTTCTCATCGTTATATTGTATTCTATTGCATATGTGTACCACAATTTCTTTAACGACTCATATGTTGTTAGACACTTGGGTTGTTCCCATATCTTAGTTATCATAAGTAATGCTATCAATCACTGTTAATCACTGTCCTCCCGTTGTTCATCGATTTTGCTCGAGCGGGCCCAGTAACATCTCCATTGGAGACTTTGTTGTCACTGTGTCTGGCATATCGAATACGTCACGGGGAGCTTGCCAGGCTCTGCCGTGCGGGCGAGATACTCTCGGTAGCTTGCCGGGCTCTCTGAGAGAGGCGGAGGAATCGAACTCCGTTCGGCCATGTTGGCTGCATGCAAGGCAAACGCTCTACCGCTGTGCTATTGCTCCAGCCCCTAGAAGTGGAATCACTATGTCATATAGAAGTTCTTGTTTTCATTTTTTTAGATGTCTCCCATTTTCCACAGAGGCTGAACCAAACTTTCTGTTTCTTAATAGTAGGAAGTAGGAGGAACAATAACTCATTTTTCATTGAAAAGACTATCTCAGACCACTCAATACCTAAGAACTTCCACAATTTAGTAATATAGATTCTCAATAGAGAGTGATTCCAAGTATACAAAACAAAACCTTTATTTTTGTTTTTTTGTTTGTTTGTTTGTTTGTTTATTTTTTTATTAGTGAAACACCATGAGGTACAGTTATAGACTTACAAATTTTTGTGCTTGGGTTTCAGTTATACAATGATCAAGTACCCATCCCTCCACCAGTGCCCATCCTCCACCACCACGGGTCCCAGCATCCCTCCCATCCCCCATTCCCCCCATCCCACTCTGCCTCTGTGGCAGGGCATTCCCCCTTGTTCTCTCTCTCTTCTTTTAGGTCCTGAAAACAAAACCTTTTTTAAAAAAAAACTTGAGATTACGCAGATGATGTAACCAGTAGAAACATTTAAATGAATTATATTTTCTTTTAGATATATTTAAAGGGAAAGTAAAAATAACTATTGAACAAAATTAGACTGAAGCTAAGAAATGACACCAATAAGAAAGAAAAACAGGGGCTGGAGCGATAGCACAGCGGGTAGGGCATTTGCCTTGCATGCGACCAACCAGGGTTCAATTCCCCGCATCCCATATGGTCCCCCAAGCACCACCGGGAGTAATTCCTGAGTGCATGAGCCAGGAGTAACCCCTGTGCATCACCGGGTGTGCCCCAAAAAGCAAAAAAAAGAGAGAAAAAAAGGAAAACAATAAAACCATATATAGAAATAGTATCAGAACATTTCATTGAATAAATTTAGCAGATTTACTACTATCAAAAAAATCTGAACACAGGTCAATGGATATTGTCTAAATTGAATTATCCGGAAAAAACTGCCTGAAGTGAAATAAATATAGCCCAAATGACCCATTAGTCAATATCATGTTACCTTGTAGATATTCATTTGGAGTCCAAAAAGAAAAGAAGAAAGTGGCAGAGACATAAGACATATTTAAACAATAACTAAAAAAAGTCATGGACCAGAGAGATTGTAGTGTGGATAGGGTATTTGCCTTGCATGTGACTAACCCAGGTTCCCTTATGATCCCCCAGCATCCCTTATGGCCTCCCAAGAGCTACCAGAGCCAAGAATAATCCCTGAGCTCCATAGGTGTGGTCCCACTGCAAAAAAAATTAATTTAACTTAAAATATTACTTCATGTGTTAAATATTCTCAAAAATATCAAAATAGAATGTGTACAATGAAAACTATACCAGGTACCCTGAAACCTAACTGCTAAACACGAAGTATATGGAGGAAAAGTGTTTTTTGGTCTTTGGCCACACCTGGTACTGTTTAGCCTTACTCCTGGCTCTGCACTTAGGGATCACTCTTGGTGGGGTTTAGGGAACCATATAGAGTACAAGGGGTCAAACTTGAGTCAGCCAGATCCAAGGCACGCACACTATCTGTTGTACTATCTCTTTAGTCCCCTTAAGGAGAAAATCTTAAGATGCAAGAAGAATAGATACATGATAAAGTGAAGAATAATGGTAAGAATATTTCTGACTTTTCATCATAAAGGTAAAGATATATATAATTTTATATGATAGCACAGCGGTAGGGTGTTCGCCTTACAAGCGGCCAACATGGCCGACCCGAGTTCGATTCCTCCGCCCCTCTCGAAGAGCCCGGCAAGCTACCGAGAGTATTCGATATGCCAGACACAGTAACAACAAAGTCTCCAATGGAGACGTTACTGGGCCCGCTCGAGCATATATATATATATTATATATATATATATATATATTATATATATATATACAAAGCTTTAAAATGTTTCTCCTGGCTTGCTCTTCAAGCTCTGCTCTCCCTTGCTTGTCTCCATGTTCCTTTGCTCTCTTTTATCCACTCTAGAAAAACCCATGTCCTCTCTTGAACATATTTCCTCTTTCTTTCTTCTCACATATTTCTAAGCAAGTTTTATTATGAAGGAAATCAGGGAGAAATCACCTGATACCTAATGAACTGTTAAGTCCAGAGTAGGCTACCATGTCAGTCTATAATCCTGGAAGGCTTTAGGCATAAGGACCTCTTTTCCAAGTTTTCACTGGGTGCTGACAAGAAAAATTAGGAGCGAAAAAGAAAATTAAAGTGATTTATTTGGGTAGTTTCCTCCAAGAGATGCTCAGCAGTGGCTTGAAGAAGAGGTCCCAAATTGTTATTGGGAAGGTACAAAAAACTCTTCCCCAAGACCAACCATAGATCCTAATGCAAGTTTGGTTATCACAAATAGCAAAGCAGAAAAGACTCCATCTGAAGGCCCAGGTACCAGGGTTGACCTGATCCACACTGGATTAGGACAACAGAATCCCTGCACTCCCCACAAGCACAGAACCAAATCGTCAGTTGTGGTCACCTGCTATGAGGAAGGGGGACAAATATGGAAAGAAGGACCTTCTTTTACACATGTTGGCATATGGGTAAATACAGATTATTAAAGGCTGAGAGCAGAGCATAAACACAGGAAAAGAGTGAGAGAACAGAGCAAAAGAAATAGTTGAAGAAATAAAGGCCAAAATTTTTTCAAAAGTAATAGTACTATCAAGCCACAGCAACAAGAAGCTTACCGAATCACAGGCAGAATAGATACAAATAAAACCAAAAACATACATCTAGATGCATGCTTCAAACCAAAGATAAAAACCAAATCCTGGAGGCAGTGGGAACTAAATGAAATTGAGCATACAGAGACTTTTAAAAAAAGAAAATATGCAGCTGATTCCTCATTAGAAGTAATTCTACAAACCGGCTGGGGTTTTGTGGAGTCTATAAATAAGCCTGAAGAGAATCCATACACTACTGGGTCATCCAACCATCAGCAGGATATTTCCACTTAGAAAGCTCTTTAATGTTGCCTAATGATTTTAAATAGATCTCTATGCAAAATGCGAGCATTATTTTTGCTTTATTTGCTCCTAGTTATTGATACTTTATGTTAATGTTAAGGGCAGATTTCTCTTACATTTTGTTTCTTCCTCTGATGCTTATACATAAGGTCATAAATGGTTTTTACACATTTATTTTTCTGAAAAACTTACTGAATTAAAATTAAAACTTTTTAATTTTTTTAAACTTATTTTTAATTTGGGCTGGAGCGATAGCACAGCGGGTAGGGCGTCTGCCTTGCACTCATGCAACATGGCCGACCCGAGTTCGATTCCTCCGCCCCTCTCGGAGAGCCCGGCAAGCTACCGAGAGTATCTCACCTGCACAGCAAAGCCTGGCAAGCTACCCGTGATGTATTTGATTTGCCAAAAACAACAACAATTGTCACAATGGAGACGTTACTGGGCCCGCTCGAGCAAGTCGATGAACAACGGGAGGACAGTGACAGTGATTTTTAATTTAAAAAAAAATTTTTTTTTTTGCTTTTTGGGTCACACCTGGCGATGCACAGGGGTTACTCCTGGACCTGCACTCAGGAATTATTCCTGGTAGTGCTCGGGGAACCATATGGGATGGTGGGAATTGAACCCAAGTTGGCCACGTGCAAGGCAAATGCCCTACCCGCTGTGCTATCACTCCAGCCCCAATTTTTAAAATATTTTAACTTTTAAAATATGCAAGCATGATATACCCATAAGCAATTACACTGCATTTCTTCTTTTTAATGTTTATACTTTTTTTCTGTTCTCTTGCCTTAATACGCTGCCTAGAACCTCCAGTGGAAAGATGTTTCTGGGTGTCTTTCCTTGTTCCTGACTTCAAAGGCAAATCTCTACAATGTATCCTCAATTCCTTATGTTGACCCAGAATGTAGAGTACTGGGAACTCCATGCTGATGATAGGCACAGGAATACATACAACTATTTTGGTTTGGTTTGGTTTGGTTTTCCTTTTTTGGGTCACAACCAATGCTCAGAGGTTACTCCTGGCTCTGCACTCAGGAATCACTCCTGGCGGTGCTTGGGGGACCATATGGTATGCTGGGAATCGAACACGGGTCAGTCCCGTGCAAGGCAAATGCCCAATCCACTGTGCTATTGCTCCAGTCCCAACATACAACTATTTTGAAAACAAACAGTCATTGGCTATTAAAGTTTTATATATATATATATATATATATATATATTCTATGGCTAAAAATTCCAACTCTAGATAAATACACAAAATGAGAATTACGTACACTTCTGCACTAGAAGGTAAGGCAAGACTATTTTATAGGGTCACAGAGTGAGTACAGGGAAAAAGTCATCTGCCTGACAATGCTGTGAATACAGGTTCAATCCTCAGCACCACATCAGGATGCAGGTTCAATCCCCAGCACTGTCAGAGGTCACTCTTGGGCTCAGAGCCAAGAGTAGCCCCTGAGCATGGCTGGCTGTGACCCAAACCCTTTCACCCCTCACAATGCCCCCCCCCAAAAAAATTTTAAAGCAGCAATATGTTAGAGACAAAAAAAAAACGGGAACAACTCAAATTTCTACAAGAATGAATAACTCTGGGCAGCATTCAGCCTAAGAGAAGGACCACATGGAGGGTGCGGGAACCACAGATCCCGGAGGAAAAAAAAAAAACAGGTTCCAAAAAGAGCCGAGATCACCGGCAAGTCCCAGATGGGGTAGGTGCCGCATCCCGCCTCCCCCAGATGGAACCCCGGTGACCAGAAGCCTCTACAAACACAGCTCAAGTATGCGGGAACTAGGACTTTTTCTCAAAACCGCGTGGCTGCTTATGCGGCCGCGCAACATCTCTCTATATACAAAGTGATCAATGGAAAGTAAACCACCCAATCTTTCTCCCTGAAAATCAGAGTTAAGTTTGGAGCACGGCCACAGCCCCAGAAACACAAGGACTTAATGCAGAACCCAGCAGCTTGGAGCAGAAAAGTGAACGGACTATGCGTTGATCCAGGCCATCATTTCTGCCCAGAGGGGAAAGGGTGTTGCCTCATTCGCCCTCTCTTCTCTGGAAAGAAGGATGGCGACCGCATGGGAGCCTTGTGGACAGCAGGTATGAGCCGGGAGTGTGGGGGCGACTAAAACCTCATGGGAAGGGGGGCGTTCCGGTTCGTCCTTCACGCCCTACCGAGGTCAACAGTTGCCCCCCACGAGCGGCTCTCCAGCACAGCCACAGCTCCAGAAGCACAAGGACTTAATGCAGAACCCAGCAGCTTGGAGCAGAAAAGTGAAAGGACTATGCGTTAATCCAGGCCATCAAGTCTGCCGGAGGGGAAAGGGTGTTGCCCCATTTGCCCTCTCCTCTCTGGAAAGAAAGATGGCGGCTGCATGGGAGCCTTGTGGACAGCAAGTATGAGCCGGGGGTGTGAGGGTGACTAAAACCTCATGGGAAGGTGGGCCTTCCGGTCCGTCCTTCACGCCCTACCGAGGCCACCAGTTGCCCCCCACGAGTGGCTCTCCAGCACGGCCACAGCCCCAGAAGCACAGGATTTAATGCAGAACCCAGCAGCTTGGAGCAGAAAAGTGAATGGACAATGCGTTAATCCAGGCTATCAAGTCTGCCGGAGGGGAAAGGGTGTTGCCCCATTCGCCCTCTCTTCTCTGGAAAGAAGGATGGCGGCCGCATGGGAGCCTTGTGGACAGCAGGTATGAGCCGAGGGTGTGGGGGCGACTAAAACCTCATGGGAAGGGGGGCGTTCCGGTCCGTCCTTCACGCCCTACCGAGGTCAACAGTTGCCCCCCACGAGCGGCTCTCCAGCATGGCCACAGCCCCAGAAGCACAAGGACTTAATGCAGAACCCAGCAGCTTGGAGCAGAAAAGTGAAAGGACTATGCGTTAATCCAGGCCATCAAGTCTGCCGGAGGGGAAAGGGTGTTGCCCCATTTGCCCTCTCCTCTCTGGAAAGAAAGATGGCAGCCGCATGGGAGCCTTGTGGACAGCAGGTATGGGCCGGGGGTGTGGAGGTGACTAGAACCTCATGGGAAGGGGGGCGTTCCGGTCCATCCTTCACGCCCTACCGAGGTCACCAGTTGCCCCCCACGAGCGGCTCTCCAGCACAGCCACAGCCCCAGAAGCACAAGGACTTAATGCAGAACCCAGCAGCTTGGAGCAGAAAAGTGAAAGGACTATGCGTTAATCCAGGCAATCATGTCTGCCCAGAGGGGAAAGGGTGTTGCTCCCTTCCGCCCTCCTCCCTCTGGAAAGAAAGATGGCGGCCACATGGAAGCCTTATGGACAGCAGGTATGAGCCGGGGGTGTGGGGGCGACTAAAACCTCATGGGAAGGGGGGCGTTTCGGTCTGCCCTTCACGCCCTACCGAGGCCACCAGTTGCCCCCCACGAGCGGCTCTCCAGCACGGCCACGACTCCAGAACACAGAAACCAATTTCTTAACTATCTGACTTTCAGTAGAAATACTTCCAGGGTCAAGAGGTAAAATAGCAGAAATCCAAAACCAACATTTAATTCTTGAACCCAGCTGTAGAAAGCAAATTACTTCACAATGCTTTTTCAGCATGTCTGATTTGGGGGGGGGGGGGTAAACTCTAAAAAATAGTGGTGAATCTTTTATTGAAACAATGAATCTAATCAAAGCAGATAGAGTGTTAACTAGAATTCATCTGCCTCACAGGGACGGGGAGGGGTGGGGGGTGGGGTTTTATTGGGGTTCTTCATGGTAAAAAAATAAGTATTGGTAAAGGGAAATGTGTTTGATATTTGCATGACTGAGACCTAAACCTGAAAGCTTTGTAACCTTTCCCACAGTGATTCAATAAATTAAAAAAAAAAAAGAATGAATAACTCTGGAATAGACTGTCACTGTCCTCCTGTTGTTCATCGATTTGCTTGAGTGAGCCTAGTAAGGTTTCCATTTTGAGACTTGTTACTGTGTTTGGCATATTGAATGCATCACGGGTAGCTTCCCAGGCTTTGCCGTGTGGGCGAGACACTCTCTGTAGCTTGCTGGGCTCTCTGAAAGGGGCGGAGGAATTGAACCCAGCTCGGCCAGGCTGGCTGTGCGCAAGGCAAACGCTCTACTGCTGTGCTATCGCTCCAGTCCCTGGAATAGACATACAATTTAAAATGTACTAGTTGTCTATTGCACTTTACAAACCACATACAGACTTAAAACAACAATCATTTCTTTAGTTCACAATTCTGTGGTTCAGCAATTTAAGCTGTACTTGGCTGAGAAGTTAGAGTTTCAGCTGAGATCCCTCACACATCTGTGATTCTATCAAAAACCTATCAAAAAAAAAATAGGGAGAGGAGCTGAACAGATACTTTACCATGGAAGACACAGATGGTTCTACAGACATGTAAAAAAAAAAGTTCATTATCACTATTATCATTTTGAAATGCAAATCAAAATAATAGTGAGATATCACCTTACACCTGTGATAACAGCCTTCTTCAAAATGACCAGAAATGAGTGCTGGTTGAATGTGGAGAAAAAGAAGTCCTCACTCAATGTTGGTGGAATTGTCAACTGGTTGAGCCTCTCTGGAAAACAGCATGGAGATGTCTCAAAACATTAAGACTAGATCTACTTATGATCCTGCTTTTCCACTCCTAAGTATAAAATAATAATAATAATAATTTTTAAAGACACATTCACACCTATGGGCATTATCCATTACAGTGCTATTTATAATAGCCAAGGCATGGGAACAATTCAAATGTCCATCAACAGATGAGTGGACAAAGATAAAGGAATACTACTCAGCTCAGAAAAGATGAAATCTTGCTACCTGATACTACATGAAAAAAATTGGAGGGGTCATGTTAAATAAATAAGGAAGAAAAAAATCATGCCAGATTATTTCATTTGTAAAACATAAAGAAATAAAAATGCAAGATAAGAGACAATATTAAACAAAAAAACAAAACCTTATGGACTAGAGAGATGGCTAAGGTAGTTTCCTTGCACATGGCTAAACCAATAGATCCCTGGCACCACACATGGTCCCACAAGCACTGTCAGGAGTTATCCCTGAGTGGAGAGCCAGGAGTGATCCCTAGAAAAAGAGTCAAAAGTAAACCCTAAGCACAGTAGGATGTGACCCAAATTCTCCATCTAGCCCCTACCCACCCCCCCTACCCCTGCCAAAAAATAGCATGGTTCAGAAAGTGGGTTAAAAGTAGAGGGGTGGAGGGTGTCTAATGGACTGTGGTGGAGAAATAATGGCAGTTTGGTTGTGGGTGTGGTATGGTAATCCTGTATCCCTAAAATACTAAGATATATCGATATTTAGTCATGTAAATAAAAGTTATTCAAAAAGATTTTTAAAACACAAGTCCCCAAAAAAATGGGTAAATCAAATGAAAATGCAATTTACAGAAAAGGAAATCAAGAAGACTAGTAAGTATTGGACAGAAGTCCAAACTCATCAATTAATGCTAATGTGAATTTGTAATGAGATTGTATTTTATTAAGCTGGCAAAGGTATAAAAGCTTAAAAATGTCAAGTGTTGGCAGGGATATGGGAGTAGAGGGGTTTTCGTGCATTGTTGGTGGTAGTGTAGACTTGGGTTATTACTCTGGAGGACAGTCAAGAGTTCTTAATAATGTATCATTGAATTTCATGATCATTAAGCCTCACTTCTGTACTTTTTTTAAAAAAAAAAAATCGGGGCTGGAGTGATAGCACAGCGGGTAGGGCGTTTGCCTTGCACGCGGCCGACCTGGGTTTGATCCCCGGCATCCCATATGGTCCCCCGAGCACCGCCAGGAGTGATTCCTGAGTGCAGAGCCAGGAATCAACCTCAGTGCATCGCCAGGTGTGACCCAAAAAGCAAAAAAAAAAAAAAAAATTCACATTACATGAGACTGGAATTAGAACTTTTGTGGTAGGTATGGTGAGGCTCATACATATACAGAAAGAGAAATCAACATGTTTTAAAAAGTTGTATGCAATTGTAAACCAATGGTAAGTCAGTAACATTTTAATTCAGAAGTTCTCACAAGGATGCCAGTGAGTATGTTTATTCAACTTACTTGTGGTTTGAGTAGTTAGAGGATATTTGGATGCATAACCAAAAATAATAATGATAATAACTTAATCAGAAATGGTGGCCTATCGTGCATAAATTAAAATCATCTACACAAACTCAGAGCACCATGCATTATCCTGCATGAAATTAGAAAGAAAAGTATGAGACTTAGAACATAGATCCCTTACAAAATTGATACACTATATTTAGTGGACAATCCACATTTTACAACACTTACAGCTGAACAGTGCATACATTCAACAGAATGGTTTTCTCAAAGGAGGAATGAAGCAAATGAAAGTTTGGATTCATATGAAGAGACCTGCCCAAACCAATTACCTCCATAAACTGAAGACTGCATTTAACTCAATCATCTATGACCAAATTCCCTCAAAAAAATAATAAAACTCAGAGAGCAGGAAGTTTATACTGAAAAATAAAATCTTTCTTGGGGCGGCCAGAGAGATATTACAAGGATAATGTGCTTACCTTGCATACAGGCTGACCCCTGATTGATCCCCAGCACCATATGTGCTTCCTCAAGCACCACCAGGTGTAATCCCTGAGCACAGAGCCAGAACTAAACCCTGAGCACCTCTAGGTTGGGTCAACCTTTCCCCCAAATTAATTATTTTTTAAAAAAATTTTTAATGAATTATTTTTTAAATTAAAATAAAATGGAATCTTTCTTTAAAGTTTTTCTCTCCATAACTACTGTCATGTGTTCTGGTGCAAAAAAAAATTAGAAAAATGCTGAATGCATTTACCTGCATATGTATGAATGTGTCTTTATTTATATCCCATTTCTCTGTACCTCATTTTCTTCGCACCATTATATATTGTAGGCATCCTTCCTTTTCAGCACTTACAGATCTCTTCTTTTTAAAAACAGCTGTATTTATTGATAAACTCCAATTTAATTTTCTTACCAATAGATATTTAAGTTTGCTTTTAAGAGATTATTAAACAAGTTTGCTCTTTTAAGTTGTTATTAAACAGTAACTTGCAACCATTCTTGTGCATAAATTTATGGGAAATTTAGCAAGTATATTCACAAAGTAAATCGAAAGTAGTGACAGTTCTCATTCAAAACAGTAAGCATGCATTTAAATATTCAAAAGAATAAGCATGCACTTAAATATTCAATAGAAATTGCCAGATTGCCTTCCCAAAGATTACAACAATATAAAAACCCATTCAAACATCTAAAAGTTCCAACTTCCCCCCTACTTTTGCCAACACTGGGCATTCTGAATATTTTTTTTAACCAGAGGAAAAGTTAAAAGACTGTATCTTATTGATATTTTGATCTCCATATTTTTACATATGAGTGAGATATTTCCATAATTTAGCAGACCATTTATATTCTTCCAGTGAACTGTCTGTTCCTATAACTTGCCTATTTGCTTCTGAGTTGTTTTACTTGCTCTTTCATTTGTATGAGGGTTATTTTGCAAATTAAAGCAATTAGCCACTTTATCATATGTTCTGCAATTACATTTTCACAGTCTGTCTTGTCTTTTGCCAAACAGAAGTTTCAATTTTTTACACAGTCAAATTTATCAATCTGTTCCTCTATGGCTTCTGGGGAAAAGATATTTCAGATTTTACTTGGTGACTTGGAGGTGTAAGTGCTTTCCTGAGAAGTTGAATAAGAGTAAGATGAAGGAGAAGGAGGAGTGGACTTGAGACAGCTGCAACTTAAACTCAGAACCAAGAATTTTAAAAGGTGGCCTTGGGACCAGAGAGATAGTACTGGAGAAAAGCTTGCATTGCATATGGCTTTTGTCGCTACAGCTTGGTTGTAATCCCAGGTTGGAATCTAGTCTCCTGAGCACCATCAAGTCTCCCTCCTGAGCAAAGAGACAAGAATAACCACTGAGCACACTGGGTATGGCCCCCAAATTGGAAAAAAAATATATATATATAAATGAAAAGGTGGCCAGGGTATTATGCCTACAACCCAGATGTGGTCAATTCAGGGCAGCTGTATTCCCAACAGAATCTGCCAGATTCCCCACTTTAGGGGAGCTCTTAAGTGTACTTGGGAGCAGCCTCCACTGGCCACAAGACATGAGAAAACTCAACCCACTTCCTGGACCCATCAAGGAAGGCTCCACTGTGGATAACTGGACTTTATGATTACCTGGGCCTTTGGAAACTTTCACTATAGAGTACTTATTGGGGTAGCAAAATAGGGTGACCAGAACAGAAAAAGCCCCATGGGTCATTTCCTTGGCCCTTTGGAAAGTTCCATACAGCAATAACATTAGTCCAGAAAGGGAACTGAGTGGAAACTGAAGACTACTTCAGTGCTGTCCCGATATTTCAGGTGTTCCTCTGGGATTCACCTCTCCTACTTTGGCTGACTTATAACCAACAACCAACAACCGGATAAGCTCTGTGGGTGTGGTAGTGTGGGGCACAGAAAATCTGAAAGGAAATTTGCAGGCACAGCCCAGATTGTTTCTGCACCAAGCTTTACTGTTGTAAATGTTGCAAAACTTGGGCCTTTGGAGGCTAGAAATGAATCCTACTGTGAATTTTTTCTGTTGCTTGCAACTCTCTTGCTAAATTACTCTGATTCTGTTTTCTGTTTATTAGCATGTGTACTCCATAGACAGACCCAATTTGGTAATTTTGAAGATAAGAACTGAGATGGAAGAGGAAAATCTAGGCTAGTCCTATGGGCAATTCTGATAAGATTACTGAGTAGAAGCACAATCTTCTCAAGTCATTATACTGCACCAATATAAGAAGTGCCCCCCATCCACCAAAAAAAAAAAAATTCCTCTTGATAATGAAAACTATTTCTCAGTGGATTTTACATATGTTAATGGTAATTCAGGTTGTCCCACTATATTTTACTTCATTCAAGGCAAACAACTTACAAATGCTGCAATGGCTCCAGGAAAATGGAGCCACTTAAAGATATAGTACAGCCATTGGGTACACAAAGATACTGGTTATTTCTAATGACAACTAGAATTTCAGAGCAAACAGAGAAAATTTTTGTTGATGGAAAAATCAGTGAAAAGACTCGGGAAGCAAATAATAAAACAGCAAACTTACTGCCTAAAAAAAATCAAAGGGGACAGCTGAATGAAAAGTATGTATGTATGTACACATATATTTCATTTCAGTATGTACAGTTTAGGGCTGGAGCGATAGCACAGCGGGTAGGGCGTCTGCCTTGCACGCAGCCAACATGGCCGACCCGAGTTCAATTCCTCTGCCCCTCTCGGAGAGCCCAGCAAGCTACCGAGAGTATTCGATATGCCAGACACAGTAACAACAAAGTCTCCAATGGAGACGTTACTGGGCCCACTTGAGCAAATCGATGATCAACGGGAGGGCCTTTACTTTACTTTACTATGTACAGTTACAGTGAACTTAAAATGCCTGGCACAGGGAGCTGAAAAGGAGTGAGTAAATTCATGTGGTGGCCCAGGAAGAGACTGGTGGGGCAAGGGATAGGAAAAAGACCGTTGCTTCTCTATCTCAGCCTGCAGCTAGACACCCTCCTGTTAGAACAGAATATCAAAAAGTCCCTTGAAGTGTTCAGGAAGCACTGCGCGCTGCACTCCTCACTTATGTCGCTCAGCGCTCAGCGGTGGAGAATTCTCTGCCCGCGAAGGCCCAGGCGCTGCCTGGGGGTGAGGGGGGCTTGGGAGGTTGATTAGAGCTTACTGGCCCGGTAGTGTAGATTCTTCCGCCGCCCTGTAGGAGAGGGAGGGTCAATAGGATGTAGGCGGGCCGATAGACCTGGAAGGGCCCCACCCCACAGCAGTGAAGTAAAGTCACTGGGAAGTAAAGGCACTATTCTTAAGGCTGACCCTACCTCGTGGATACTGAAAGCAAGCTTTGGTTAAGACCTTCAGGGGCTGGGGTGATAGCACAGCAGAGATGACTCCAGAATGTTCCAGACTAAGGCAACCCAAGAAGATAGCCATATAAAATCCAGTCTTAAAGTCCATTCAAGCTTCACCGCCTTTGGAGAAGCCCGCATTCCCTCCGCCCCCTTCCGAAAAGCCTCTAAATAAAATCTGTTTTACGTCACAAGCTTGGCAAGAAAACAACCCAGTAACCCAGGTAAATCGCAAAAAATGACCAACACAAAGGGAAAGCGGAGGGGCACCTGCTATATGTTCTCCAGACCTTTCAGAAAACATGGAGTTGCTCCTTTGGCCACATACATGCATATATACAAGAAAGGTGATATCGTAGACATAAAGGGAATGGGCACTGTCCAAAAAGGAATGCCCCACAAATGTTATAATGGCAAAACTGGAAGAGTCTACAATGTTACCCGGCATGCTTTTGGCATTGTTGTCAACAAACAAGTGAAGGGCAAGATTCTTGCCAAGAGAATTAATGTCCACATTGAGCATATTAAGCACTCTAAAAGTCAAGACAGCTTCCTGAAACTGGTGAAGGAAAATGATCAAAAAAAAAAAAAGAAGGAAGCCGAAGAGAAAGGAACTTGGGTTCAACTGAAGCGCCCTCCTGCTCCACCCAGAGAAGCACACTTTGTAAGAACCAATGGAAAGGAGCCTGAGCTGCTGGAGCCCATTCCCTATGAGTTCATGGCAGGAGAAGTGTTTGTTTAAAAATAAAGAGAACTCCTGGACTATAAAAAAAAATTCCTTGGGTTCACATTTTATCTGTCTCATCATTAAATTCATAAACAATGTAAATATGACTTATGACTTAAGAAGCTAAGAGCCTAACGCTTAAGGCATCCCAATGCTAATGAACACTGAGTCTGTGTGACTGGGCAGTTGTTCAACTTCTCTCAGGTTCCATTTCCTTACATTTAAAGGCAGATAGGGCCTAAACGAGAGCTCAGTGGACTGGAGCACATGCTCTGCAACCAGGAGGTTCACATTAGACCCCACCACCACATGGTCCGCCAGTAGTGCTAGAAGAAACCTGAGCACAGAGCCAGGAGAAGTCCTCAGCTTCACCAGGTATGGCCCCCAAGCCACACACTCACAAAAAATAATAATACATACAAACATACATAAATGCACAAGTACATAAAAGGCATCACTATTCATTTCAATGAATTTTGACAGAAATAAGAACACCTAATGAATCTGAATTTGATGCAAACACACACACACACACACACACAACTCCATTAATAATAGGAACACTGCTTAGTGCCCTCCTGGGGGAGAAAGAGACTAATAGTAATAGAGAAGTGTTTTCCTTCTTATCTTACAGGAGCCCCTTTAGTCCTTCTTTTAGATTTGTTTTTGAGTCTATGAAATTTCTGAGCTGTTGTTTATCTACAAAGTAGTGCATCATTCCATCGAGTTTGAGTGAAGAGTTTAGCTGGATCAAGTATTCTTGGTGAGGCGTTCATTTCATTGAGTTTTTCCACTGTATCCCACCATTGCCTTTGGGCTTGGAGGGTTTCCTCTGATAGGTCTGCTGTGAATCTAAGGGGTGCTCCTTTGTATGTGATTTCCTTCTTTGACCTTGCTGGTTGTAGTATTGTGTCTCTATCCACAGCATCCATCGTTCTGACTATGATATGCCTTGGAATGTTTTTATTGGGGTCTCTTTTAGCTGGCACCCTTCTGGCTCGTTGGATCTGTATGTCTGCATTCCTTAACTCTGGGAACTTTTCAGCAATGATTTCTTTGACTGTGGCTTTTTCATTGGGGTTGTCTCCCTGTCCTTCTGGTATTCAAATGATTCTAATGTTGTTCCTCTTGGCGTCATCCCCTAGGTCTCTGATTCTCCTTAGAGCCATTTTGAGGTCTTTCCCCATTGCTTGTTGTTCCCTGTGGGATTTCTGTTGCTCATCTTCAAGCTCACTGTTACTCTCTTCAGCTATATTTATCCTACTGCTAAGGGCACTTACTGAGTTTTTTATTTTGCCTACTGAATCCTTTATTTGTGACACTTATTTTTGTAGCTTTTTTATTTCTGCTCTCATTTCTTCCTGTATTTTCTCGACTATCTGTTCTATTGGTTCTTTCATTTCTTCCTTTAGTTTTCTGGATATCTCTTCCATTGATTCTTTGAGTAGATCCTTGAACATCCTCTGCATTTCATCCCAGAATTCTTTATCAAAGAGAGCATAATTGTGGATGACATCGGCTGAGGATTCAGGAATCTTTTCTTCGTATTCTCCTTGTAGTGGAGATTTGCGCTGTTTCTTCATGTTGTTTTGGTTGTCTAGAGGTAGAACCCTGAAATTCACAGGTACTGTTCCCTCTTATCGTGGGAAAGGATTCTGGATAAGGTCGGTCGATAGTAGTCACCCTTCTTCCTTTCTAGAGTCCGACCTTCTTCTCAGTCAGGCATTATTCTTTGGGTTACAACAGCATTGAGTGAAGCTTTGGAGGAGGTGCTCTTTAATATTGAGCTTGTACAGCTTATTTCATGCTGGTCTTTTGTTAGGATTGGAGTAGGCAAGTGTCGTATTATAGTAGAGGTGGTCAGAAATTTTTGGTCGGTATTAGGTGATAAAGGGTGGGATGAAAGTCCTGAGTGACCACTCGCCAGCCCTGGAGAAGGCAACTGCCCACTTCTGGGGAGGCCACGCCCCCTACATAGTGGCCACGCCCCTGCCAGTCCCGGGGTTACTCCCACTAAGAAACCTGGAATGGAGGGGCTGATGAGGCAGATAGGGAGTCCCCCAGCGCTCCAGCGGGTGTCCCCCAAAGTGGCCTCTGATTGCCCCTATATATGTTTAAAGAAGTCAGTTTCTAGATTTTTTATCCTCTGGAGAAACCCAAGTTCTCTTTTGAATGTGTATGTATCTCTGTCTCTCACGTTTTTCCTCTCATCTCATAATTTTTCAATAAAAACTATTTTGCCTCACTTAAAAAAGAAAAATCAATGTCTTCATGTCTATGAATGGTTTTAAAAAGACAACTTACACAATTTTATAGCAGCTGCAAGTAGATGGGTGATTGCTTGAGGCAGGAGAGGTGAAAGGCAGAGGGATCTTTCAGAGTGTTAGAAATGTTTTGAGACTGACAATGAGATTTTACTTGACTTGGTAAAATTTTTAAAAATCATTTAAGCATACATTTAAATTTTGTGTGTTGTTGAGTTTTTATTTATCCGTCTCAGCTCAACTCAACAATATGCAATATGATACATAAGAAGTGAGAAATGGAAGGGCGGGCTGTGTGCATGCCAGGCGCAGGCAGGATGCAGGGGCAGACCAGGAGCGGCCTCCCCAGGCTCTTCAAGGGGAATGGGTGGAGGATGGGCAACAGGCAGACTAGCCAGCGTCTTCCGATCTCTCCCTTTACAGTGCAGCCGTCCTTAAGGTTGTAGGTCATCAGAGTTCCATCAGTCTAGAGTCTCCTGGCGGACGTCAAAGTCTCAGTTTTCCTCCTCTTCTTGTTGTCTCTTTGCTGTCTCTCCTGTCCATTCCATTGTGCTCTTTCTCATAAGTCTTCTGTCTCCTGTCAGTGCCCTTGTCTTCTCCTTCAGTTTCTCTCTCTCTCTCTCTCTCTCTCTCTCTCTCTCTCTCTCTCTCTCTCTCTCTCTCTCTCTCTTTCTCATGGTCTCTAGTTTGCTGCCTTTGCCTTTGTCTTCTTCAGTCTCTGGTCTCTTCTTCCGACCTCTTCTAACCCTGTGACCCTGTAACTTTGTAACTTCCTAACTAGGACCTTGTAATTCTCTGATCTGATCTAATCCGCCTTCTGACACCTGACTTTGGTGACGGACCTTTGCATTCTCACCACAGAGACTGACTTCTTCTGAGCCCAGAGACTGACCACCCCAACCCCTTACAGCATCGTTTATATAGGACTCATGTAGGGTGGAAATACAAAGGTGGGGTTGAACATTAACCAATCAACAAAGACAGGTAATGCCACTTCTCCAGGAGATCAACTCAAGGACAAAATCTCATCTAAGGAGATTACTCCAGATTACTAGATTGCTCAAGGTCAGGATTCCATCCAGGGTGTGCTGCTTTCTTCTTTGCTCTTCTAGTAATCCATTTAAATAGTCATAGTAAATTTACTTCAATAATGCTTCTAGCTTCAATAATACTTCTAGCAGTGTCATTTTGTATGAGCACAGTAAGAGATATCAAGCTTAAAGTTTGGTTCTTCCTGAGGACACCTCACTATATATTCCAGACCACAGTCCTCAGGCCAGGTTAGTCTTCCTAACCCCAGCAGGGTCCTTATTCAATTACCTCTTTTGGGTCATGACAGAGTTTGTCCATGTCCGTGCTCTTAACTTATAGTTAAGTATTATGACTCTTGGCCTGACCCATTTCGATGCCAAGGTAGCTCACAGCCTGCCCTGGGTCCATTAGTCTCTCGTTAGGGACCCTGTTCTTGGAATGCTAGGACCTAAGGGCAACTGAGGCTTAAGTCAAGTAAATACAGATTCCCAGGAGTAAATATTATTTTGAAGTCAATTAACTCCCATGTTACATAGCATAGCATCAGTTGTCTTCCTGTGTCTATACAAAAAGGACATTACTAAATAAACCATACAAATGACATAATGGAAAGAGAAAAGCAATATAGGATTATTAGTTGTGCCTCAGTTGCTCTGTTTATTGTAGGAGTGGCTCAATAAACCTTAAGCTCCCTGCAGGAGCAGCAAAGTATTATCCAACAGTATGTAAAATATATTTTCATAAATTTGGGGGTTTTTAAGAAAATAATTTCTAGGTTTTCAATTTTTATATGTGTGGGTAAGGCATTTGCCTTGAACATGGCCAACCCAGGTTCGATTCCTCTGTCCCTCTTGCCCAGCAAGCTACCCAGAGTATCCCGCCCCCACGGCGGAGCCTGTCAAGCCTTCTGTGGCATATTCAATATGCCAAAAACAGTAACAATAAGTCTCACAATGGAGATGTTACTGGTGCCCGCTTGAGCAAATCAATGAACAACCAGACAGTACTACAGTGCTACAGTGCTCTCTCCTAAAAATTTGTCTGAAAGAGTATTCAGTTTAAGGTTATTAAAAATCTCTTCTGTGCTGGAGACGTGGCTCAAGTGTTAGAATTCATGCCTTGTATGTTTAAGGCCCTGGGTTCAATCACTATGATGCATGGTTGCTCAGACACCACCAAGTGTGGCCCCCACAACACAAACTTCCCTCTCCCCTCAGAGTTAATCTCAAAAGAGAGTTGGTTTCTACCATGGCTTATTTGCTCAGAGTGAACAAACTTCCAAACTGCCAATAAAGAAATTTTTCTAAATCTAGGTTCCTAAGAGGCCTTCTTACATGACTGACAGCTTCTTACCTTTCTGTCTTATGCTTAATGTGGTGAAGGATATTGCCTGGAATTATAAATGAAGTGTTTTAACCTATGTTCTAATGTTCTAAGTTCAGTTCTGTTGTTAAATGGGACCGTGAATAATATGTGCACCATTCTCCTTGTGGACCTCACCCGTCAAACATCAAACCTCACACATCTCAACTCTTATCAAAGTAGACAAATGGGGGAGAGTCTACAAAAGCAAGACAAAAGAAACAAGGAAGCATTGAAACTATTCCGTGCTGAAGTTAGCTTTTCCAGATATTTAAAACAATTCTTTCCAGCTCTTCTCAATACTCATCCATAGGTGGTGTCAGCAACCAGGGAAAAGAAACACCTTGAAACCCAAGACACTGAACTGTTCAGTGACCCTGTTTCCTTGGACTCTTTCCCAAGACTACCAACATCTTGTGATACAGTGGATAAAAGCCATGACTAAAAATTTCCCAGGGTTGGAACAATAGCACTGTGGGTAGGGCATTTGCCTTGCATGCAGCTGAGCAAAGGTTTGATCCTCAGTGTCCTATATGGTCCCCCAAGTACCACCAGGAGTAATTCCTGAGTGCAGAGTCAGGAATAATCCCTGTGCATCGTTAGGTGTGACCAAAAAATCCAAAATTTTAATAAATAAATAAATAAAAATTTCCCCTGACTTCTTTAGAATGAAGTTCCTCAGATATGAGTTCTTAGAAAGGTGGTTAAAGATTAATTTACTAAGGTGCATCACAAATACATACTCCAGTCTCATGCTCTCTCACTCATAGAATCTGAACATTTGAGTCTGCTAGCATCAGATCTATTTCTATTCCCTCTCCCACTTTAGTGACAACTGCTTTATTCTCTCTCCTCTCCTCAGACCTGCAGCACCTCACTCTCAGTCGATGGACTCACCTCCTATTTCCCCAAGATTATGCAAGATTATGCACATTTCTACCCATTGACTTCATCTTCTCTCCTTGCTATGGATGAATTATAGTTGCTTCCAACTAAAATCTTGTCCTCTCTTGTTCTTTGCCCCACCTCCTCCTCCTGTTCAAGGATATCCTTCCAGTCACCTTGCCTCTCTCTCTCTGACTCTGACCCTCTCTTGCCTTCTCTCATGCATCACTGAGATCATTCACAGCAGCAGTCAAACGTGCTTTTTTTTGCCCTCCCAATCATCTTCCCGGTTGGACAATTGTCCATTTATCTGCACTTTTTTTAACAACAAAACTTTATTAAAAGGTCATTAATAGCTACTCTGGATACAGTCAGTGACCCAAAAAAGAGTGCTAAATTTTTACTGCACATTCTTTAAAATGCTGAGTAAGGCTGAACTTAAGAGTTAGTCACAGGGCTTGGGGTCAGATTCACCTCTACATGAGTTTTTCAGCCACATAGAGGTGATCCTTCCTGAAAAAGAGCAGATTATTCCTAAACCCCATTTAAAAAAAAAAAAGTTTGCACATGAGGAAAAAGGATAAAACTGAAAAAGCAAAATGTACCCGCATGCCAGAGCCATGCTTGTAGAAGCTCATGGTCACCGGGATTCCATCTGGAGAAGGTGGGGAGACAGCACCTACTCCATCTGGAATCTCCCGGTGATATAGGCTCTGTTTAGGGCCCAGAGCATTCTCCAGGAGCTGTGGGGCCCTCCAGCCGGTTTTCTAGTATGTGACTGCATTGATGAGGCACGTAGGGCTTCATGGGATGGGGGGTGGGATCGGCTCTGCTCCTCGCCATGACAATGCTCCGGGTTGCCACTCTCAAATGCCTCCTCCAGCTTCTGACCAACCATGAACCCAGAGGCACACATACTAATCTCGGAACCCAGCGGCTTCTGGCAGTAATCCCTCTAGGTTTATTACTAAAATACTAGAATTCCAAATTCGCGTGGCTGCTATTGTGGCCACACAACATCATATGCTCTTCATAATAAACATTAGAAAATAAATTTTCTAATGATGTCTTTGTGGCAGATCTGAATGTTGGGGAAAATTCAAAATAACAGTGGTGGGTGTTTTGTCATGATATTGAATGTGATTGAGAGAGAGAGAGAGAGAGAGAGAGAGAGAGAGTAAAGTGGAAATCTTCCACTCAGGTGGGAGGTAGGTGGGAGGGGGTGTATACTGGGGTTCTTGGTGGTGGAAAATGTGCACTGGTGAAGGGACAGGTGTTTGATTATTGTATGATCGACCAAGACTTGAACTGAAAGACTTTGTTACTGTTCTCATGGTGATTCAACAAAAAAATATTTAAAAATATTTAAAAAGCAAAATGTATAGTCCAGGAATAAACTGGAACAAATATATATATATGGGTTTATTTTATCCAGTGGAAAACAATCCCTGAATATTAATAAATTTTTCATTTTACTTTATCCATGAGCAATATTTAACACAGTTGGTAACTCTTCTCCTTGATACTACCTTTACTTGATTTTGGAGATGCCAATTTTCCAGTTGTCCTCCTTCTCACCTCTGCACACAAGATGGAAAGCTCATGTATTTCATAGTCTCTCCCTCAAGTCCATCCATAGATCTCGTCCCCAAACGTCTTTGTCCCTCATCTCTCAGTCTTGCACTCCTTCCAGACTAGACCCAACCAGCCAAGTCATTTATCACTGTCCACAAGTTCATGGGTATCTGTGGCATAATAAAACATAATTACTTTTGTGTTCCGTCACTAGTTTCTTGTCTTTGGCATGCTAATGAAATATCAGGCAAATGGGGGCCCTGGAATGGGAAGAAGTCACTAAAGACCAAACATATGGTAAAAAGGGTTAGAACTCTAAATTCAATTCCCCTATCTTCAGGAAAGGTAGGGTAGTTATGGGTTGGGTTCAGTCATCAATAAACAATAATTTATCAGAGCCGGGCAAGCTACAGAGTATCTCGCCCATACAGCAAAGCCTGGCAAGCTCCTTGTGATGTATTCGATGTGCCAAACACAGTAACAAGTCTCACAATGTTACTGGGCCTGCTCGAGCAAATCAATGAATGAGAGAACAGTGAAGTGCTACAACAGAATAAAATCAGCATAGAAACACCTAAACAGGGGGTTCACAGGAGCTTCTGGGTTGATAAATACAGTGAAGTGCTGGGGGCCTCCAGCACCCAGAGAGGGTATGAAAGTGGGAACCACCACCCCAACCTTGCCCTCTGCATCTCTTCCATTTGCAATCACTGAGTTACAGCCTTTAAATAAAACTCATAACCCTTTTAACTGTAATTAACATACTATAATTTTTTAGATGAAAACAAATTAGTCAATAAACTGGTGAATGAAACAAGGTGTTTTCCTGCCTTTAGCGAAACATTCTGGCAAATTATTGAATGAGAGAAGAGGTTCATGGGATACACTGATTTATAGCCTGTTTGATCAGGAGAATCATGAATTCCAGAACTTGTGACCAATGTCTGAAAGAGGTAGGCCTTGTGGGACTAAGTCCTGCATTTGTAGATCTGCCTTAACTCTGAGAAATTCATGTCAGAATTAATTTAGGTTGCTCAATTGACATTCGAATTAGTTATTGGTGTGGGAAAATCCCACACACTATCCTTAGCACAGGCTATTTTTCGGTCTCCCCAAAGTGGTTAAACAAGGAGTGCTTCTCAGAGCTCTGTCCATCGGCAGGAATTTCCTTCACCGTTGTCTTTCAGGGTCACTCCTAAGTGAGATTGTAACACAACCATCAGTTTGTACTTACACCAACTTATCATGTCTATATACTCACTCAGAAACCAGAGCCACAATACTGCCTCTTCTGAGGTCTTTCAGGGACCACACAGGAAAGCCAAGAAGCATCAAAGCCATCAGAGCAGGTAATGTGGGAGTTGGAGCCACTTGCCTAACTTGAGTGACTGAAAGGACCTGCACGACCGCTTCGTGCCCCCTCCTGCTATGCCTACTCAACTCTATGACTAATAGGACCCACATTATGTAGGGCAGCTCTAACCACACAATCACTCAATATTCCTTGGTCAGATGTTCAGTTCTACAAGCACCAGGCCCTGCATTTAGTGTGCCCTTGCTCCAGAATCCTAGGGTTCTGCTTGAGACTCCCTGTCGGGGGTCCCCCAAGATTCCCATAGTTCCTTATCAGCAAACCTGCCTGTAACTCCATGAACTCTGCTAGGCCAGCAGGTCCAAGTGACAGGACCAATAATACCACTTCTTTACCTGTTTCAAAAACTTACTCTGAGCCTCACTCAACAGTGACCACCTTCTCCATATAGAGAATATTCTAGCTCCAAAACCCAAAGAGGGCTATCAAGTACCAAATGTTAATTGTCCTTCACCTTTGAATGTATATTTCAATATACCTCAGGTCTTCAGATCTCTATAAGATTGTCCCTCAGACCTCTGAGGTACATTCTTGTCCAGAACTCTCAATTATTGCATTTTCTGTTCAACAGATCAATTCACATGTCATCAATATAGTGGGTCAACCTGAGGCTCAAATTTCAAAGACTGCCTTCATTTCAGGGGTCTAAGCAGAAAATTTCCTCTCATCTTGAGGATGGTCAATCTCACACCAAGGTCTGATAACCTTAATAAATTAGATTTCCCAAATCTAACTTCTCTGCAACTGACACCTGGCTACCCCAGGCCCCAAACAAGTCTCCTCTTCTTGTCCTTCCATATTCTGCTCTGCAGTTCTCCCAAATAAGCTCTTGGAGGCTGATCTGTGTAGGCTACATCCAGCCAACAGAGACCCAGACACAGTAGCTCCTAACAGTAGCTCGGCCCTCTTTCTCTTTGCTGGGTAACCCACTTCCTCTGCTACTCCTTCAGGACCAATGGTAATGGCACCTCGCTAGCTTCAGGGAACTGTACTGTCCCTTGGACTTTCCCTACACCTTGCCTCTAAAAACATCATGGAATTCTCTTTAAGCGTGTATATCATCTATTTCCTGACAGTATCCAAATGGCATAGGACCTGGTATTGCTTGCTACAAAGACTTCTCCTAGCTTCCAGGAAAAATATATTCATGTACACACATCACACACACACACACACACACACACACACACACACACACACATACACACACCTCACAGTTGCCTCTAAAGGCAAAACCTGGCCATGTCAGTCTGAGACCCTGTCAGTTTCGGCTAAGTCTCCAGTTTCATCTCTACATCTTCCCTCCTCATACTTAATGTTCCAAAAATACCAAACTCTTTGTAGTTTCTCCCTCTTCATGCTGTTTCTCTCTACCTTTTTGGCTTGACTTCTGATATTCCTGAGCTGTTCTCTTCATTCAATCTCTAAGAATTAGCCTGGGGTGGGGGTGGGGTGGGGAAGAGGGCATAGAATGCCTAACCTTTAGCTTTCCCCAGTCAGATTCTCCTTTGCCAAAAATACTAAGAAATGGTTTAGGCAAAGGAGACAGAGTGATTATGTTCTTGGACTAGATGAAACCCTTGAGATCGAAGAATAAAACTGCCTGGAATGACACTGACAGAAAGTTAAGTGGAGGAGGAGACTCTTTAATCTAGTTTGAATCCTTGACTACAGGAAGGTAAGGACCTATCATGAATGAGCAGAAATTATATGAGATACATTTCTGAGAAAGAAAAAAATGAGTATAAATTTGCACATAGAGTTTGTTTGAATGGCACTTTCTGCCTTGGTATTTGCCTAGGATTTACTAGTCTAAGTGCTTAAATAAGGGAATTGGTTTTATGTAAATAGGTAAGTTCACAGCCATAGATTTGTGGAGATTTGAGCAAAGACTCAGAATCCTAAATATCAGGAAAACACATCTGCCCTGCATACAAAAACTCATGCCATTCAAACTCAGAAATGCCTACTTTTTTTTCAGGGATGGCTACTTTTAAGTAAAATAGCAAGGTATAACTGAGAATACAGGGGAGAGTGTGACTAAGGACTTTAACCTAAGGGTCTCCAGAAGTCCCCTGAAAAATCTTTTCTTTCACTGTAGTCAATCTCAGTCAAGATATTTATTCACTCAACAAATACCTATTGAACAGCTATTGGGCCCAGGTATTTACTGGAAAAGATCAGTGTAACACACAGTTGCTCAGACTGAGTGAGATTAATGCTATAAAAGGAGCAAATTAGAGACCAACAAGATAGCACAGAGGGTAGGGCACTTGCCTTGCATTCAGCCCACCCAGGTTCAATCCCCAGCATCCCATATGGCCCTCTGAGTACCACTAGGAGAAATTCTGATTCCTGGCTCTGCTCTCCTGAGTTCAGAATCCGGAGTCATCCCTGAGCATTGCCAGGTATGATCCAAAAACCAAAAGATAAATAAGTGCACAAGAAAAGAAGCAAGTTCAGAGGTCACTAGGTCACATAGAACTAATGAGGCAACTTTGAGGGAGTCAGAAACAACCTGCCCAGCCACTAAAAACTAAGACAATTCTGGAAATAGAGGCTAAGGAGTGAATTCAGTTAGATCAAGACATTGCAAACTGGAGATGAGGCACAACCAAAGACTAAGAGGACAGCCCCATGGCCCTGCATATGAGGAAACAGCAATCCTAAAAAAACTGCAGGAGATTAGATGCTTGAAGAGCTCCAAAGTTTACAAAGCCCTTTCCCAACTTGATATATGTATTATTCTTCTCACAACAAAACTGTGAAGACAGATAAATAACCTGTCTGTTATTCTGAGGGTCTTGTGAACTAAATATTTGTAGAATTCATGTGTGGATATGTCAGGATTTTTGATTCTAGATAACAAAAACCACTCCTGATGGATTTTAGTAGAAAGAACTTTGCAGATAAACGTTCATGTCCAGTAAATTATGGAAGGGTTTGAGCAGTAGCTACAGGCTAAGCTTTGGGGGCTGGTCCCCCATCACATGTTCTGAGTCTGCCATGGGAGGTGGTACTCACTAACTTGAAAGATGCTTACAGGCATTGCTTATAGAAACCATTCTTCCTTTTCCAGAAGCTTCCCAGTAGCACATTCAACTAGATGAAGATCGCATAGAAACCACTATGTATAAACCCCTGACTTGGACTTGGAGGAGCCTCCTGGCGTCTGGAATCCCCCTCTTCATGAGGAGAACCAGAAGCACAGCCACTAGGACCCTCAAATTTGCCAACAAAGTCGCTGTGGTCACAGGATCCACAAAGGGGTGAGAGCAACTTTTGGAGGATCTGGGAATTGTGAGTGTGTTTATATTCTGTTGACCTATTGTCTTAAGTGCCCACAAAGCAGAGCCTGTTAGAATTTAGTATTGATGGTTTGTTTTGGAAAGTGATCCTAAAGAGAGTCATGAGGGCTAGGAGAGAGAAGTGAGAAAGTCTATTTATGGAGCTCTCATACATCTCCTCCACTCCTCAGATCACCTGGACTTGAATTCCCAGGTCCTCCAAATCTAGGAAACATAATGGACCTGGGAGTGTCCACCAGGGAAAGACAGAGGATTCTTCCATTTGATCCTTTCTGTGTGGTTCATGTCCCACATTTCCTAACAGTGGGCTTGTACGTGTTCAACAGTTTCACAGGACTGAGACCATGAATCCCCAAAGCCTGGAGGAAGTAATCCTCCCATCACGGTAATAGTTTAAGTAGGAGGGGAAGTCACATTCTGAGGGATACAGGATTAAGGGATATCCACAGACTGATGAGCAATAGATTTCCTTTCCCTTCTCCAAGTTTTCTGATTATCCTTAATTAAAGCTTGAAGTGAGAGTCTCTAGATTGGCAGAAGTTCATTTTAGGGAGCTCAACATTAAAGGAAAGTGGAATGATCATCATCCCAAGATGGAACGGTCACATCCTCTCCTTTCTGCCAATAGAATTGGTCTGGCCGCTGCCAGGCGTCTAGCCCAAGATGGGGCTCACGTGGTGATCTGCAGCCGGAAGCAGCAGAACGTGGACCATGCCATGACCATGCTACAAGACGAGGGTCTGAGTGTGACGGGTACTGTGTGCCACGTTGGGAAGGCCGAGGACCGTGAGCGACTGGTGGCCAAGGTGAGGAGCTCTGGGATTCTGCTGCTGATGACGCAGTGGAGGGAAATAGCTGAAGATAATATGATATGAATCAAGTTATTTGGGTGCCACCCCACCCCACCCTGGAGCCCACAGTCTCTCTGAGCAGACCAAGAAAGAAAGTACTGAGGAGGAGGAGAGCATAGGGACAGGGTGCAGGGCAGTGCTGGGCAGGAGGTTTGCCCAATACAACCAACCATAGCTGCCCTGTGGAGCCTCAGGCCAGCCCCTCCCTGAAGGTTCTCCATGGAGGATTGTAGAGAAAGGAGAGATTGTAAAGAAAGAAGTTCTGATGTATGAACAGGCTTTCAGGAGAAAGGGAGCTTCTGGAGACAGTACAGATGGGAGCTGTGTTTGGGGTACATAGGGAGAAATCCCACCCCTTATTGTCTGAACCCTCAGACCTGGTTCCTAAAAAAAAGGAGAACACTGCCCCTCTCTTGGCATGAACCCTCGGGTTTGCACCAGATTTGCCTCTAGTTCATGACAGGAATCACCTCCCATATAGCATATCTATGCTGGGTCCCCTGACCCTGGATCTTGGTGTCCCCTTCTCCCCACAGGCCCTGGAATACAACAAGGGTGTGGATTTCCTGGTGTGTGTGGCAGGAGTAAACCCCCTGGTGGGAAGTACTCTGGGGACCAGTGAGCAGATCTGGGACAAGGTAAGACAGGAGAACCAGCATGAATCAGCGCTGTCACATGAACCCTTTCTCCATCTAAGATCCCACATGACTCTCCCCCCATATCTTCCCTCACAGATTCATCGTCCCCATCCTAAGATATGGGGTTATGATTATCTAATGCAATTCTAGCCTACCTTCCAGGAACCCCCGGTCTGCAGGGAATATTCAACATGCACACAAATAATCCTTCCAAGTGTGGCCCAGGGCACAGCAAGGCTCTCTGCCTTGCCCGCGGGGGGCACCAGAGCTCTGTACCTGAGATGCAGCCGGCCTCACTTCCAATGGCACCTTGACTGAGTAAAATCATCTAGATGGCCTGAACTGCAGAAATGTGGGTGACAATTATGCAAGGTCAATTGTCCAAGATCAAGGCCTGGGCAGTGATTCTCTCCAAGCACCTTAAACCTTCCTGAGAGAATCTGTTCTCGGCTTCTCTGCAAGCTATGGGAGCCATGTGTGTGAATTTGTGTGTGACTCTATGTGTACATGGGTGTGTGTGCACACGTGAGTGTGTGTGTTCTCATGTGAGGAGGTGTGTATATGGGTTTACATGTGTATGTGTACATATCTAAGAAGGTATGTGAGTGTGTTTGTGTGTGTGTGTGTGTGTGTGTGTGTCCAGTTTCCTCCATCATCAGGCCAGCACCCACACTCAGTGTGGTTTCCTAGGCGCATCCTACTGCAGTGTGGTTTCCTCTTGACCACATCCCCAAGTATCCTATTTCCTATCAGGTCAGTTTCTGATATCCTGAGCTCAGGATGTAGCATATCTACTTTGGGGTACATAGTTCATCCCACAAAAAGATCTCCACGCACTCAGCTGGTGGGTGCCCTCCTAACCCAGCTAGAGCATTCTTTTTCATCCAAGGTCCTTGGAGACACAAGAATCCTGACTTGAGAGCTCAACCTGAACCCTGTATACACCTGCATCCTCAGGACACCCCACCCCCATGGCTGTCAGATCAAGCCAGTACTGACCCTACTTGCCTTTCTCAAAG
Source organism: Sorex fumeus (assembly GCF_029834395.1). Taxonomy (NCBI): domain Eukaryota; kingdom Metazoa; phylum Chordata; class Mammalia; order Eulipotyphla; family Soricidae; genus Sorex; species Sorex fumeus. Next base: position 71,587,588 of record NW_026606155.1, on the reverse strand, counting down.
ACCGTCACACCTCTTCTAATGCAGAGACATGGGTGAGACCCACACACTCATTTTCCTCCCCTGCTCCATCTGCTCTGATTCCAGATCCTGAATGTGAATGTGAAGTCCCCAGCTCTGCTGCTGAGCCAGCTGCTGCCCCACATGGAGAACAGGGGGTGAGAGCCTGGAAGCGGGTGGGGGTAGTCAATGGTGTCCACCATGGGATGGAGAGCTGGGTGAAGGGGACTGAAGGTACTTAGACCTTTCCCCTGGGAACCAGTGGCGGAGACTCCGTAAAACCAGACCAGTGAGTTTTCCCCTCGCACTCTGAGGCAGAGACACCAGTTGCAGTATTCTGCCCAGGAGGGTCCCGTTCTTTGCTGAAGTGTACCCAGGGCATTTGGACCAGGATAAGAGCCACAGAGAGTGGTGCTCAGTGCCGGCCTCGGGGACATACAGTGCTCTCTGGGGCTGCAGCAGCTCAGGGCACAGAATCCTGCTGGCACACAGCCTGCCTGTGATGGGAGCAGCTGCGAGCATCATCCTGCTCTGCTCTTACCCTGCCTCTTCCTAACCCTGCCCCCTTGCCACCCCTGCTAGGCAGCTGCCAGAGCATCAGCTTCTCCGAAGCAGGCCCAGTGGGTAGAGACCAGCTCCTTTCTAACTAGGAGGAGTGGGGGTTACCTTGCCACTAGCTTCAATGAGTAGAGTGTTCCCCAATAATCTCCCAGAGACCCACATTATCCATGGGCAGGAGCCATCCGACTGTGTCCTGGGAGTTTTTCCATCCCCAGTTTACCAGTCTCATCAGCAGAAGTTGTCTGTGGTCTCACCACTTTTCCTTGAAGTTCTCTATGACCCCATTCTCTATGCTCTGCCACTAGCTACCAAGGAGTTGGCAATTAACTAACTCCTTGAACTTTCTTATCTAGGTAAGTGAAAAAATGACAGTGGAAGTTTTTTGCAAGGATGAATTAACATGATGAAATATGTCAAGTACCAAGCAAAGTTCACATTGTAAAACTATGCATATTTTCTGTAGTTAATAATAAACATAATCTTCAAATGAATATTATCAGAGCGCAGATTTTCATAAATATAAATATAAGTATATAATAATAAAATTGGTTTTAATATTTATGATGCAAAATTATCTTACAACATAATCTAATGATTTATATATTATGTGATATTATATATGTACAGCGATAAATGTTCATATTCTATATTTACATATTAATATATTCTGAAATGATAGTATCTTGAGATTAATAATGTTATAATAATATTAAGACTGTGAATGGTGTTATCACTACTATTATTCCTAGTTCCAGGACCTGTACAAGTAAAAGATTTCTTTTTCTAACTTTATAGACAAGGTAGGAGTTCATGAAAGAAAATCCACTTAAGTTGGACCCTGAAGGATTGTTAGGATTTAGGCAAGTAGGTAAGAGTGCATGAGAGGGCAAAAATGGGGTTAAAGGCCATAAGAGGCTTAGAGACATTTCAGAGAACAATCTGAAGAACCTGGAGAATGAAAGAACACATCCACATAAGAAGAAATAAGGGGAAAAAAGAAGAAGAAATAAGGAAATTATTAACACCAGACATTTGAACTTTAAGGTAAATCTTAACCAGGACAATCATATATTTTTAACAATCCTGAACATATTTGATCCAACCCTCAAAGTTTTAAGAAACTTTAATTTTCTAAAAGGACATTAACTAGGAGAAAGGAAAGCAGCCCCTAGGGCACAATGAATCAGAGGCAAATATCTTAAATTCAGAAGAAAGCTATTGGATTTATTACATATCTTAAGTGCATTAGTCAGCAAAAAAAGCTAAAAAAATTTTTTTAAGTTAAAAACCAAAATACTAAGTGAAAGTGGAAGCCCTTCGAAGAAAGAGCACTGCAGTGTGCTGCTGTTTTCCAAATTCTCTTTAGAAAATAGCATAGCATTTGGTTTCTGTTTCCATAAACTCCCAGGACAGAAGTTCAGGAGGGGGACCTCACCTCCTGTCGTGTGAATGGGACGCCAAATGATTATCCCTTTAATGATAAAAAGAACTAGAAACTAGGATTCTTCCTAGAAGACTGTTAAGAAAACTATTTCAAAATTAGAGCCATGGGGAGGGGGGTGGTAAATGTGACTGAGAATTTGTACCCAACATGAAATCATGCAGATTTGTAATTTAAATTTCTGTTACTTAGATCATTCAAATCTCTCTCCTCTCCCCACCTCCCTTCTCCCCACACACACATACTCAAAAAATTAATTTAAAGTTATTCCAGATAAACACTGGCCTCAGGTGCTTCACAGAGGCAAAAACAAATCTCTAAATAATCTACCTTAATCCCAGGCTTCAAGTATTTCTTAAAAAAAAATATTAAAGTAAAATCAACATACAGGAGAAAAATTATAAAACAGGATACCAGAAGCAAAAATTAGCATAAACCACAGACAACAGATATAGACCCACAAGTTCTCTAAACACTGAATTATCTAGCACAAATTATAAAATAAATGTTTTTTTAGTAAATAAAATAAAATTAGAAAATATGATTTTTAAAAGAAGTATAAGGATTGACCACACACTGTCACTGTCACTGTCCTCCCATTGTTCATCAATTTGCTTGAGCGGGCACCAGTAACATCTCCATTGTGAAATTTGTTGTTACTGTTTCTGGCATATCGAATATGTCAGGAATGGCTTGCCAGGCTTTGCTGTGTGGGCAAGATACTCTCCGTAGCTTGCCAGGCTCTCCGAGAGGGTCGGAGGAATCCAACCCAGGTCAGCCGTGTGCAAGGCAGACACCCTACCTGCTATGCTACTGCTCTGGCCCAGCAAACAACTTAAAATATAAGCAAACAAAATACTAGAAATTTTAAATAATTATTGAAATTTAAGAATAACAGATAGACTTAAAAACAAATTAATCGATTGGCCAGACTGATAGTACAGTGGGTAGGGCGCTTACAAATTTGATCCCCAGCAACCAACATGGTCCCTGAACCTGCCAGGAGTGATCCCCGAACACAGAGCCAAGAGTAAGACCTGAGCACTGCCAGGTGTAGTTCAAAATTCAAAAATAAAAACAAAAACAAACAAATCAAACAAATATATATACATATGGCCACAAATAAGATTGGAAAGTAAAAAATCAAATTATGAAAAATATTCTAGAATGTAAAACAAAAATGGAAAGATGATAAAGATGCTACGAAGCATGGAGAAAATAGCAAGAAAATTACACCAATCAAATTCACAAATAAAAGAAACAGAGAAGAATGATCTCTGAGAAATTCTAAGAAAGGTATTAGGGGCTGGAGTGATAGCACAGCGGGTAGAGCGTTTGCCTTGCACGCGGCCGACCCAGGTTCCATTCCCAGCATCCCATATGGTCCCCTGAGCACCGCCAGGGATAATTTCTGAGTGCAGAGCCAGAAGTGACCCCTGTGCATCGCCGGGTGTGACCCAAAAAGAAAAAAAAGAGAGAGAAAGGTACTAATGCCCATATCCAAGAAGCGCAACTGTCAAGCAGAATATTTTTTTTACTCTATACCTAGACATAGGACTAGGTATGGTAAACTGCATACCTTACATCCAGAAGACTTGGGTTCAATTCACAAGAACCACACTTTAAAAAAATACTTTGTCACATAACAATGAGTCTAACAATTATCATAAAAAATATCAAAGCACACAGGGGGAAAAAAATGATGCCAGAAGCAACCAGAGAGGAGCTAGAGATTACCTTCCAAGAAACAGAGCTAGCCAGATTTATCAATAACAATAAAAATCAGAGAAAACAAAATGTGATCTTTGGTATGATGAAAGAAAATCACTATCAATCTAGAACTCTGCACCTATAAAATATCTTTCAAGAATTAGAACAAAGTAATAACATTTTCAGACAAATGAAACCTAGGAGCTCACTATCAGGAAATGTCACTTTAAAAAAATTCTCTGGTGAATTTTAAGCAGAATAAAAATAATCTCAGATGGAAATCTAAGATGGAAATAAGAATGAAAAAGACATACTATACTAACAATTTTAACCATTTTTTGGTAGAAGTAGTAGCAGTAACTGTTGAAGGTTAAGGAAATAAAAATAGTGTTTACATTTAAGATGCAACAATTGTCATGTTCTGTTCAAAAGAAATATGTATTTTTTATCTAAAGGCTGAAAAATAAGAATAAAAAAATTCTAACTAAAGGAAAGCTGATGTCCCTAGTGATAGTAATATCAGAAGAGACATTTAGCCAAAAACATAGCTAAAGAAAAAAACAGCTGCTTCACAATATCAAAAGGATTGATTCGTTGAATAGACATAAAAATTGCAATTACTCTGTATACACCGAAAACTTCCAAACACATAAAGAAGACTTGGGCACAAATGCAAAAGAAAACAAACAAGTCCACATTCCAACAGGACCTTGTCCACCTTCAGTAGAGCAGCTCATTAAGGCAAGTGAACCCCTTCCTCAGGAAGAACCAGTACAGAAAAGAGAACTAAAACAACATGATTGGCAGGCCTAGCCTAGGGAATAGATATAGAAAAGATACCAACAACTGCAGAGTGTATATTCTCTTTAAGTACAGTGAGAATATTTACCAGAAGACTGATGATAAAATAGGCCATAATGGAAGTCTAACAAACTTTAAGGGATTGAAATACAGACAAGTTTCTCTGACTACAGAAATCAAAAATGTTTTGTTTGTTGAGATTTGTTTTGTTTTGTTTTGTTTAATTTTAGGCGGGGGGTCATGGGGAAAGAGGTACACCTGGCAGTGCTCTGGGCTTACACCTGGCTCTGTGCTCAGGGTTCAATCCTGGAGAAATCAAGGGACTCCATGGGGTACCAAGGATGGAACCCTGATCGCAGATGCCCTACTTGCTATGCTATCACTCCAGTCCCAAAAACAAAAAGAAAGTTTTGGAGGGGGATGTACCCAAGAAATGCTCAGGGGGTGGCTGGGGCCACTAAGCGATTCATTCCCCAAGAGTTCATTCTGGGGACAGCATTGCTGAAGGCCACCAGAGCAGTATCTGGCAGAGATGGGGTGAGATCAAATTTGGGGACTTGAACATGCAAACACAATTGCTTTTGAGTTGTCTCTCTGGCCCCCCAAAAAACCACTTTACAAAACATCGTTTATCTGTTTCTTAGAATTTAAATTGGAATATATAATTGAAGCATAAGGGATATATACATGCATATATATATATATAAATATAAACTTTTTGGCAGGTGAGACACATCCAGCAGTGTTCAAAGGCTGCTCCCAGCTCTGTGCTCATGGTTATTCCCAGCTGTTACTCTCAGTGGGCCATGTAGTCCTAAAGTTCAAACCCAGGTCTCCTGCATGCAATATGCCCCAGCCAATGAGCTACCTTCCAGCACCATATGAACTATTCTTAGGATTACAGTTTTATTTAATGAAAGCACATAAATTAGAACCAGCCAAAGGAAAAGATGTGTGAGACAATCTAGAACTAAAAAAATTTCAAGTTTTCTGTCTTCCACATCCTGTTACCCTCCTGGCATTGACCAGGCAACCATATTGCTACTGCAGAGCACTGCTAAGCCCAGAAGCTCATTCCAGTTTTGGTGGCCAAAGTTTTTGTTAAGGCGTCATTGCCTAGACTGACTCAGTTCATGGTCTGGGGGAGGGGCACTCAGTCTCCAACTGTCTCCTTCTCTGACATCAGTCTGATTTCACTTGGTCCCAACACCACCCTCTAATCTAACAAGGATGTTCATCTTTCTGATGTGACTCTGTCCCTGAGTCATTTGCTCTGAGGGACCGACCATAAATAATAGACACTCCTTGGGGCTGGAGCAATAGCATAGCAGGTAGGGCATTTGCCTTGCATGCAGCCGACCAGGGTTCAATTCCCAGCATCCCATATGGTCCCTTGAGAAACTCCAGGAGTGATTTTTGAGCACAGAGCCAGGAGTAACTCCTGTGCATCGCCGGGTGTGACCTAAAAAGCAAAATAATTATAATAATAATAATAATAATAATAGACACTCCCCCAAGAAATTCCAAAGATTTAAAGAAAGCTTTAGACCCTGGAGATCTAAGGCAGTATATTATGAGTTCGCAGTTTGTCCTGGGAATATGATTTTGAAAGCCAGTAGCAGGTGTGTGATTACTGAAGTCAGTCAGGGCACTGAATAACATTATCAAGGAAGCAAGTGTAGATAAAAAGGGACAAGAAATTTCAGAAAGAGTTCCAGGGAACCAGGGCAGCAGACGAAGAACAAGAAACACACATGGAAGGAGAGAAACTAGGAACCAGGAAAGTATAAGGAAGCATTTCTTGGTGGAAAAGGAGCGCAATTGTTTCTCACTGCTGACAGGTCAAGTCAGGTGAAAATGGGAGCTGAGAATTGAATTGAGACATATGGAAGGCACCAGTGGCCTTAACCAGAGCACAGTCATTGGGATCATAGCGACCTTGCTAAGATTTAGTAGATTTACTTGAATGACTGTTTCAGTATTACTAGATGTCCTTTAGACCATTTCCAGAGACTTAAGGAGCGATAGCACAGCGGGTAGGGCGTTTGCCTTGCAAGCGGCCAACATGGCCAACCTGAGTTCGATTCTTCTGCCCCTCTCAGAGAGCCCAGCAAGCTAGAGAGAGTATCTCGCCCACATGGCAACCTGTGACGTATTCAATATGCCAAACACAGTAACAACAAGTCTCACGATGGAGACGTTACTGGGCCCACTCGAGCAAATATCGATGAACAATGGGAGGACAGACAGTGCTTAAGGTTTTCTTTAAAAGTACTGTTCTTGATTTGGGTTATTAATCAGTTATGATTCTTTCACTTGAGAGAACTTCTGTACAACTCCTCATACACCATTCTAAAAGTCTTCCTTTTAGGCCAGTATTTTATGTCCACTTCCTGTTTCCTTCCGTCATGCCCCCAAATTATTCCCTGAACTCCAAGCAGGCTATAACATCCTCTCCCCAGCTCAATGAATGTTCTTATTCACATGCAGCCAAGTATGTGAATATATATACAAGTATACATACAAGTAATACTTAGAAGGAGGTTTATATCCCTAAAATTTTTGTTTCACAAAAGAAAACTAATGTGATAAACATCATCTTAAGAGATTAAGAAATAGGCTATATTCTAAAGGAAATAAACAGAGTTGCAAAATAAAAAAAAAAAGAAATTAAGACAAGTGGGATCAGAGTGGGTAAAGTGGGTAAAGCACTTGCCTTGTATATGGCTAACCCCGGTTCAACCCCTGGCACTACATATGGTCCCCTGACCCTCACTAGAAGTGATCCCTCAGCACAGACCCAGGAGTAAGCCCTGAGCTTACCAGGTGTGGTTCAAAAAAAATAATAAAATTTAGTAACAACAGTAACAACAATACTGCCCTACACTCAAAATAGTCAGATTTTTATTAGAATGGTCCAAAAATATTGAAGGGATTTAAGAGTTCCAGATTTTAATATGAAAGTGAAATTATTTAAGTTATTCCTAATGGGAAGCTATTTTTTGTAATCAGCAAAAAATATTTCAAATTTTGCTCATACAAAGTAAGTTATCAGTAAACACTAAGTGGTCTGACTGACTTTTAAAAAAGAAAAGAAGAAAACTGTATGACAAACAATGGGATTATTCAGATCTAATTTCATATTTTATCAAGTTTTTCATTTCTGTTGACCAAGCTTATAATTGTAGGAAAGTTTTAATTCTATTAAAAGCTAGGAGTCAAGCAATTTGAAGTAGCACAGATAAAACTGTACAAAGTGTACAGTTATTTATAACACTGTAAAAAATGTGCTCAGCTCATCTCCTGTGCATAGAATCCATATTTTACTGTTTTTTGTTTTCATGCCACACTGGACTGTGCTCAGGGCTAACTCCTGGCTCTGTGCTCAGGGTTAACTTCTGTCAGGGTTCAGGGGACAAGGTGGGGTGCTGAGGATCAAACCTGTGTCAACCATGTGCAAGGTAAACATCCTGTCTGCTACACTATCTCTCCACTCCCACAATCCACATTTTTAAATCCTCTTTGCAGGCAATAAAATAAATGTATCTCAGAGGCTGTAGATAATAGTGAACAAAATATTGTATCATTTTCAATGTGAAATAAAAACTAGAATGTACAGGGGGAAATGTAAATGAAAAGAATGGAGAAATGAAATTATAAAGAGCAGAAAATAATAGAAAACTAAAACTCTACCACCTTGGACATTTTAGTAGTGGTAAAGGAGCAGTAACTATGCTTATCCAAACTATTAAAGTTAACACTAATGTAACCATGTTACTTAAACTATCATAAATAAATAAATAAATATATTACAATGGAATACTGTGCAGCTGTTTGAAACAATGAAATCATGAAATTTGCATATACATGGATGGACATGGAGAGTATCATGCTAAGTGAAATTAGTTAGAAAGAGAGAAACAGACATAGAATGACTGCACTAATTTGTGGAATATAAAGTAACCTAATAGGAGACTAACACCTAAGGACAGTAGAGATAAAGGCCAGGAGGATTGCACCACCGCTTGGAAGCCAGCCTCACATGCTGGGTGAAAAGGTAGCCAGGACAGAGAAGTAAAAGATGGTTGAAAGGATCACTCAGAACGGAAGGTGCGTGCTGAAAGTAGAGTATGGGTCAAACATGATGGCCTCTTAGTACCTGTATTGCAAACCATAAAACCCAAAAGGGGAGAGAGAGAGAGAGAGAGAGAGAGAGAGAGAGAGAGAGAGAGTAAAAGGGTATGTGCCTGCCACAGAGGCAAGGGGTGGGAAGGGGTGAAGGTGTTGGGAGGAACACAGGGAACAATGGTGGTAGACAATGGGCACTGGTGGAGGGATGGGTCCTCCATCATTGTATGACTGAAACGTAATCATGAAAGTTTGTAAGTCTGTAACTGTATCCCACAGTGATTCAATAAAATAAAAGTATTATTTTTTAAAGAAAAAAATATATAGGGATCAAGAAAACCAATAACTTACTATTCAAAAAAGTTGCATTTTTTAAAAATTTAACATGCGTAAAACCAAGGGGAGTAGGGAAAGACAAGATACTAGTATCCAATATTGGGAATAAAAGTAGAGATCATTATAAATCCTGAAGATATTAAAAGGGAAGTAAGAGAGCGCTAATGCCAGAGAGGTCTTTTACAGCAGGTATAACCTAAAATTTCAAGGAAATGAATAAATTCTTTAAGATGATATATTTACCAAAACTGGCTCTTCTCTAAAACTAATTATGGTGATAGCCAGTTTTTCTTAGAAAAACAAAAGACACTCAAAACACATAGATTTACATAATTGAAGACCTAAAAGAAAAAAAAATTTTAAGGGAAATATTTTTGTCCTCTAAATCCAAAGGAGTGTCTCTCCCTCTCAAATGCTCTGTTTTCTCCCTCTAAATTCAGCCACAGACATGGGTCTCTACCTTCAATTCACATATTTCCCACTATCACCACCATCCCTACACACACACACACACACACACACACACACACACACACACACACCACTACCCTTCTCCATCTCTCTCTTCCAGGCAAGGCTCAGTAATCCTGGTCTCCTCAGTCACAGCCTATAACCCAGTTGTTGTAAGTATGACTGCTTAGGGGAGGGTATTAAATGGGGATTCGGTGGTAGAGTATGTCTTTCTGGTGTGAGGTCCTGTGTTCTCTCCCCATCATCAAAAAAGAAAATAAGTGTAATTTTCCATGGCATAAGATTGAGCAAGAGGAAAATTGTTCCATTTTATCTGGAAAATGAAATGCATAGAAATACCCAAAGTTTGGGGCTGCAGCAATAGTCCAACAGGAAGGGTGTTTGCCTTGCACACACCTGACCCAGGTTTGATCCCTAGCATCCCTTCTGGTCTCCTGAGCACCACCAGGAATAATTTCTGAGTGCAGAGCCAGGAGTAAACTCTGAGAATCTCTGGGTGTGACCAAAAAAAAAAAAAATACCCAAGCTTTGATAATACTTTCCTCAGAACTACCCATATGCAAAAGTGATTTTTTATCACTCACACCTCTTACTTTTTCCAACAATTAATGATATTAAGAAAGAGTACACAGTGCAATTAATGGAGACTATTCTCCCTCTTTCTTCAACATTGCCTCCCACATTTAATCTGGAACTGGTATATTTTTAATTTTCAGGAAAAAAAATTAATATTCAATACCCACAGCCCTCCCTTAAGACCCGTCCACTCTTTCTCCTCTCCCACCTTCTTCCCCTTGTAGCATTTGTTTTCTTGTCAGTATCCACTACTTTTTTCCCCTCCGCTCATCAATTTTATTTATTTATATTGCACACTTAGGTGCTGTTATCCACTATTTCTTTCTCCTTCTGATTTATTTTACTTCACATTATCCCTTCAATTTCCTTCCACTCTGCAGTCAATGGCAAGTTTTCATTTTTTTAATAGCTGAATCTTATTCCATTGTCTATACATGACACATCTCCTTTAGGTAATCACATTTCAACAAGACACACTAGTTGTTCTCATAACTTAGCAACTATAAATAATGCTGTAATAACCCTGGGGTGGGTATAACTTACTGAGTTAATGATTTCATATTCTTTGGATAGACACCCACAGGTGGGATTGTTGGATTGTATGGCAGTTCTAATTTTAGACCTGAAGGTACTTTTACTGGAAAGGACATTCAAACAAAACCCAGGAGGAAACAAGTATCCCTTCCTCGCCACCAATTCGAATCTATTTATCTACCTCTTTTTCTCTCCATAGGACCTAGGAGTCTACAATATCAGTAAAACTGCCATTCTAGGACTCACCAAAACCCTGGCCAAGGAATTGGCACCAAAGAACATCCGTGTGAACTGCATAGTACCAGGACTCATCAAGACAGAATTTAGCCAAATTGTGAGACTCAAAGAAAGTTCCTGAACCCATACTCATACCCATCCCCTATCCCCACCTTGTCCCTGGAAAGACCCTGCTAAAGAGACCTAAACTCCTTAATCTGGAGTCGCAGTCTGAACCCCATCCCTCCTAGACTCTTATCCACAACTTTGGGATTTAGCAACCTCTGCTCAATAGAGGGAAGAACGGGGGTAAGTTCTCTGTGGGAAGGTTCTCCCATCTGCCTCACCTTTAAACAGGGTCACGCCACCTAAGGGTCAGGCCCATGGGATATGGCTGCCAGGGAAGTGGCTGAGTAGCACTGACTATTGGTCTGTCCTTTAGCTCTCTGATATGCCTGCCATTTGGAACACAGTAAAAGAAAAAGGAATCCAGAGGTAGGTTGTGGGCAAGGTGGTGTCCTTCATAGATCTGGAGTAACCTGACTTCAAATATCCCCTGGTTACCCTTTTATTTCTTCCCCTTTCTGAGCTCTGTTGGTTCCCCAGGGCTGTGATCAAAACCAAAGACCATCTCCATCCATTGCTCTTCCCTCATTGCCACAAGAGTCATGACTTCACATCACCATACAGGGGCCCGGGATAAGGAATAGAACGTCTTTTTTTTTTTTTTTTTTTTGCTTTTTGGGTCACACTCAGCCGATGCTGAGGGGTTACTCCTGGTTCTGCTTGAGGGACCATATGGGATGCTGGGAATTGAACCCTGGTCGGCCACATGCAAGGCAAACGCCCTACCTGCTGTGCTATTGCTCCAGCCCAGGAATAGAAGGTCTTATCTCAGTATCTTCTTCCCATACAGAGTGGGGGTGCCCGAGGACTGTTCAGGACTCGTGTCCTTCCTCTGCTCCCCCGACGCTGGCTATATCTCAGGCGAGATGATCGCTGTGGCTGGCTTCTCCCCGCACCTCTGAGGGTGTGAACTTAAAGTTCAGGCTGCCCTCTCGAAGTAGAAGACCCATGAGGCCATCCTGTTGGAACAATTGTATTAATGATGATCCTCTAATTTCACACTGTAAGTTCAAAATCATCAGAATATGAAATAATCAAGAACATCCAAAAATAAAACTTAGAGCATAGAACTATCAATTAGTGTTTTCACTTGTCATACCCCCTTCCGCAATCTACACTGTGATTAATGTTGCTACAAGGATCTCTGGCCAAGTATCTGATCACCAGGGGATCAAAAACCTCAGGTATTAAAGTCTAGGTCAATGTTCTTCAGCATTTTTACACCTGGCCTGGCACTTGTCTACACACTGGTCCACAGACCGGCAGTTGGTTGTAACCTCTGTGACAGAACATTGGTTTTCCACCTTTGTATACCTGCAGACCATTTGTCACCCTTGATCTAGGCTATCCCATTGGTGAGCAACCTAGAACAAATACTGACCAAGGCTGAAGGGAAAGAAGAAAGGGGTGAGGTGGCATGGTGCCGCCAGCAGGTCAATCTGTACCTGTGAGGCAAGTGCATCAGCAGCCTGATGGCGCCTTCAGACTTCCAGATACCCCAAAATTGCTGCTGTGCCTTTGGCCAGACCCCAAAAACTTTAGGAAAAGTTTACCAAGAAAGTAAATGGTCAAAAGTTAGGTATGTGGGAGACACACCCACAAACCACCTCCGGCTCAGCTATATAATTGGAGGCATGGCCTCTCTGGTTCCTGGTCGAACTGCTTAATGGCCATGATTCCAAAGACTCAGAAATAAATCTTGAAACCCAGCGGCTTTTGGCAGAAATGCGTCCAGTCCCTGCAGTAGGTTACCGGCACTGGGCCAACCCAGGTGGGAATAGGTTTCGTGCCTTGGCCTGTTCCCCCTGGCTGCCTGGTGGCCACCATCTGCCAGAGGCCATTGGACAGTCAGATTTGGGCCCGCAGTGTCAGACACGCCTCACGGGATGGGGGTGGAGCTGGGCCTTTCCTCCCCACCCCAATGAGACTCCAAGTCACCACCCACCAACAGCCTCTCTGGCTCCTGATCAAGCTGCTTAACGGCCATGATCCCAGAGACTCAGAAACAAATCTCAAAAACCCAGTGGCTTTGGGCAAAAATGCGTCTGGACCCTGCAGTTGGTTACTGTTGCCAGGCCACCCCAGAGGGGAAAGGGTGCTGTCCCTCCACCTGCTCCCCCTTGGAGGCTCGGTGACTACCATCTGCCAGAGGCCATTGGACAGTCAGGTTTGGGCCCGCAGTAACAAGACACACGGGGTCTCACGGGATGGGGCTGGAGCTGGCCCTTTCCTCCCTGTCCCAAGGAGACCCCAAGTCGCCATCCATGAATGGCTTTTCTGGCTCCTGAGTAAGCTGCTTAACAGCCATGATCCTAGAGACTCACAACCAAATCTCGAAACCCAGCATCTTTTGGCAGAAATGCATGCAGTCCCTGCAGTGGGTTACTGGTGCTGGGCCGACCCAGGTGGGAATACGTTTCATGCATTGCATAGTCCTGGCTCATGCACTCAGGAATTACTCCTGGCGGTGCTCAGGGGATCATATGGGATGCTGGGAATCAAGGCAAATGCCCTACCTGCTCTGCTATTGATCCAGTCCCAAAAATCATTTTTAAGTGAAAGTTTGCATAATTTTAAAATATGCCGGTTGCAGGATATAAGTAGGGGTCAAGGAGATAGCAGAGGGTTAAAAAACCATACGTTGCATGTTCCCAATTCCAGTTTGATCCCCAGCACCACATGTCCCCCCAAGCATTTCCTGGCACTGGGCTGATCCAGGTGGTCCCCAGCACCTTGGGACTTGAGCAACACTGCACAATCAGGCCCTAACACTGAGCAGCTGGCCCATTTGACTTCCCCATCTCTGCAAGACACTATCCAAGAAAACAACCCCTTCTTGCTCCACTCAGCATACTGGTAGATCTGCAGCTGAAGAGCTGGAAGAGATTGAAAATAGCCACCAGGACTTCAAAATAATCAAAAGAATTTTACCAGGAGCTCACCTGTGAGCCACGGAGTACAACTCTCCTATAGCATGCCCAGCTGGTGCACAAGAAACCATACATGTACCTTGTGTAAACACACAAAAAAGGACGGGCAAGGGGAAGGCAGCAGCTTATCTCTCCCGCCGCCCACGTTCGGTAGTCTCAGGCCATTTCCCCACTCCAGGGAGGTCGATGGCGATGGTCAGGCGAAGGAAGGAAAAGAGGGCCAGGCTGGTTGGTCTTAGCAGCAATTTATTACATGGAAGAAATGTATGTCATGGAGGCCTCAGGAGTCCTCAAGCACGTGCACCCCCTTGTTCTCTCAGCTTCTGTCCTCAGCCCCATCTTCCCAGGTTCTCTGACGCACTAGAGAGCCCCGAAAATCCCCTTATATAGATCATAGTACCTCTGAAGGGCGCAATATAGTAATGTCATCAAAAGGAGTTACAGAAAGAACACTGAGGTGGCAAACCATACATTGTTTCTTTACATCCACATTGTTTCTTTACATTTGCAGGCCAGTAATCCTGGCCTCACCTTTTACAAACTACAAGCACTTGGATTAGCACATCAAAGACCAGTCTGCTAGAGCTTGGAGTCTACATCTCAAAGATCAGCCTGCCTGGAGCCAGGCATCTACATCTCAAAGATCAGGCCTGGCTTAGCACCTGGGATCTGCTACCTAAGACCAGCTAGGTTCCTGTGAGATAAGGGAAACTGCCTCAATATACTGAAATCATTTACTGAAGGCAGTTTGAAGGGGAGAAAAGCAGGTAGGGCATTTGTCTTGCACGCAGTCAATCCATGTGTGATCTCCGGCACCCATATACATATACGTCTCCTGAGTCCACAAGGAGTGATTTCTGAGTGCAGAGCCAGGAATAAGCCTTGAATGCTGCTGGATGTGGCCACCAGTTCCCGCATTCTGCCCCCCCCCCCACCTCCCCTGCGTGCACACACGCACAAGAGAGATTTCAATGAATAGACCTAAAGAAAACAAAGAGACTCTAATCACCTGTTCTGACTTGTGAAATTAAGAGAAAACATAAAATTTTAAGAATCCCCTCTCCAAGAAGGAATGTAAAGTATGGAGTAGATGCACTCATATAAAAGATCTGAGCAAACCTCAAAATCCCTAGTCAGACTAGTGAAGTCAGCCAATAAATAAATAAGGAAAAAATATCTCATTTGAATGAAAATACAGCATCCAAAAATTCAAGGACTCAAAAAATCAAGGAATTAAAAAACTAAGGACAACAGCATCAAAAGAACATCATAATATATCAGCAACCAAGTTGCAAAGAAAAGGAGATCCAAAAGTTGCCTGATGACTAATTCAAATAATTCTTTTTAAAGAAGCTCAGAGAGCTAAAAGAGAACAAAGATAGACATCTTAATTAAATCCAGAAGACAGAACATGAATAAAGTTCAACCGAGATAGAAATCATTTAAAAGAACCAATCAGAAAATGTGGAAGAGATGAATATTTAAAAATGAAATAAAATGCACTAGAGAATGTCAACATCAGATTTGTTCAACCATAAAAAATATTCATAAGGCAAAAAATAGGTCATTTGCAATTTCCCAATCAGAAAGAAAAAAATTAAAGGAAAAAAGCACCATGAATTACGGGCATCATCAAAAAAAAAAACCTACATATTCATTATAAAAAACCCAGAAGGAGAACAGAGAATGAGGAAGAATGTTTATGTAAATAAATAAAAATTAGCTTAAAAAAACTTGGGAAATATATGACCATTCTGGAACATGAAATTTACTGTACAGGTTGAAGTCAAAAAGAACTTTACCAATATAAAATATGGTAGTACAGTCAAAGGTCAATTATAAGAATTTACAAAACAATTTTTATTCAAAAGAAACTCATCACATATCAGTGAAACCACCATCAAACTAAGAACACACTTATTTCTCAACAGAAACCTTGCAAACCAGAAGACAGTGAGATGTTCCACGTGCTGAAAGAAAAAAAAAATACCAACCAAAAGTAATTTACCTAGCAAAGCTGTTATTCTGAAATAAAAGGGATATAAAAGTTTTTCAGACAAAATATAAGTTATGGGGGCTGGAGAGATAGCACAGCGGGTAGGGCTTTTGCCTTGCACGCAGCCAACCCGGGTTCGATTCCCAGCATCCCATATGGTCCCCTGAGCACCGCCAGGAGTAACTCCTGAGTGCAGAGCCAGGAGAACCCCTGTGCACCGCCAGGTGTGACCCAAAAAGCAAAACAAAATAATAATAAGTTATCTCATCGTCACAATACCTATCTTACAAAATATGCTAAAAGAGTTCTTTATGCTGACATAAAAAGGTATGAAAAACTAAAACCACTGCTTAAGAAAAGTATATAATCAAATTCAGAATATTTTAAAAAATAATATTTTAATATAGTACGATGGTTTATAAATCACTTAACTCTAAAGACCAAGGGTTGTTGGACAAAAGTATTAGAATATAATTATATCTGAATAAACTGTTAACAGATACACAATATTAAAAGATAAACTGAGGAGCTGGAACAATAAATAGTACAGTGGGTAGGGTGCTTGCCTTGTATGCCTTGTATGCAGCCTACCCAGGTTCAATCCCAACACCTCAGATGGTTCCCTGAGCCCTGACTGTAGTGATCCTGGAACGCCCTGACTGTAGTGATCCTGGAACGCAGAGTCAGGAGTAAGCCCGGACCACTACCCAGTATGGCCCAAAGATAGAGAGAAAAATTCTTTTTAAAGGGAAAGGAGGGATTATACAGCAAGTAGGGCATTCACCTTGCATGCAGCCAACTGGGGTTTGATCCCACATGGTTCCCTTAGCACTGCCAGGAGTGATTCCTAGTGCACAACTAGGAGTAACCCCTGAGCATCACTGGGTGTAACACAAGAACAAACAAAAGATATAAGTTGTGACATTAAAATTATGAAATATGATGGAGGAAGAGCTATGTCACTAGTACAGGGTTAAGGTACTTACCTTGCACACAACTGACCTGGGTTTGACTCCCAGAACTGAGTAGGGTCCCTGGAGTCAGCCAAGAGTGATCCCTGGGTGCAGAGTCAAGGAGTGAGACCTGAGTACAACCCAGAGTAGTCCCCCAAAAACAAAAACAAAAGCAATTGATAACGAAGCATAAAAGTAGGATTTTTTGTTTCTTTTTATAGAACTTTAAGTTGTTAGCGGCTTAAAATAGACTGTTAATGGGAATCACAAAACAAGAACCGAAGGCAGATGTATGAAAGATAAATAAAATTTTAAAAGATAAAAAAATTAAAGTATACCCTAAAGACACTAATCAAACTATAAAGGAAGATTACAAGAGATGAAGAAAGGGTAAAAAGGAACACAAAAGAGCTATATCATTCCTATAAATAATTATTTTAAACTGACTAAATTAGATCAAAAGGTAGAATTGTTGAATAGATTAAAACACATATATGTGACTAAAGAATATGCTACTTACATGAGATTTGTTAATAGCTTTAGGCATACACATAAACTGATAATAATGGCATGGGAAAAAATTCCATATAAATTTTACCAATAAGAGCAGAGATAGCTATACTTATAACAGACAAGCAAACAGACTTTAGTGTAAAAACTGTAACAAAAAACAGCCTTACATAGTATCTATCTTCATTGTCTACGCACCAACATCTAATTATGATGACGGAGAAATTGAGAAGTTCTACATGGAGCTGGAGACGTTCTATAAAGAAGACCACACCTTCTACAAGATCATTGTGGGTGATTTTAATGCCAAGATAGGACCGAGAAGATCAGCTGAAGAACTTCACATCGGGACCCATGGCCTAGAATGGAACGAACAGGGTGAGAGACTGTCTGAGTTCATCATGTCGACCAAGACCATCCATGGTAACTCACAGTTCCAGAAGGCCGAATCTAAACTTTGGACCTGGGAGTCTCCCGGTGGACGATTCCACAACGAAATAAACCACATCATATTCAATTGACGGTTTTGCCTGACCAATGTCGCTGTTGTCCCAAAATTCTGAACGGGATCGGACCACCGTCTCCTTCGTGCAAAATTCTACTTCACAGAGCGGGGAGAAAGGGCTGCAAAGTTTAAAAAGAGAACTTTCAGAACGACCACCTACTGGGAGCTCTTTGGCACTATTGTGGCAACATGGGAAGATGCCACTGATGACAACATTGACGAGGAATACGATCGACTGGTTCAGCACCTCCATGATTGTGCAAGGAACGCCAAGAGAGAGATAGCCACAAAAAAACCGCCTGTCTTCGAAAACTCTTGAGCTTATTCGCCAATGTGGTTTGGCGCATGCCTCAGGCAACCTCAAGCAAACGTCCAAGCTTGCAAAGCAGTGCAGAGATGCGATCAAGGAAGAGAGAAGAGCAGAAGTGCTGGTAGATGCAGCAGAAGCCGGGAAAAGTATTCGTAACGCCCGCTTGTCCTTCGCCAACTACAAGACCAAGATGACTGCCCTCCGAATCAGGGACGCTGTCTCGTTTGCCAAGCTGTCAAAAATCAGATGGGCTGGTCACGACGTAATGAGATTTAAAGATGACCGCTGGACTAGAGCTGTTACCGACTGGATTCCACGGGATGTCAAAAGACCGTGTGGCCGCCCACCTACCAGATGGTCAGACTTCTTCATCAAGATCATGAATGATCAGTTTGAGGCTTTTCGTGTTCCTAGAGTGAACAGACGCCATTGGGCTACACTAGTATGCGACAGGGACAAATGGAGACATTACTGGCGCCGCTCGAGCAAATCGCAGATTAACTGGAAGTCAAGTGATCAAGTGATCAAGTGACATAGTAATAAAGAGATTCAATTAAGCAATTCATTGATGAATATAACAACTGTAAATATATATGCACTTAACAGAAGAACATATCATGCAAATGTTAACAAATCTGAAGGGAAAAGTAGAAATGCAACAATAGTAGGGGACTTCAATACTGCACTTTCCAGAGTGAATAAACCACCCAGACATCAAATCAGTTAAGTAACACTGGGCTTCAAATAGATTTATCGATATACCAAACATCCCACCCCAAAATAGCAGAACACACATTCTTCTTAAGCATACAAAATGTATCATCAGGTATAGATCAGTAATATATTATAAAATCATGGATACATTATATTATAAAATGAATAGAAAAAATTTTAAATTTTTGAATCATATTCAGTATCTTTTCTGACCACAATTGTATGAAATGAGAAATTCGTAATAGGAAGAAAGCTATAAAAATTTACAAATAAATGAAAGTTAAGCAACACAATTCTGAAGAACCAATGAGTCTAAAAGAAATTAAAGGGGCTTTCAAGCTTGATCCTGTAGCCTCGACACCACACCAACCTCCACCATCTCAGCAAGCCAGTTCCACATCTCAGACCCTCTCTTATTCCTCCAACCTTCCAGGACCAATTCCACATTCCCTGAACCATGTGGCTGAACAGCTCTATTCAACACACCTCACACTGCACATACTTTACCTCCTCTTACTGTGTAAGACCAAAGGAAGGAAAAAAACAACACCCAGCTCAATCTTTCAGAGACTCCCAGGGGAGCTAACTACAAAGATTCACCCTCAGCACAAACATGAGAACAGCACAGTATGGGACAGATGTACAGAAGCCCACCAAGATCAATGAGTGAAAATAATGATTCAGGAGGCTCTACCAGTACTAACCAGCTCTGCCAAATCTTAGAGAATGACCTTAGTGACACCATGTTGAAGATGTTTAAAGAGCTTAAAGAAACAATGACACTGGTAGTCAGCAAAGCTTGAGAAAGTATGAGAAGGAAATGAGAAAACTACACTCAGAAGTAACTGAAATGAAGAGTACGGTAGGTGAAATTTTAACAACTCAAAAGAAGCTCTGAGCATCAGGATAACAGTGGCTGAAGAAAAGATCAACAAACCCTAAGAAGAGATGCAGGAAACCTCTAAAAAACAAAACTTAAGATGCTACAACTGGTTAAAGAAACCATAGTACTTCTACACAACAGAAGAGTATGCAGCAGTTAGGAAAATGAAGTCATGAAATTCGCTTATAAATGGATGAACATGGAGAGTATCATGCTGAATGAAATAACTCAGGAGGAGAAGGACATAAAATGATTGCACTTATTTGTGGAATAAATAATAATAATAATACAAGACCAATACCCAAGGACAGTAGAAACAAGGGCAAGGAAGATTAGCCCACAGTTGGAAACCTGCCTCAAGTGCTGGGGGAGAAGGCAATTGAGATAGAGAAAGGATCATTATGACAAAGATAGTTGGAAATGATCACTCTGGATAGAAACTGCGTGCTGAAAATAGGCAAAGGAACAAACATGATAACCTCTCAGTATCTATGTTTCAGACCATAGTGCCCAGAAGGAAAGGGGGGGAGAGAGAGAGAAAGAGAGAGAGAGAGAGAGAGAGAGAGAGAGAGAGAGAGAGAGAGAAGAGAAGGAAAGTGCCTGCCATAGAGCCACAGAGGCAGGCTTGGGAGGGAAGGGTGGCAGGAGGGAAACTGGGATCATTGGTGATGGGAAATGGACATTGGTGGAAGGAGGGGTGTTAGATTATTGTATGACTGAAACCCAATCACAAATAGCTTTGTAACTGTGTATCTCACAGTAACTTAATTTAAAAAATAAATGTTTTCAATAAAAATACATAAAATGGGGAGAAAAATGAAATTTTAAAAAACAAATTAACAGAACACCAGAGCATCATGAAATGACTTCAAGAGCAACAATATAAGACTCACTCACGTCCCTGAAGACTAGGAAAACAAACGAACAACAACAACAACAACAACAAAAAACAAAAACAAAAATACAGTCTTTTGGCAGTTTCTTTTGCTTATTTGTTTTTGTTTTGGGGCCACACCCAGAGATGCTCAGGGATTCTCCTGTCTTTATATTCAGGAATCACTCCTAGCAGTGCTTGGTGGACCTTATGGAATGTCGCAGATCAAACCAAGGTTGGCCACATGCAACAAGCACCCTAGCTGCTGTGCTATCTCTCCAGTCCCATATTCTGACATTTTACAAAATTAATTTTCCCAGAAATTTTCACAATTATTTGTCCTTTAAACACCCAGTATTGAAAGAGACCAGTGCAATGAGCCCCATTTGCTGTATCATGTGCAAATGGTTCATGCTTGAGCTTCTTTCTCTTGAGGTAGCTTAAATCACACAATATTACTGAATGATCTCACTCATGTGTGGTATTTAGAGAAACAATATGAGATAATGGAAGGTGTCAAATGATTGCAAACTCTTGACCCAGGATTATAGATCTGAGAGTGCCAATAAAGGGGGAGGAGAAAGAATGGGGACAGGGAATGATGAGATGAACTAGATATAACATAAGGACATCTGCGGAGGGTCTTGGGCACTTCGGGGTTGGACAGGTGAGGTAAACTATGTACATCAAAACCATAAGCATCATATAATCATGTGACCCAAACTACAATAATTTTTAATGAATTTGCTAAGGAGCCAATGTGAAGGATGGAAGGGTATCTTGAGACATTGATGGAGGGATGCTGGCAATGATATGGAGTGAGAACATTATATCCCTGAAACTCTATTATGAACTGTCTTGTAAATTTACAGTCTCATGCCCTAATAGAAATTGGAAAAAATAAATATATAATAAAATAAAAACTAAATAAATAAGTAAAATAGCAGAATATTCAAGACACTAGAGAGCCAGGGATGTAGCTCAGTCGTACTTGCATTGCATGTGTGAGGCCCTGAGTGTGATCCCCAGGACCACAATAAATCAGTCATAGAAAAGACAATTAGAGGCGACACTTAGCCTTCAATAACTGACCGATAACTCTCAGCTTCTTCCATCCTTTTCCAGAGCATTCATCTAGCTTCTTATCCCCCCTCTGTCTGGAGATGAATGCTTTCCCTGTCCCCAGAAGGCCATCAAAGAATGAACCAATGAGCAACAGCACCTCCCCCTCTGTCTATCAGATCATCTTCCCACTGTGCTGCCGGTGGGGTGGCCAGGAGGTCTGGTTCACAACCCCATCTCTTCATCTTCTTTCTTAGAACCCACTGTTCCTGGGGCTGGAGCAATAGCACAGTGGGTAGGGTGTTTGCCTGGCACGTGGCGCACCGGATTTGATTTCCAGCATCCCAGATGGTTCCCTGAGCACTGCCAGGAGTTATTCCTTAGTGCAGAGCCAAGAGTAACCCCTGTGCATTGCCAGGTGTGACCCCAAATTAAAATAGTAATAATAAATAAATCCACTGTTCCTGCTTGGGTTTCCCAGGAAGCAGACTCTGAGTTGGAACAAATATGTCAGGGATGTCTGACGGCATTTTTTTGCCTTTGATGCCCATGACAGGGATGAGCAGGTCACAGCGGGCAAGGCAAAAAAGGAAGTCCGATGTCAAGGAAAAGTCTATGGACACTTCAGTGTCCACAGACTGAAGGGACACGTGAGGTGGACCTGACCCTCAGTTCCCTCCAGAGTTGGAATGAGATGGGTGGGCTCAGAAAACTGGATGTTGGCTGCTGGGAAGGGCCTGACCTTGGGCCCTGCAGCTCTTTCAGCACCCCTGAAGTGTCTGATTGTTGAAGGTTTTCTTCCAGAAGCAGAAATAAAATCTTCTGGGGTAATAAGTCCTCCAATCCTACAAGTGACCCAGGCAGTAAATGTCAGCAAAAATCATGTAATCCAGCCACTGAACCTAGACATACTTATTACATAAGTCCTTAGGTGATATTTGTCCACATGAGAAAGGTCCAAGGACAGTGTGTTCTGTCCCTGCTCGTTCTCAGGAACAGGGCGACCTGTGACATCAGCGAACCTGGGCCCTCACAGCTATCAGAATCACCCCCAGCAGTGGCTTTATGACTCAGTCCTATGGCAGTTGGCAGGATGCCTCAGTTTCTCACTGCATGGGCTCTCCTTAGGTCTACTTAAGTGTCTACAAAACAAATGGTTGGCTTCCCTCAGAGCAGGTGGCCCGAGAGGGCAAGAAAGAGAACACTTAATTCCATTCAAGTTTTCATCTCAGACATCACAAGCCATCACTTCTGCCACAACCTATGCTTTACTTTTTGTTATTGTTTTTTTTATTAATTTTTTTTCTGGAATTGCAGTGAGATACACTGTGGGGGGCCCGCATAACCACTCTCCGGCCCTCGGAGGTGGCCCTAGGATCCGTAGGTGCCGGGAAGGACCAACCGAATGAACACAAGACACAAGAGACAGAGCACAGTTTAGAAACAGAGAGAAAAAGGGACAGACTTTATTGGGGGCAATCAGGGTATATATCCATTAGTGAGGCAGCTACACTAAAGGTCGTGCCCATATATCGTTAGGAAGGTTTGTTTTTACATATCATGCATTACAAGGTTTATGTGTATCTCGTACCAGACACGAGGTGATTACACAAAGGGCCATGTCCATATGATTTATAAAATTTACATGCATCACGTACCAGACACGAAATAGTTACTTCTTGTTATTACTGACAGCCATGACAGATGTTCTCTCAGGATATCCATACATCAAGATAACCATACATAGCACTGGCTTTGCCTGTTGCAGGGTCACGTAGGTCAAGACGACCATACATAGCACAGGCTATGCCTGCTTCGGGGTCATAGGTCAGGATGACCATACCTAGCACAGGCAATTAGGCCTTGGTCAGTTAAAGGGCCAGCTTCCCACAATACACAGTTACAAAGTTGTTCATGATTGGATTTCAATCATACAATGTTCCAACATCCATCCCTTCACCAGTGTATATTTCCCACCACCAATTCTCTCTCTCTCTCTCTCTCTCTCTCTCTCTCTTTCCCTGTGCCTGTGTCTCTCTTTCTCTCTGTCTCTCTCTTTCTCCCTCTCTCTCCTATAG
Organism: Sorex fumeus; assembly: GCF_029834395.1. NCBI lineage: Eukaryota > Metazoa > Chordata > Mammalia > Eulipotyphla > Soricidae > Sorex > Sorex fumeus. Next base: position 71,563,876 of record NW_026606155.1, on the reverse strand, counting down.
CCTATGCTTTAAAAATAAGTTATTTAAAAATGGCCTACACTTAAGGTGAAGGGAAATGAGCTCCACCTTTTCCAGGAAGTGGTATCACACTTCCTTAGTATGATTGAAGACATTTTTATCTAATCAAATATTTACATCTAATAATTGAGACACATTCTCAAACTAATAATATAGAGAGGAGGTATTTTCCAAATACTGAGAGTGTTTCCCAGCTACCTCTTAGGAAGAGAGTAGACTAAAGAAGTCAAGTAACAGGGTCGGAGCAATAGCACAGCAGGTAGAGCATTTGCCTTGCACGTGGCCGACCTGGGTTGGATCCCTGGCATCACAAACGGTCCCCCAAGCACCGCCAGGAGTAATTCCTGAGTGCAGAGCCAGGAGTAACTCCTGAGCATCACCGGGTGTGACCCAAAAAGCTGTCACTGTCACTGTCACTGTCCTCCCATTGTTCATCGATTTTGCTCGAGGGGGCTCAGTAACGTCTCCATTTTGAGACTTGTTGTTACTTCGCTGTTACACGGTAACAAGTCTCAAAATGGAGACATTGCTAAACCCAAAAAGCAAAAAAAAAAAAAATCAAGTAAACAGAAATTTTTGATTTTTCTCTGCTTTTTAATAAGAAGAATGTTTTGGTCATGCTTTGGTGACTTTTTTTTAAAAAAATACTGAAATTTTATTGGCTACTGGAAACATGGCAACAAGAAATAAAACAGATTGCCAGATGTTCACAAAGATTCTAATTTTCTACAGACTTCTGATTGTTTCTCCTGTCCTTCCCACCCAACTATGCCAGAGGGAATAAGTGATAATTGCTAAGAGCTTCTTGGAGGAGTCATTGTTTTCCTAGTAGGTAAAATGAGTCACTATGGCTGTGCTTTATGGAGAAGTGAAAGGTTGGGGAAAAACATTAGCACCATTAGTCTGTTTCCTCCATCCTGGTTCTTCATCCACAATTTCATTTATGTGGAAATCATCTTATTAGCTCTGATGGCTTGATTACAGGCTCTGGCTGGGGCACAGACATCCCAGGGGGAGTGTCCAGACAGAACTGAAGGTTTTATGCCTTCATCCCATCCCTAGAGATTATGTGTCCCACAAACACCACATTTTCCAGCATCCAGGATTCACCCTGGCATCTCCAGAGTAGGGGAGCCTTGTGAGAGGACCTGTCACTATCCAGGCAGAAAAGCCACACTGCCAGAGGGTGGGGACTGACCTCTGAGGGTCTGCAAAGAAAGTTTCTTCTGCTGGGAATCAAGATGTGTCCACCCTTCCCAGGCCTCTGCTGACCCCTTCAGGCAAGGGGGGAAACTTCACTGGTGTCCACTTCAACATAACACTCATCTCCTCAGGGGTCTGCGCCTTCCTGGAAGGAATTGCTTACAGAGACAGCAGAGTCTATAGACCCCATGCTGCATGGAGCAAACCTGGCCTGTCAGGGGAACAGGAAGAAAGAGATCAGAACTTCTCCCTGATAAAGATAAAGGGCGAAAAAAAAATGGGCCTGTGGCCCCAGAAGCACAGCTAGAGGTACCCAAGTTTAAAGGACTAGTGAGCCCTCCTCACCTTTCAAGCCTTGAATTGACTGTTTGTTTGAGACTCCCTTCTTTTGGAGATTATAAGACACTAAACAATTCTCATTTGGGGAAACATTTTTTATTTGGGCCGGGCTGCTTCTAAAACCTGGAGGTCCTACTGGTATGTGCCAGAATTCAGATACAAGCCAGCCATCCCAGAGTGCTGTGTGCATCGCCCTGGGCACTTCTTTTTTTTTTTTATTTGTTTCTTTGATGGCTTTTTTTAATTTTTATTAGTTAGACACCATGAGGTACAGTTGTAGACTTACAAATTTTGTGCTTGGGTTTCAATTATACAATGATCAAATACCCATCCCTCCACCAGTGCCCATTTCCCACCACCACGGATCCCAGTATCCCTCCCATCCCCCAACCCCCATCTTATGAGGTAAAGAGGCTGCTGGCTGGAGCAATAGCACAGCGGTAGGGCGGTAGGGCTTTTGCCTTGCACCCAGCCAGCGGTTCGATTCCTCCGCCCCTATCCGAGAGCCGGGCTGTAAGGTCCCTAGGGACCCTGAGAAAAATTCCAGAGCTAAACTCTGCTAATTAGTAACTCTTCCTTACCTGCCCCCTCCCTGGTAAAGCCTTGAGATGTAAATTCTGTCTCCATTTGTTGATCCTTCCTTATTGGGATGTAAATTCTGAAACCATTTGTTGACCCTTCCTTATCTGTTATCTCTGTTAGGAACTTTTTCCCTTACCTGCCTCCACCAGAATGCAGGAGCCACGAGCTGAGAATCAAAGGGAGCCAGGTAATAACCAAATGTCTGAGTTACCAGATACCCACTAGCCAAAATGCCTATGTACGTAAATGCTGATCTTTGAATCTATAGGCTAAGGAGTGATGTGCTTTTAAATGGATTGGTTAAGAAAGTATACGTTGTTACAAATCTATTGGCTATGAAATGCGAAGGCTTTGCTGTAACAGCCAGTGAAGACCTATATAAGATCCCCTTTGAATAAGTTTGGGGTCTTACCTGACAGCTTGACTCTGGCTAGCCAGCTCAATAAACTACCTGCTTGCTGATTGCATTCCTGCATGGTCCTTGTTTGCGGTCGGAGATCCAGAGTCGTGCCCTAACACGGCAAGCTACCGAGAGTATCTCACCCGCGTGGCAAAGCCTGGCAAACTACCTGTGATGTATTCAATATGCCAAACACAGTAACAAGAAGTCTCAAAATGGAAACATTACTGGACCTGCTCGAGCAAATGGATGAACATCGGGAGGACAGTGCAGTGCTAAGGAGGCCGCTGGCCCCATCCACCTGCATCATACCCAACTTCCATATTCCTCTGAGAAGCACAAGGTCAGGGGCCAGAGAGTCCTTCCTCCAGGGAGTGAGTCCCCATTCCAGCAGCTTCTCTAGAAGTGTCTCAACATACAAGTGCTAATTGTTTGCTTTCTACAGAGTAATCAGGTGGGGATTTTCCCCAGCAATCAGATTGGTCAAATGTTCCAGGTAAGACCAGCAAAGACAGCATGTTTTTAAAAAAGGGTGTCACCGGTGCTGGCGCGAATGTGGCAAGAAAGGGATCCTCCTTCACTGCTAGTGGGAATGCCGACTGGTTCAGCCCTTTTTGAAAATAGTATGGACAATTCTCAAAAAATTAGAAATTGAGCTCCCATTTAACCCAGCAATACCACTCCTGGGAATATATCCCAGAGAGGCAAAAAAAGTATAGTCGAAGTGACATCTGCACTTGTTTGTTCATTGCAGCACTCTTTACAATGGCCAGAATCTGGGAAAAAAACCCTGAGTGCCCAAGAACAGATGACTGGTTAAAGAAACTTTGGTACATCTACACAATGGAGTACTATGTAGCTGTTAGAAAAGATGAAGTAATAAAATTTACATAACAAGTGGTACTACATGGAAAGTATCATGCTAAGTGAAATGAGTCAGAGAGGGACAGACATAAAGAGATTGCATTTATCTGGGGAAAATAAAGTAACAAAATAGGAGATTAATACCCAATAATAGCGGAGATAAGTACCAGGAGGATTATTCCATGGCTTAGAGGCCAGCCAGCATGCTAGGGGAAAAGGCATCTCAGATAGAGACTGGAGCACCGAATAAAGGGTGTTTGGAGGATCCTCCCAGGATGGGAGATGCATGTTGAAAGTAGACTATAGACTGAACATGATTGTCACTCAGTGCCTCTTTTGCAGACCACAACACCCAAAAGGAGAGAGAAAACAAAAGGGAATGCCCTGCCACAGAGGCAGGGTGGGATGCGGAGGATGGGGGTGGGAGGGATACTGGGATCCATAGTGATGGAAAATGGGCACTGGTGGAGGGACGGGTATTTGATCATTGTATAATCGAAACCCAAGCACAAAAATTTGTAAATCTACAACTGTACCTCATGGTGTTTCACTAATAAAAATTTTAAAAAAATAAATAAATTTTTAAATTTTTTTTAAAAAATAATTAAAAAGTGTGTCAATGAAGTAACGAAGGGCAGATGGGAGCCATAAAATAGGAATTAGCAATGGACAAAACAACAACATTTTTGTAAGATCTCATGCCACTCAAGACCTTTATGAGAAAATGGGCTGGAAATGTTTAAGCTTCCTTACAGAGATGCCTTCAAAATCTGCACCGGAAGTAATCCAGGCAGCAAGTTCTCAACAATGAGCTCTTTCATCTAGTATCCAGTCTGGAAATTGCTCTCTTCAACAGCAAGGGATACATCAGTGCCTCCGTACCCAGCAGGAAGAGAGAAGCCATCTGCAAACACTAAGAAATATGCACTGTTTGTAGAGTAAAAAATTACAACCCCTGAAGCCAGCTCAGTAATGGTCCTTAAAGGCAGCAGTCTCCTAATTTCCAGAATCTGTGGCTGTTGCCTACTATGGGAATAAGTGCATAATAGATGGGGATTCTCAGGGCTGGAGCAATAGCACAGAGGGTAGGGCATTTGCCTTGCACGCGGCCAACCCGGGTTTGAGTACTGACATCCTATATGGTCCTCCAAGCACTGACAGGAGTAATTCCTGAGTGCATGAGCCATTTGGAGTAACCCCTGAGCATCTCTGGGTGTGACCAAAAAAAAAGGGGGGGGGGGGGCGGGAATTCTCTTAGAGACATGTTCCGGGTGGGCTCAAAATCTGATCACTGGTGTGCTTGTAGGAAGCAGGCAGGGAGATGCTTGCTACAGGGAGGAGGAGGAGAGGTGACAGTGATGACAGAAGCAGAGGTTCAAGCAATGCCCTAGAAGGAGGAGGAAGAGGCTACAGGCTAATGGATACAGGGGGGAATCTAGAAGTTGAAAAATACCAAAAAAAAATTTTTAAATGTACTCTTCCCTGAGAATTTATAAGGAATCAGACCCAGGTAGCTAAGCACCTGCCTTGCAAGCATGAGGCCACGGGTCAGTCCCCACTGTGGCCCATGTGAGCCCAGCTCTGCCATTCAAGCCTGGCAGCTCTGCTGTCTGAAACCTGGGGCACCACAAGTACTTCCTGGCCACTTAACAATCAGGCATATTTGAGCACTGCAACTAAAACAACAGCAGCAGCAACAGGAAAGGGGTTCCACCCCCCAGTGAGCACTACTAATGACAGGAAAAGATGTGCAAGCACTGAGGTGGGAGAGCAGCCCCTGGGAGCTCCAGGCTCTGGGTGAGCAGCACGGCCAGGGCTCACTGCAACACCAACACAGGGCAGCACGGGCAAGGGCACATTTCTTAAATAACAAAAAATTAAAATAATAAGTTTTCTAGAGGCTGGAGCTATAGCACAGCGGGTAGGGCATTTGCCTTGCACGCAGCCAATCTGGGTTCAATTCCCAGCATCCCATATGGTCCCTTGAGCACCGCCAGGGGTAATTCCTGAGCACAAAGCCACGAGTAACCCCTGTGCATCACCGGGTATGGCCAAAAAAAAAGGGGGGGGAGAAGAAGATGAAAAAAGAAAAAGAAATTCTGAGCCAGGGAGATAACTCAATGGGCTGAGCACACGCCTTGTATGTGGAAGGCCTGGGGTCAAGCCCTGGCACCCTAGCACTGCTGGGAGCAACTCCTGGCACAGAGCCAGGAATAGCCCCTGATCACCCCTGAGTGTGGTCCCCCAAAACTAAATAAATATGAAATGATTTTTTCTCATATTACCTGACATTCTTAATGTCTTTTTTAAAAAACTCTTTTAAAAATGTATTTTAGGGGCTGGAGCTATAGCACAGCGGATGGGGCATTTGCCTTGCATGTGGCCAACCTGGGTTTGATTCCCAGCATCTCATATGGTTCCCCAAGCACCACCAGGAGTAATTCCTGAGTGAAGAGCCAGGAGTAATCCCTGTGTATTGCCGGATGTGACCCAAACAGAAAAAAAAAAATTCTACATAAAATACATATTTTTCAAGCCAGAGAAATAACTCAACAGGTTACGCGTGTTTTACATGCAGGAGGCCAAGGTTCTATCCCCAGCACTTTCTCTCCTCTGAGCACCACTTAGAATGACCCCCAAGGGTGGACAATTTTCTGCCCTACCAAAAGTCCAAGCAGATGCATTCAGACCACAACAGCCACCAACAGGCCTCCAACAGAGCCTGCAACATCTCCAAAGTCTACAAAACTAATATCCCAGTAGGAGTACATCAGATTAGATGGGTTGCAAGTAGAAGCCAACTAATTTCAACTAGCAAAAACATTATCACAAAAGGTTTAACTTGCAACAAGCTTGGTAAACCCTCAGACAAGGTCTTAACTTCCCCATGGTGAGATACAACAAATTTTCTTTTAGTGAAATATTTTTTGATCATTCTATTAGCCATTTATGGTAACTAGTAATATAAAATAAATTATTGTGGTTGGGAAAATGAAGACAATGGTGGAGGTTCCGGTGACAGTTCTGGTGGGATTGGTGTTGGAATATTGGTGCTGGAATATTAAGTACCTGTAATAAATCATGAACAACCTTATAAACCATAGTGATTAAATAAAGTGGAGGGGAGAATGACCCCCAAGTACAAGGCTGGGAGTAGCTCTGGGCTACTCCTAGGTGTGGCCCCAAAATAAACACAAAAATTTTAGATGAAGCATGGTAGTTTTTATTGAACACAATTTACTTAGAAAGACATGAGGGGAGAGAAATTGAGAAGTTCATGTTCAAGAGAGAACATAAGCTTCTCCAGAAGGGATAAGCAAAGAAATATAGAGACAAGAAAGCAAGATATATGCTCATAGGAGAGCACAGGTTTGAAGAGCAAGGAAATAAACAATTTTAGGGCTGGAGAGATCGTATAGACAGTATAGCAGGTAAGGCATTGCCTTGCATACTACCAACCAGGGTTCGATCCCCAGCATGGCTTACAGTTCCCTAATCACTGCCAGGAGAGATTCCTGAGTGCAGAGCCAGGAACAACCCCTGAGCACCACAGGTATGGCCCAAAAACAAGAAAATAAAATTTTTAAAACACAACTTTTACTAATAAAATAAAAGGGACCAACCGCTTGACTTTAAGCCCAATGAGAGGATTTTGGACTTGTGACCTCCAGAACTGTAATAAAATTAATTTATGTTGTTTGAAGCTACTACTTTTATTGAAATTTGCTGCAGAAGGAACAGGAAGTTAATACATGGTGTGGTTTTCTATTATTTTTTGTTGTTGGGTTTATTTTATTGGCTTGGAGTTTGGGTTACCAGGGACTAGGGGGAGATAGGAGCCGGTGGGTTAATATAGTTTCATTTAATTGCTTGATTTTGTGGTGCTAGGACTCAAACCCAGATTCCTACCTATGAAGCATGAACTTTACCACTGAGCTACTACCCCAGTTGCTTTTATGAGGTTTCACTGAGGTAAGACTGACATCCAATGCCTGCAAATACTGTAATTGCTTTGATGTGTTTTGACCCATGTGCACCAATGAAATTATCATCACAGTCATACAAAAAAAGATTTGTTGCCTGCAAAGGCTGAATCACACCTCAGTAGTCCTTACTCCAGGCCCACCCTGACCTCCACCTTCAGACATGCACAGATTTATCCATCACTATATATTTGTTGTGTTTCTATTTATCTAATCATAGTATGGACTCATTTTTCCCTTGCTTCTTTCACACAACCTCATTATTTAGAGATTCATCTATGTTGTGTGCCTACCAATAATAGTTCATTCCTTTCGGCTGCTAAATAGTATTCCATTGCATGGATGTAGTACAATTGTCCATATGCTCACCTAGTGGTGGATACTTGAATTGCACTTTCTGTTGTAAATTCAGCCGCTAAATCATTCATATAAAAGGCCTCCAGTGCTTTAATTTTCCTGGGTCAACCACTTGACCCAACATATAGGTTTTAGAAATAAAATAGCTACATTCTATGCTAGATGAGTATTTTACTTCTTCAAAGAGGTTGCACCATGTTACACTCCCAACAGCAACCATAGCTAACCTTAGCAAATTTTCTAACTATCTATGTCTTCCATGAAACAGAGCTCCTCTTCACCCTTAAATAAAGTAAATAAGTGTAGCATGACAGTCATGAAAGGCCTGGACATAAAAGACAGGGAGGAGAAAAGAAAATGAAGATCAGAGACAGGAGATTGGGATAGAAAGGAAAAATGTAGTCAGAGGGAGGTAATTGAGAAGCCAGAAGGGACAAAAGGATTCAAAGTGAGTTAAAAGGAGAAAACACAAAACAGTGGGAGCAGCCAGAGACCCAGCTGGAAAGAGGGGGCTGGCGCAACTAGACTGGAGGATCTAAGAAAGAGCTGTTTCCGAGGCCACAGGCGGAGGTTAAGAAAACAACAATGGACACCATAGTGCCCTCCTTACTGCCTCTGGGCCTGAAGGCTCTCAGAAATGGGAGAGTCTGGGCACCCAGAAAGAGTGGGGATTAGGGGCTGGAGTGATAGCACAGCTGGTAGGGCATTTGCCTTGCACGCAGCCAACGCGGGTTTGATTCCCAGCATCCCATATGGTCCCCCGAGCACCGCCAGGAGTAATTCCTGAGTGCATGAGCCAAGAATAACCCCTGTGCATCGCCAGGTGTGACCCAAAAAAAATTTTTTTAAAAGAGAAAGAGTAGGGACAAGGACAAAGACAGGGCTCACCATGGAAAGTGGGATATAGTCATCTCTCTTGAGTGGAATGGCAGCTAGCACTGAATAAATACCACCAACTCCCCTCTGCACCCCCACCTCACCTCCATCTTGCTCTCCTGCGGATGGTTTCATTTACCAAGAGAGAGCAGAAAGTACATGTATAAGGGCTGGAATAATAGACCAACAGGTAGGGCACTTGCCACACAAACAACTGACCTGGGTTCAAGACCCAGCACCACATATGATCCCTCAAGCCCTGCCAGGAGTGACCTCGGAGCACAGAACCAGGAATAAGTCCTGAGCACCGCAGAATATTCCATACCCCCCTCCCCGCAAAAAAGAGAGTCTCTTGATAATGATTTGTTTATGGGCCAGCCTCACTGGCTGGGTGTGAAGGGTGGGAAGTGAGTCTGCAGGAGCTAACACACCCCATACTAGAGCCAACTGAGGAAAGAAACAAAAAGCTAAGCTGCTTTTTCATCTCTATTTATAACATGGAAAGATTTAGAAAACAATATATGGAGATTTAGAAACACTCTGGGGGAAGGCGGGGTGCCTTGTACCGGGCACCGGAATTTTAATGACAATGGGTCCGCTTGATTTTCAGATCTATTTTGAAGGAGTTATTAACTTGGGCTTCAAAAACAAACAAAAAAATGATTAATTCTCAAAGTGCTGCTGTTGCAGATCTTGTGCTGATTGTGTCCTCATTAGTAAGGGACGAGTGCTTCAAAATCATGAAACAGAATGCCCATGGATTTGTAGGGATGTGGACTAAGGGAGCAGATGTCTTCAGCAAGAAGACTTGAATCTGAGAACTGGAAGAATCTGAAACCGGAGAAGCTAGAAGCTGAAAACCCAGGATGCCTGAAAGCCCTGCAGGAGTGTCAGTGGGACAGGGCTTCTGGGCAGATGGCTATTCTTCCTCCTTGTCAGATGACCTGCCTATTTGGGGGTTAATTGTCTCCATTTTATTCCTTTCCACAATAGCATCTCTGGCAGAGAAGAGCAGGGTGATGACTAGAAGAAGGCAAGCACCCACCACACTATCAGAAGAGCTGGGAACTTTCTCTGCATGTTTTTCTTCCTTTTGCTTTTCTTAAAACATCATCCCACTAAAATTATATCTGTATTTCATCTTTTACAGAATCTTTGGGGGAGTCATATGTAAGCCTTCATTTTAAGATATTTTCAACTGGGACACAAAAAAACAAATCTCAATAAATGTAAGACGACTGAAATTATATGGCAAGCATCTTTCCCAACCATCACGTTGTGGAGCTAGAAATCAACGACTGGAAGAAAGCTGGAAAATCACAAAAATATCAAGATTCTCAATCACCAAGATATGGAGACTCCCAAAGTCCCAAAGTACCCATTAATAGATGAGCGGATAAAGAAGATAAGGTTTACAAGGCCCCATGCGCATCACCAGCTACTTTGCTAGAGGCCCCCAGCACTGCCCCAGTGGTAACCCCTGTACCATGGGGCCTGAGCAGCCTCATATCCTTAGGCCTGGAATTGAACCTCCAACCTGGTTAGTTGAGAGTCACCGGGAGGGATTTCTGGGCCTCCTGGCACCTCTCAGACGCCAAAAACAAAAAACAATAAAAAAAAAACCCAGAAAATATGGTCTATACATACAACAGAATACTACTGTTATTATATATATGAAATATATAGTTAATGGGCTGGAGCGATAGCACAGCGGGTAGGGCGTTCGCCTTACAAGCGGCCAACATGGCCGACCCGAGTTCGATTCCTCCGCCCCTCTCGGAGAGCCCGGCAAGCTACCGAGAGTATTCGATATGCCAGACACAGTAACAACAAAGTCTCCAGTGGAGACGTTACTGGGCCCGCTCGAGCAAATCGACAATCAACGGGAGGGCCTTTACCTTTTACCTTTTATATAGTTAATAGATAAACTATATAAATAGTTTATAAATATTCATATATATATGAAATCTTGCCTTTTTCAACAATGTGGCTGGACCTAGAAGGGATTATGTTGGGTGAAATAAACTAGGTGGAAGAAGAAATGACATTTTTATTCATAGGTGGAAGATAAAGAGAACAAAGCAAACTAACAAAACAAAAAACCACACTTTAGATTCTGACAACAGAAACGTGGTTACCAGAGAGAAGACAGATGGATAGAAGTGGAGGAAATGGGAAAAGGGGATCATTTGTTTGATGGCGGATAGAAACTTGAGTTTCAGTGGGGAGTGTGATGTAGTGTACAGATACTTAAATTTGAAGCTATACACATGAAATTTAAAGAAGAAAGCCATTTTTTAAATAATAAATAAAGGCTCTTAAATTATCGGATAATAATAATACAGAGAAATAGTACAGATATTAAGCTACTTGTTCTGCACATGGTCAACACTGTTCAAATCCCCAGCACTGCAGATGGTCCCCTGAGCACCACCAAGTATGGCCCCCAAACAAAAAAAAAAAAATCCTTCAAGATTATCAGAACAAAACAGTGGTCACCAGAGGGGAAGAAGAAAAAGGGTGGTCAGACAGGAACAAGAAGTCAGCTGTCTGGTAGTGGATGAAAGTTGGTCTTTTGGAGGATATTATGCACAGATACAATTGCCCATGCATAATAGAATACACCTGAAACTTCCATAATCTTACATGTTACTTCAATTAAAATTTTTTAAAGGAAGGGGGTATGGTGCCGCCAGCAGGTCAACCTTTACCTGTGGGGCGAGTGCATCAGCAGCCTGATAGTAACTTCAGACTTCCTGATACCCCAAAATTGCCTCTGTGCCTATGGCCAGACCCCAACAACTTGGGAGCAAGTTTACCAAGAAATTAAATGGCCAAAACTTTTGTATGTAGGAGCCACACCCACAAACCACCTCCAGCTCAGCTATACAAGCTCATTTATTGGCCTTATTTCAGAGACCTACAGATAAATCTCAAAAGAGATCCAAAGTCATAGTTAATCTAGAACCCACACATGGCTGAACAGACTGGGGTAAATTGGAGGGGGCGGGTTGACCTGGTGGCCTGCCCAGGCAGAGCCCCAGCAACCACTTGCTTCCACAATCCAAGATTGCTGACAAACCCCCAGCCTGACTCCACTGTCTCAGGACAGACCTCACCAAGATATAATCTGCTGAAAATTCTGGTATGCAGGCTTTGTGACTGAAATCTCTAGGCTTTCTCAGAGTTGGGGTGGGCTACCTCCCCCACTTCCCAATACACATGGAAGCACTAGCAGTCCGTACCACTCCTAGCACCACAGTGTAAGCTCTACTACCGTCCTTGCTTCAGGGACCCCTAAACAAATCTCGAAAGAGATCAAAAGCTGCAGAAAAGCTTGGATCCAGGCATGGCTGAACAGACTGGGGTAAATTGGAGAGGGATGGGTTGACCTGTGCCTGCCCAAGAAGAGCCCCCGGCAGCCATTTGCTTCCACAATCCAAAACCACTGCCATACCCCCAGTCTGACTCCACTGTCTCAGGATGGACCTCACCAATTATATAATCTGCTGAAAATTTTATGGGCTGGAGCGATAGCACAGTGGGTAAGGCGTTTGCCTTGCACGCAGCCAACATGGCCGACCCAGGTTTGATTCCTTCGCCCCTCTCGGAGAGCCCAACAAGCTACCCAGAGTACCTCGCCCGCACGGCAAAGCTTGGCAAGCTCCCCATGACATATTCAATATGCCAAAAACAGTAACAACAAGTCTCACAATGGAGATGTTACTGGTGCCCGCTCTAGCAAATTGATAAACAACTGGAGGATAGTGCTACAATGCTGAAAATTTTTTAATGTGGCTCTTAGAGCACTAACAGCCCTGACCCAGAGACACAGCAGCAAGTCCCAGAAGACACCACAGCTCCAGAGATCCCTCCAGGCCCCATACCAGGCCAATTTCACCGGGCACCACAGATGGAGTAGGTGTGCTCTCCCCACCTACTCCATATGGAATCTCGGTGACCAAGAGCTTCCACAAGCAAGGCCCAGGTATGTGGTTCCAGGACTGACTCTCCAGGCTGCATGGTGGCATGCATGTCCCTCCCCAGGTCCCTGCCCACCCAGCAGACTGGCTGTCACACCCACACTTGCCTCCCGGCTCCATCTTAATGCACCAACAGCCCTGGCCCAGAGACTCCCAGTTGAATCCCAAACTGTATTGATGCAATACAGAGATGTCTCTGCAACCCAATCATTTACACTCTAGAAATTTACATTTACAATCATGGCCATGAGAGCTCTCATGATATTCAAAATGAGCAATGGAAAATAAATTATCTAGCATCTGCCCCTGGTACATGGGCTTGAATGGCGGTGGGAAATTTCAAGCAAAATATAATGCCCAAAATTAGAGAGAGAGTGTATTGGGGAAATGGTCTGCCATAGAGGCAGGGTGAGGACTGGAATGTGGGTGGTGGAAAATGTGCACTGGTGGAGGGATGTGTGTTTCATCATTGCGTGGCTGAATCTCAAACATGAAAGCTTTGTAACTCTATCTCACAGTGATAAAATTGAAAAAAAAAAAGTAAAATAAAAATGTTTTGATCTTTGAAGCGTTCAGCATAAGAGAAGGAACACATGGAGGGTGCGGGATCCCGGAGGAAAAAAAAAAAGAAAAAACAGGTTCCAAAAAGAGCCGAGAGCACCGGCAAGTTCCAGATGGAGTAGGTGCCGCATCCCACCTCCCCCAGATGGAACCCCCGTGACCAGAAGCCTCTACAAACACAGCTCGAGTATGCGGGAACGAGGACTTTTTCTCAAATCTGCCGGACTACACCTCCCAGGTAACCTCTGATTCCGGAAGTCACGCCCACAGCCCGCCCCCCCAGCGCCACCTTTGAAGCGTTCAGCATAAGAGAAGGAACACATGGAGGGTGCGGGATCCCGGAGGGAAAAAAAAAAAAGAAAAAACAGGTTCCAAAAAGAGCCGAGAGCACAGGCAAGTTCCAGATGGAGTAGGTGCCGCATCCCGCCTCCCCCAGATGGAACCCCGGTGACCAGAAGCCTCTACAAACACAGCTCGAGTATGAGGGAACGAGGACTTTTTCTCAAAACCTCTCTATATACAAAGTGATCAATGAGAAGTAAACGACCCAATCTTTCTCCCTGAAAATCAGAGTTAAGTTTGGAGCACGGCCAGAAACACAAGGACTTAACGCAGCCCCAGAAACACAAGGACTTAATGCAGAACCCAGCAGCTTAGAGCAGAAAAGTGAACGGACGATGAGTTAACCCAGGCCATCATTTCTGCCCAGAGGGGAAAGGGTGTTGCCCCATTCGCCCTCTCTTCTCTGGAAAGAAGGATGGCAGCTGCATGGGAGCCTTGTGCACAGCAGGTATGAGCCGGGGGTGTGGGGGGCGACTAAAACCTCACGAGAAGGGGGGCATTCCGGTCCGTCCTTCACGCCCTACCGAGGTCAACAGTTGCCCCCCACGAGCGGCTCTCCAGCACAAGGACTTAATGCAGAACCCAGCAGCTTGGAGCAGAAAAGTGAACAGACAGTCCCAGAAGCACAAGGACTTAATGCAGAACCCGGCAGCTTGGAGCAGAAAAGTGAAAGGACTATGCGTTAATCCAGGTCATCAAGTCTGCCGGAGGGGAAAGGGTGTTGCTCCATTCGCCCTCTCTTCTCTGGAAAGAAGGATGGCGGCCGCATGGGAGCCTTGTGGACAGCAGGTATGAGCCGGGGGTGTGGGGGCGACTAAAACCTCATGGGAAGGGGGGCGTTCTGGTCCGTCCTTCACGCCCTACCGAGGTCACCAGTTGCCCCCCACGAGCGGCTCTCCAGCACGGCCACAGCCCCAGAAGCACAAGGGCTTAATGCAGAACCCAGCAGCTTGGAGCAGAAAAGTGAAAGGACTATGCGTTAATCCAGGCAATCATTTCTGCCCAGAGGGGAAAGGGTGTCGCTCCCTTCCGCCCTCCTCCCTCTGGAAAGAAAGATGGCGGCCACATGGGAGCCTTGTGGACAGCAGGTATGAGCCGGGGGTGTGGGGGCGACTAAAACCTCATGGGAAGGGGGGCGTTCCAGTCCGTCCTTCACGCCCTACCGAGGTCACCAGTCACCCCCCACGAGCGGCTCTCCAGCACAGCCACGGCCCCAGAAGCACAAGGACTTAATGCAGAACCCAGCAGCTTGGAGCAGAAAAGTGAACGGACTATGCGTTGATCCCGGCCATCAAGTCTGCCGGAGGGAAAAGGGTGTTGCCCTATTCGCCCTCTCCTCTCTGGAAAGAAAGATGGCGGCCACATGGGAGCCTTGTGGACAGCAGGTATGAGCCGGGAGTGTGGGGGCGACTAAAACCTCATGGGAAGGGGGGCGTTCCAGTCCATCCTTCACGCCCTACCGAGGTCACCAGTTGCCCCCCACGAACGGCTCTCCAGCACGGCCACAGCCCCAGAAGCACAAGGGCTTAATGCAGAACCCAGCAGCTTGGAGCAGAAAAGTGAAAGGACTATGCGTTAATCCAGGTCATCAAGTCTGCCGGAGGGGAAAGGGTGTTGCTCCATTCGCCCTCTCTTCTCTGGAAAGAAGGATGGCGGCCGCATGGGAGCCTTGTGGACAGCAGGTATGAGCCAGGGGTGTGGGGGCGACTAAAACCTCATGGGAAGGGGGGCGTTCTGGTCCGTCCTTCATGCCCTACCGAGGTCACCAGTCACCCCCCACGAGCGGCTCTCCAGCACAGCCACGGCCCCAGAAGCACAAGGACTTAATGCAGAACCCAGCAGCTTGGAGCAGAAAAGTGAACGGACTATGCATTGATCCAGGCCATCAAGTCTGCCGGAGGGGAAAGGGTGTTGCCCCATTCGCCCTCTCCTCTCTGGAAAGAAAGATGGCGGCCACATGGGAGCCTTGTGGACAGCAGGTATGAGCCGGGAGTGTGGGGGCGACTAAAACCTCATGGGAAGGGGGGCGTTTCGGTCCGCCCTTCACGCCCTACCGAGGTCACCAGTTGCCCCCACGAGCGGCTCTCCAGCACGGCCACAGCCCCAGAAGCACAATGACCTAATGCAGAACCCAGCAGCTTGGAGCAGAAAAGTGAAAGGACTATGCGTTAATCCAGGCAATCATTTCTGCCCAGAGGAGAAAGGGTGTTGCTCCCTTCCGCCCTCCTCCCTCTGGAAAGAAAGATGGTGGCCACATGGGAGCCTTGTGGACAACAGGTATGAGCCAGGGGTGTGGGGGCGACTAAAACCTCATGGGTCGGGGGGCGTTCCTGTCCGTCCTTCACGCCCTACCGAGGTCACCAGTCGCCCCCCGCGAGCGGCTCTCCAGCACGGCCATGGCCCCAGAAGCACAAGGACTTAGTGCAGAACCCAGCAGCTTGGAGCAGAAAAGTGAACGGAGTATGCGTTGATCCAGGCCATCAAGTCTGCCGGAGGGGAAAGGGTGTTGCCCCATTCGCCCTCTCCTCTCTGGAAAGAAAGATGGCGGCCACATGGGAGCCTTGTGGACAGCAGGTATGAGCCAGGAGTGTGGGGGCGACTAAAACCTCATGGGAAGGGGGGCGTTTCGCTCCGCCCTTCACGCCCTACCCAGGCCACCGGTTGCCCCCCGCGAGCGGCTCTCCAGCACGGCCACGACTCCAGAACACAGAAACCAATTTCTTAACTATCTGACTTTCAGTAGAAATACTTCCAGGGTCAATAGGTAAAATAGCAGAAATCCAAAACCAACATTTAATTCTTGAACCCAGCTGTAGAAAGCAAATCACTTCACAATGCTTTTTCAGCATGTCTGATTTGGGGGGGGGGTAAACTCTAAATAATAGTGGTGAATCTTTTATTGAAACAATGAATCTAATCAAAGCAGATAGAGTGTTGACTAGAATTCATCTGCCTCACAGGGACGGGGAGGGGTGGGGGGTGGGGTTTTATTGGGGTTCTTCATGGTAAAAAATAAGTATTGGTAGAGGGAAATGTGTTTGATATTTGCATGACTGAGACATAAACCTGAAAGCTTTGTAACCTTTCCCACAGTGATTCAATAAATAAATAAAATATAAATTAAAAAAAAAATAACAACCAAAAAAAAAATGTTTTAAAGAGGCAGGACGATAGTACAGTGGGTAGGGCACTTGCTTTCCATGGGGCCACTTCAGATTCAATCCCCAGCACTTTATAAAGTCCTCTGAGCCCCACCAGAAGTGTTACTTGAGTCCAGAGGCAGGAGTTAGCCCTGGGTACCGCCAGATGAGCCCCCCCCCCAAGAAAAAGGTTTCAAAGTTATATTTAGAAGATTTTATCTCAGCTGAGCTCCTTCTATTTCCTATTTATTGATTTTAATAAAAACTGAACGCATGATCACTTCAGTGTTAATATAGATAAAGTCATGGGTCCCTTTTTACAAGGCAGACTGAGAGAACCCCATGGGTGTCGGTAGCAATTTTAACATCTGGCTATGCAGTCAAGTTCCCTGTAATTGGAGCTTTCTGGTGATCTGCTTTTTTTGTTCTCTTTATTCAGAATCCCTGAAGGGGAAAGTTAATAAAAGTTGAGCTTATTGCTATTAATTGCTTCTTCCTGTTCCTGCAGTCCAAGAATCTAATGAGGCGATACTAATAGGACAAGCAGTTTGCCATGGTTCCACACATTCTGATAGGTGGAAAGATAGTCAACAAAACGTTCTATTCATCTGCCCATAAAATGAGCCCATTCAGGAGTAGATTGAAAAGAACGTTTTCAAGTCTGAGGTCAGGAGCTCGGTGTTCTGATTCCAGTTATTTTACTAACTAGTTTTATGTGCTCAGGAAACTTCACTTTATTCCTCTGCTCCTGCTGCTGTAGCTTTCCAATAAAACCACTACACTCAACAAGACATCTACAGTCAAGAAACTGAAAGAAACTAAGGGCAAAGGCAGAGCTCTGAGTCTATGAGGCTGGACTCAGGACCGCATTCAGGATCGAACTGAGCACTTATGAGACCTGAATAGGGATTTTATTTATCTTCATATTAATATTAATATTAATTAATTAAAATTAATATTAATATCTTAATATTAATATTAAGGAGGAGCGATAGCACAGTGGGTAGGGCGTTTGCCTTACACGTGGCCAACATGGCCGACCCGAGTTCGATTCCTCCGCCCCTCTCGGAGAGCCCTGCAAGCTACCGAGAGTATTCGATATGCCAAACACAGTAACAACAAAGTCTCCAATGGAGACATTACTGGGCCCGCTTGAGCAAATCGACGATCAACGGGAGGGACTTTACTTTTTACCTTAATATTAATACAAGGCTCTCCAAAGATTTCAAGCAGGGGTGAACATGACTAGATATGGGTTTTGAAAACATGATTCAAGCACCAGTTTGAGAAACAGATCAGAACCCTCCTACATATCACTCATTCATCACTGGGGAGTGGGCCACAATCAGCAGTGGTCAGGGCTTATTCCTGACTCTGGGCTCAAGGGTTACCCCTGGCAGTGCTCTGGGAGCTACTTGCAGTGCCAGGGATCAAAATGGCACATTGACAATGTACAATGCAAGCATCTTTACCCCGTGCTCTCTCCACTCCCTTTCACCCCCACTATATATCACTTAAATTTCATCCTTCCCACATTATCTGCTTTCTCCTACTATGGTATAATAACTTACCTGCTCTTTGTTCCATATTCCCAAAAAAGGGCTTCTAAACCTCTTGGAAGTTCCCAAGTGATAGCAGCATCTTTGTTTTTCTTTAACTCCCTGTATCACAGCAGAGTTTAAACTAATAAAATAATTCAAGATTCTCCTGGGCATATACAGAGTGAGGCTGATCACCAGAAATACCAACCCTCAATTAGAAGGTTGGAACTTTAAGCAAAATGCTATTAGTCCTGTCCCGGCTCCGAGGGATGAGATTACATACAATTACTTGGACATTGATTTAATCATTGATTCAAGTAAATAAAATCTGACCCCTGAGGTTCCTGGTTGGTGATCATGTCAGTTGCCAGAAGGATGACACATCTATTCCCCCGGGATGGACTCAGAACATGTGTTGGGGACCCTCCCCCACTCTAACCCCATATGTCCTTCAGCTGCTCTGGAGCTTATTTCATTACAATAAATGTGTAACCATTTATAATGTGTAACATTACAATAGGGTTCAAGCCATAGCACAGCAGGTAGGGTGTTTGCCTTGCAAGCAGCCGACCCAGGTTTGATTCCTCCGCCCCTCTTGGAGAGCCCAGCAAGCTACCGAGAGTATCCTACCCACACGGCAGAGCCTAGCAAGCTACCCGTGGCGTATTCAAAATGCCAAAAACAGTAATAACAAGTCCCACAATGGAGACATTACTGGTGCCCACTCAAGCAAATCGATGAAAAACAGGACGACCGTGCTTCAATGCAACATTACAATAACTGTGTACAGTCTGGAGTGCTATGAGTCCTTGTGAATTCTCAAACCTGAAGAAGCTATGGGAACCTTCCCAGCCTGTAATCAATTAAAGTTCATGTGGTCTGGGAACCCCCAAATTATTGTGGATCTGAAATGGGAGCCGGTCATGGAGGACTGAATCTTCAACTTTGAGTCTGCACAATCTCTGTGAGGTAGGTTCCAGAACAGTCCCAACCCAAGTCGTGTCCAAGCAGCAGGGGCTGAAACCATTGCGTGTCATAGTAGTTTAGTCACTCCTAAACCATTTCAAATCACAGAAGCATCTGTCAGAGACAGTGATAACACTTGTCCCCAAACTAATAAATGTGCAGATTTATCTGCAGTTGAGGAAAAAAAACATAGGCTTTGGGAAATTCACAGCTCAGATCTTATTACCTTGCAGTCAGTCCCCTGAGATCCAGGGCCATTTATGCTTTCTTTCTTATTAGCCTGAGCACTACTTGGGGAGAAATCTGATTCCCATCATGGGCCACTCTGCAGCTGCTTGCCATTCGCTTGTGGGAAGTGCTCTTCCTCTGTCCCCGAGAGCCCGCACACCTGTCGCCTAAGAACACTTTGCAGGGACTCCCTTCCTAACTACTGAGATGGCCTGCATGTCTTAGTGGCTTTTGAAATGAAATTACAACCTTTCACAGTTTTAAAAATAGATGCTCACAAGCATAGTTTGACAACCTGCAAACCCCCCCATCTTTATACTCTTTCTATACCAGCCAACCCCTTGGTTTCCCTGCTAATAAACAAATAATTCTTGAGATCAATTCACCCAAGAAATGGTGTGACTATGTTCCAGAAATGGTTATGGTAAAACTTAGAGTTAGTGGTGGGCAGAGAAGCAGGGAGTCAGGGAGGGGGTACCTCTTTCAGGATGCTCTCTTAATAAGGCCCTTTATTCAGAATAAATAAGTTGCATAGTCAACATGTCCAAGCAAGGCACAGGAATTATTAAGAGACTTGTATTGTGGTTAATACATCATTTTCAAACAATTCTGCCAATAAAGGTCTTGTAGTATTTAATTCCCTGTAATCATTTATATTATAAATTGGGCTATCACATATAACTAGAAGTTACGTCCCATTATAAATGATGCTTTTTCCTAATTTTTATAAAGATACCATGATTTACAAAGTTGTTTATAATAGAGTTGCTCCAGGCAAACAATGTTCCAACCCCAATCCCACCACCAATGTCTCCAAATTTGTTAAATTTGTTTTTCCTTTTTTTTATTAAGGCACTGTGATTTATAAAGTCATTCATAGTTGAGTTTTAAGGACGTTTGCCTTGCACACAGCCAACCCGGGTTCGATTCCTCTGCCCCTCTCGGAGAGCCCAGCAAGCTACCAAGAGTATCCCGCCCACACGGCAAAACCTGGCAAGATACCTGTGACATGTTCGATATGCCAAAAACAGTAACAACAAGCCTCACAATGGAGACGTTACTGGTGCCTGCTTAAGCAAATCGATGAATAACAGGAGGACAGTGCACCAGTATTCTAAAACCAATAGCACAACCCATGTCCATCTCCTCCCAATAATGTCCCCAGGTTCTTTCCAACCCTCTAAATTCTCTTCCACATTGCAATGCTTCAGGTCTCAGTAGTCCTCTATCTGACCTTAATTGTACAGAAGTAAAATACCCAGTTATTCCTTCCCTCCTTCCTAGACGAAACTGGAAGAACTCAAGTAGCCAGTGAGCAATTCCACTGTTAGACCCCTTCCTTTGAGTCCAACTTCTCTTTACCACTTTTCTCTCCCCTCAGCACCTTGGGGGAGAAAAAGAAGAAAGGCAGCATTTTTCATCTTGTTCATCTGGGTGTGGGTCTCTAGATCATTCTCTTCAGACTCTGAGATTCCTTCTGATTCATCTTCAGAGTCTACTGCCCTCATCA
The DNA here is from genome assembly GCF_029834395.1 of Sorex fumeus. NCBI lineage: Eukaryota > Metazoa > Chordata > Mammalia > Eulipotyphla > Soricidae > Sorex > Sorex fumeus. The sequence goes on along the minus strand of NW_026606155.1, from coordinate 71,542,983 downwards.
CTGCAGTCTTAGGCCCAAGGCTAGCTTTGCAAGAATCACACTAAACCACAGACTAGAGAAGAAGCTGGACAGCCCTGTCCCAAGTTGGACAACCCACCAAACTAGTGGACTTTGTGACACTGAGCTAAGTTTCACTACAGATTCTCGGTCTTGGTCAACCTTCTCAAGATTTCTAGAGGATCACTAGTATGTCATAAAATTGTGTATAAAATTCTGGTATAAAAGAAGAACAATATTCTATACTATATAACAGAAGGAAGAAAGTATCTGGCACATACAATGTCTATATATGTACATATGTATATACACAGATATTCACAGACACACACATCATTCTATTTATATATGCTGGCTGTTTTATTTCTATAACTTCTCACATAACTTTCCAGTTTTGTCAAAATATATTATATATAAGATTTCTTGCAGATAACATACAGATATATTTTCAGATAGCAGTTACCAGAAAAAAAGAGTAGTCATTGTAATTTTAATAGGCGTTTATAGTACTCCTCAAAAACAAAAATGTTAAGGGCCTGGAGGGACAGTACAGGAGGTAAGGGACTTGCCTTGCATGTGGCCAATCCATCCGTGTTCAATCCTCAGTATTCTATAAGGTTCCTCAAGGATTAAGTCCTGAGTGCAGAGTCAGGAATGACCCCTATGCACTGCCAGGTGTGGCTCAAAATACAAAAAAACAAACATTTTTTAAACAAAAATTTTAATGCAACTAGTTATAATTATATAAATGTAATTGTATTAAACCTGGCAATATCATTGATGATGTTTCTTTTTTATTATTCGATCTCCATGATTGAGCTAATTTCAGAATCACCTCGGATTTTTAAGTATTATTTTTGTTCCCAGAGAAAAAAAGGGAAATAAAATCTTATAAAGGGGAACAAAAAAATTTGGGGGGGTATAGCTAGAACCAGAGAACTATTCTACCTGTCTTTCTGCATGATTTTATCACACACACACACACACACACACACACACACACATTCTCTCACTCGCTCTCTCTTCAAATAAACCACTACCATTATCTCAACCCTGATCGATAAAGTCAGCAGAATACAGCACTCTCTATGCCATTAGAGAGAAAATGCACCACCATTATTTGGGAGGCCTGGGGAGAAAGAGATCTAAAGTTCTTCCCCTTGAAAATAGTAAGATAAACAAATATCAGTCTTTTAAAGCCTGTGAATGGAGCAACGCAGAGTTTACTCGACAGAGCCTTCATAAAATCCTTGTGCAACTTTAAATTTAACTTGGGAGCTTTACTAAACCTGCTGATAGAAATAATTAAAGCAAACGGGTTCTGGGACGAACTGGTTAGTATCCCTCGGTGAACCGCAGGGACTTCAGTGCTACAGGCCTCCTCACAGAGCTGCTCTACTCACCTGCAGAGACCGGGCTCTCTCTGGGAGCTGGAGAAAGGTGGCACAGCTGTTCCACCAAGGCTCAGGTGTGGACACTCACCTCCATGCCAGAGAGCAGCCAGATCCCATGAGGATCGGCACAAGGCCCCTGACAGTTGCTGGACGTGTGAAGCTTTGCCAGCACCACGCTGCCGCATCATGGGGACTGGGGATGTGAACAGCTTCCTGAAAGCAATGAATCCTCTACAACACGACCAATTGGTGTCGGGACAATAGCACAGTGGGTAGGGCTTTTGCCTTAAACGCGGCAGACCCGGGTTCAACTCCCAGCATCCCATATGGTTCCTCGGCCGTGCCCCAGTGGTGCTTGGGAGTAATTTGTGACCCCAAAGAAGCACTGTAGCACCGTCATTGTCATTTGCTGGAGCAGGCCCAGTAATGTCTCCATTGTGAGACTTGTTGTTACTGTGTTTGGCAAATCGAATACATCACAGACAGCTTGCCAGGCTCTGCCGTGTGGGTGGGATACTCTTGATAGCTTGCTGGGCTCTCCGAGAGGAGCAGAGGAATCGAACCCAGGTCACCCGGATTGGCTGTGTGCAAGGCAAAAGCCCTACCCGCTGTGCTATAGCTCCAGCCCCTGTCCTCCCGTTGTTCATCGATTTGCTCCAACAGGCCCAATAACGTCTCCATTGTGAGACTTGTTGTTACTGTGTTTGGCATATCAAATAAGTCACAGGTAGCTTGACAGGCTTTGCCGTGAGGGCGAGACACTCTCGGTAGCTTGCCAGGCTCTCTGAGTGGGGTGGAGGAATCGAACCCGGGTCGGTCGAGTCAGCTGCATGCAAGGCAAACGCCCTACCACTTGTGCTATCAACCGCAAAAAAAAAAAAGCAAAAATAGATAAAAATAAAACGTGACCAATTCGGGGGGCCGTAGAAATAGATTAGGGATCAAGTCGCTTGATCCTGGCTTGATTCCCAGTACCACATATGGGTCCCCAAGCCCAAGAGTAAACCCTGAGCAAAACTGGGTTTGGTCTTCCAAAACTAAAAATAATGGGTGACTAACCGGGGCTAGAGCGATAGCACAGTGGGTAGGGAGTTTGCCTTGCACGCGGCTGATTCTGGGTTCGATTCCCAGCATCCCATAGGGTCCCTCTGAACATCACCAGGAGTGATTCCTGAGTGCAGAGCCAGGAGGAACCCCTGAGCATCACCAGGTGTGACCCAAAAAGGGAAAAAAAGGTGACTAACCTTGGTTACCTGGACAGCCCTAATTCCACAGGACTTGAGTCTGCAAGCTGGCTCTTTGCAGGCAACTTAGAGGCCCCAGATCACAATACTCGCACCAATCCCACCCAGGATCAGCTTCCCCACCAGGGGCCTTTGTTACAATTGGTGAAACTATCTCTGTACATCATTGTGCCCCAGAACATAAATCTACTAGAAAAAGTCCCAGTCCCTGTTAATTTGAAAAAAAAAAAAAAGCTTACGCAATGAATACTGATACTTTTGTATTGACTACTATGTAATTTCACTATTTTCAGTGATATATTTGTATGTGGCTGGAGCGATAGCACAGCAGCGAGGGCTTTTGCCTTGCACGTGGCTGACCGGGGTTCAATTCCTCCATCCCTCTCTGAGAGCCCAGCAAGCTGCCGAGAGTATCCCACCCACAAGGTAGAACCTGGCAAGCTCCCCAAGGCGTATTCAATATGCCAAAAACAATAACAACAAGTCTCACGATGGAGACGTTACTGGTGCCCACTCGAGCAAATCGATGAACAAATGGGAGGACAGTACTACAGTGCTACAGTATTTGTATGTGTTGAGCATGCAATCTAACAAGTGCATCGTGCCTGGTGTTCTATCCATCATGTATATGCAGCTACATACCACCCTGTGTCATGTACATCATGGACATGTGGTTGTGAACCACCCTATATCACGTTTCAAGTAGACATTGCTATGTCTACCTGTGTGCCATCCTGTGTCCAATGCATCATGGACACATGGCTGCCTACTTCCTGTATTGTGGAGACAGCAGGGCTCTCTGGTGGGGGCAATGGGCCCCTGCAGGCTCTGGACCCAAGTTTTGCTGGGGTATCCCTTTCACGCCCAGAGAGTTTAACCAGGTAGGGCCCAAGGATGGATGTCCATCCCTACACCGCCTACTCTCCAGCCACACCGAATCACAGTGACCAGAGTGTGCCCCACTGCCTCACACCCCAGCCTTCCTCTCCTCACCACCCAGGGGACACACCTGTCCTCTGCTGCCTTTGCCACATCTCAGCTCTTCTTACACATGGCAGCTTTCTGCTCCCTTCACCTACAAGCCCAAGGCTCAACTTGGTCTCTGACCCTTCCAAAGAACTCCCAGGCAGTTCACTCCTACCACTCCTCTCCGTTCCTCAGCGTGGTCTCCCCTCTCCGACTTCCTGTGATTTGGACACTGACTAAAAGTGCTGGACAGTCCAAGACCACGACAACTTCAACTATCAACCTAGTGTCAGACTACAGGGCCCAAAGTTGGAATCAGAAATGCAGTAAAATGCAGGTTTATATCATTGTTCTAACTGGATACAAATTCAGGAGTCATCATAAAGTGAAAATCTCTTCTTAGACTATTTGCCATATTCTGGGGCCTTGGTCTCCCCATCTGTGACTGAAGAGTTTCTAACCCTTCCAGATGGAGACCATGAGTCTCTCATCTGGCATGGGGGTGGGGAGGGGACTGGTCATGTTCTAGCTAGAGCATCAGCAATTTCTTAACCATTTATAAAATTTACATTAAAGAAATAGTTCAGCTACATTCTCACCACCCTAAATTACTTCTGTTGGTCCAGAGTTATAGTACAGCTGATAGGGCATTTGCCTTGCATGTGACCAAGCCATGTTCAATCCCCAGCATCCCTTATGTTCCCCTGAGCACCTGCCAGGAATGATTCCTGAGTACAGAGCTAGTAGTAATCCCTGAGCATCGCCAGGTGTGCTCTCAAAAGCCAAAAAAAAAATGTAAATTATTTGTCATTTCTTCAAATTCTAATTTTCCCCCATTTCTGGGGTGAGGTAGTCACACCCAGCAGTGCTCAGAGATTATTCCTGGCTCTGCACTCTGGAATTACTACTGGCAGTAGTAATTAGGGGACCATATGGAAATGCCAGGGGTTGAACCCAGGTCAGCTCCATGCAAGGCAAAAGCCCTACCTGCTGTATTATCATCTTGGCCTTAATTTCTCCCTTTTTGTTGTTGTCTTATATTTGTTTGTTTGAAGGCCAGTACTCAGGACTTACTCGTGGTTCTATGCTAAGATATCACCCCTAATGAGGCTCTGGGAACCATCTGTAGTGCAGGGACCAAACCCAGGTCAACAGCATACAAGGCAAGTCCCTTACCCACTGTACTGTCCCTATGGTTCTACATGCAGTTTTTCATTGTTTTATCCTAGCATTATAAAGACAAATTCTACTGCTATTGTTAACTTTATACACATCTTTTTTTTTCAAAGATACGTAATAATAAATTCATGGTGCTGAAGCGATAGCACGGCAGTAGGGCATTTTTCTTGTGTGTGGCCCAGCCTGGCCGAGCCAGGTTCGATTCCTCCGCCTCTCTCAGAAAGCCTGGCAAGCTACCAAGAGTATCTCGCCTTCACGGCAAAGCCTGGCAAGCTACTGTGACATATTCAATATGCCAAACACAGTAACAAGTCTCACAATAGAGATGTTTCTGGGCCCGTTCGAGCAAATTGATGAACAACGGGAGGACAGTGCTATATTCATGGGAGTTAACACCTGATTATGGGATTTTATTTCAAAGGTTCCCAACCTAAGTGACATCCATAGCATCATCTATAACTTATCCTGTCTTGAATTATTGCTTTAAGGCAAAGTCAAATGGTAGTGCTAGGTATCTAGGCTGTGTTTCACGTTACAGTGAGCCGAATAACTTTCTTAGAAAAAGTGACAGTTTTCCAGTGCCTCATTCTGCTACAAGGTTGCCTCTTTTGTTCCATCAACTGCAGTAATTATATTAATCAAGAAAAATGCTTCATCATACTGTTCTCATTTGTGTGTGATCTGTAATAGATAACTCAGGTCAAAGTCATCTAGTTAGGTTTCTATGTTTGTTTCAAAAGGATGTCTGTGAGAATCAGTTTCCAGAATCATCTAGAACAAGATGGATTTCTAAACCCTTCACAAGTTTAGGGGTATCTCACATGCCACATCAAGGACAGATAAGCAAGGTTTGGAATGAATCACAGGTTCTATGTCTCCATCTATCTCCATATCTCCCTCTCTGTCTCTGTTCACCCTCTGTTTCTCTCTTTCTCTCTCTTTTCTCTCCTTCCCTTTCCCTATGTCTCCATCTCTGTGTGTCTCTCTGTATCCCTATTCATCACTCTCCCTCTTTCCTCTTTTTCTCCCTTGCTAACTCTGTCTCTCTCTTCTCTGCTCTCTCTTCCTCTATCTCTTCTCTCCATCTCCTCTCTGTCTGTCTCTCCCTCCCTCCCTCCCAGTCCCCCTGTCTCTCCCTCTCATCCTTGATGATATCACTTCACATGCACCAAGCCTTTTTTATTGCCACTAGAAAAGGTGACAGTCTTTTCAATATATTCTCCTTTAAAGGTAAACTCCTTTCATGCATTTTCACAGATACATTTTTTGTTGCACAAAATTAGTAAAATATTTCTCCACTTTGGAAATCAAGATCTGAAACAAAACCTGGGCTTTTCTCTTACTAATCATATATCCCTTGAGCAAATCAACTAGGCTCTCGAGGCTAACTTCACTCAGTAAAATGGAAAACAAGTAATAACTGTCCACTTCACCAAGTTACTGGGAAGATTAAATGAAAAGATGTTTGTGTTGCATGAGAATTATTCTGTAAGTACTCAAGTCACTCCTCCACTAGCTCATAAGTATTCTATTAGGCCATAAGTCTCCTCTCTATTCAAATCTAATCTTTTACTGGTTGTGGAAAAATGCATTCTACTGCATCTTTAATTATTGATTTCGTGTCTTTTTCTTTTGTCTGCTTATTCAGGAAGTCTAACTTCAAAAATTGCAATGCTGAATTCTATTCCCCAAATCTGCCCTTCTGAAATGCTGCTTTTCTTAATTTTTTTCTTAAAGTTCTGAATATATTGCTGCAGTTTTCTTTTTAATGATTGAAATGCCCTTTCTGCTTTTTGCTGCTCAAATAACATTTTGAATTTTTCTTTTGCAATAATCATTACCTTCCTTCTTTTTGATTCTGACCTTCTCTACTTGAAAGCATGTAGTGCCCACTTCATTTCTTTGAAAAGAGGCTCCAACCTTTTACAGAATTCTATGTGTGGCTTCCTGTGGTTGCTCTTTTCTAAGATTAATTAAAATAAAATGTTCTATATGTTCTTTGGTCTTTTGGACTGATGAAACTTTTTCAGGGAACCTACATAAATTTTCCCAGTTTAATGCATTCCTCCTCGAGTTACTATGGTCACTGATCTCTTCCGTACTGCTGAAAATTCTACAGTAAATTTATGATTTAAATAGAATTTATGAATTTATGATTAGGTGTTTGATTGGGTGTGTATACTCCACCATCTTCCTAGATAATTATCCTACCATGTCCAGACCTTCTAGTCTGTGATTCAATAAACTCTGAAACAAATCCAAAGACCAAAGGAATGAAAAGCAGAAAGCCATTTTCATTACAAAACTGAAATGTGCCCTTTTATGTTTTGCTGCTACTGAGAAGGCTCAGGCTGGGCTTATAGAAGGGGAAGCAACAATGGAATAGCAAACTAAAATGATACTAAATGGTACAGACTCCTTCATAACCTATGACCCTCATTCTTAAATTTTCTCGACCGCCCAGGCATCTTGAAAGCAGTCAAAACTATGCTGGTTTCCTTAGCATAAATGAGAGGGCTACCAAATTATTCCCAAGGTCTTTTTTTTCAATTCTTGATTTCTAGGATATTAAATAATATTTAAACTAATGCTACAGGCATTATTGCTATGACCATAATTATCTCAACTTCCTGCCACCCTTCCTATACAGTGCACCCATGTGCCAGTGTACACTGTACACTGCACAATGTAAATGCCTATGTACACACACACACACACACACATACACACACACCTACTTTGACTTCCCCTCTTGCAAATTTTTCAAATCAACCCTTCTTAGAAAAAGCAGAACTAAGAACTAATTAAAACAATAATATCTGGGAATAATTATGTCGGACAAGACCTGAGGGTTAAAAGTGGGTAAGAGATGTTCTTGATAACTTCTCAATATCAATATTGCAAACCACAATCCCCAGAAGAAGAGAGAGAAACAGAGAGAGACAGAGATAGAGAGCGAGAGAGACAGAGACAGAGAAGAAAAGCTCTTGCCATAGAGGTAGGCAGGAGGTGGGGGGTGGAGGGTGATGGGAGAGAACCTGGAGACACTGGTGCTGGGAAATGTACACTGGTGGAGGGATGGGTGTTGGAATACTGTATGACTGAAGTCCAATCATGAACAGCTTTGTAATGGCCTATCTCACAGTGATTCAGTTAAAAAAAAAAGTTAATAAAAAAGAACTAATTAAAAATTCCTCCCTCAGAAATCAAGGCAACTTCTTCTGCCCCACATTCACTCCAGCATAGGAGGAAGCCAAGAGCTCACCGTTCCTTTGAGACAGTCCTTGCCTAAGGAACCATGAGGCTCAATTTTCAGCCCTGCCTGAACCCAGTGGGGAGGCCCTGTGGCCCTCTGGTGGACACACGCTAGAAATGCAGCCTTCTTTGCGAAGAAAAGGGCACCTGAGGATTGTGGGGTAAGGACTTAGTGGGGGGATGAGGACCGGGTAAGACCATAAGGAGGGAGTGCGCTCCGTCCTCAGCTGGAATGTAAGTCCCCAGAGGAGGCCGAGGAGCAGGTGTCACTATTAAACATCCTTTCTTCCCCTCCTCATCTTGAGGATATCACTGAGCACCGCCCCCATAACCCACAACCACCATCCTCCATCCTGAACTCTGGCAGAACCGGAGCTGGGAAGTCAGCCAATCCCTCAGAAACTAAGTGGCTCCCCCTGAAGGCACAGCCCAAAGGCTCCTTTCTCACCTGACTCTCCAGGAATTGCAGGCAAGACAGAAACTGGGGCTATGGCGGTGGGGGGGGGGGGGGGGGAGGCGGGGCCGGGGGGCAGGGGGGGGGGGGCGAGGGGTAGCTAGGATAGAGAAGGGACCAGTATAACAATCACTGTATCACTGTATCGCTGTCATCCCATTGTTCATCAATTTACTTGAGCGGGCACCGGTAACGTCTCCATTCGTCCCAGCCCTGAGATTTTAGCAGCCTCTCCTTACTCGTCCCTCCCAACGCTGTTCTATTGGAAGCTCTTTCAGGGCCAGGGCAATTAGACCTGTTAATGTTACTGTTTTTGGCATTTATCGAACACACCATGGGTAGCTTGCCAAGCTCTGCAGTATGACAATAATGGGTGGAAATGATCACTCTGGACAAGAACTGAGTGTTGAAAGTAGGTAAAGGGATATACATGATAAGCTTTCACTATCTGTACTGCAAACCATGATGCCCAAAAGAAGAGGGCCAGGGGGAGGGAAGAGAGAGAGAGAGAGAGAGAGAGAGAGAGAGAGAGAGAGAGAGAGAGAGAGAAGAAAAGTGCCTGCCGGGGGAGGGAGGGAGGGACAGGAGGGAAACTGGGGACATTGGTAGTGGGAGATATACACTGGTGAAAGGACGGTGTTGGAACATTATATGACTGAAACCCAATCATGAACAACTTTGGAACTCTGTATCTCATGGTGATTCAATTTTAAAAATCACACAATCACAAATCACAAATCATCCTGTTATTCGTCGATTGCCTCGAGCAGGCCCCAGTAACGTCTCCTTCATCCTGGCCCTGAGGTTATATTCAAGGCTCTTTAGGAGAATGAGACCCATCATTGTTACTGGTATTTGGCATATTGGGTACGCCACGGGGAGTTTGCCAGACTCTGCCGGGAAACTCAACACAGGAAACCTCACCCGGCCCGGACACGGACAGGATTGACAGATTGATAGCTCTTTCTCGATTCCGTGGGTGGTGGTGCATGGCCGTTCTTAGCTGGTGGAGCGATTTGTCTGGTTAATTTTAAAAATAAACAAACAATTTCTGAAAAAAGAAACTGGGGCTAAGGGCATGATACCCCCACCCCTGACCTGCTTACTAGAGTCAGAGACTTCTCCTAATCAGCCCCTAAAAACATCCCTTTAATTGCTGAACTCCAGAGCCTCACCAGTAACAGAGGCCAGGAAAATAGCTCCAAGGATTGGACCCCATATTTTGCATGCACAAGGTCTTGAGTTCAGTCCCTGACACCACATTCCCCACCAGCACTGCCAGGGGTGTCCCAAGTGACCCCTGAACCCCAAGACTAATTTGGTAGGGAGGGTTCCCCCCAAAAAAGTGTATGTATTTATATGTGTGTGTATTTACATATATGTACATACATATCTTAATGATAAAAACAGAGTCTCCCCAATAACAAAGTGTGCTGCTTCTGGCCAGGAATCAGCCTGGAGTGATACACCCCAGGGTGCCATCTCAGTCTCAAGCCCACGTCTACCTAGTGAGGCTCAACTCCCCACGGAGGTCTCAGAACTCAAGAGATTCGACTGCCCCTTCCAGCCTGAACCTCACTGAGCCCTGGTGTGTCTCTCAGATGTTCATCCAGGAACAAGGAGAGGCAACAGAGTCAGTAGGTGACTCCTGAAACCAAAACTCATGGGAACAGCTTCATCTCAGAAGCCCCAGATACATCTCCATGGCAACATGCTCTTGCACATGTGAGGCCTGTCCCTGCCCCGGACCTCCCACCTAGGGCAGCAGGCAGAGGGGAGGAGGACTGGGCTGGTGCTGAGGAGCCGTCATCAGCCTTCCCCATTCCCAGCACAACTCGGGGTGTCCAGGAGGTGCGTGTCTACCAGAAAGCCTGGCTCCTCCCGGGGGCAATCCAAAACCTTGCCAGTGCTGAGCTCGTAGCTGTCTTTATCCTGCGTGATGAGCTGTCTTCTTGCTTTGCTTTCCGCTTCATCATTCCACCCGGTTAGCGACATACTTCTCTTCGGCTCTAAATACAAAGCCCGCTGACATCATGAATGGACATGCAGGACTGTGAGCTGACATCTAAATGGCAGAGCTCCCAAGCGGGGCGGGGAAGGTGACGCTGGCCCTTTCCATTGCCTCACTACAGAGATGTCAGTCTTACTCTCTGCCCTCCACTCCCTGCCTGCAGAGGATCCTGGCAATCCGGATCCCCCAACAACAGACCAACCTGAGTTCAGCTGATGCCTTCACCAGATTTCACAGGTTCTTAGTAAGTCTGTGCTTACTAATGAACCCTCCTTCATTCCTGAATTGCATTGCCTTCAGGGATTCATGCAGAACAATTTCGACTCCCCTCCTCTCTTTTCTCTCCTCTCTAACCCAGAACTCCAGGACAACAGCCCTGCCCTGTGAGCGGACTCCTGCTGGCTCTTTCTCAAGGCAAACCCTTTCCAAACCTTCCTGCATTTGGAAAGAAAGAAGGAAGGAAAGAAAGGAGGGAGGGAGGGAGGGAGGGAGGAAGGGAGGGAGAGAGGGAGGGAGGGAGGGAGGGAGGAAGAAATGCCACCACCAACCTTCATGACCTTTGCACCACTATTTCTCAATCCCTGTGAAGGGAGAGCTGGACTTTGAAAGCTAGTTGGCAGGCTGACGATCCAAAAGAGCTCAGAAAGCAGCCTCGCCAATTGTGTTAAAGTTGATGGTGTTCTCTAGAACTAAGACTTAAGCCTTTCTGCTCCATCTGTTTTACGTCTCAGGAATGGGAACTGCATAGGCAATAAGACCGGGAATCAAAACGGCAGCTCTGATGGGGGGCACACGACCCCCCAGAAACTTTCCAGCTCAGTGAACTACAAACACAGAGACAGATTGATATAGTACCAGGCAGTGGTGTTCCAAGGTTGTGTCTATACACTAAGAAGTACATATGAAAGAGCAACCCAGGAGCTGTAGGATAGCACAGCAGGTAGGGCATTTGCCTTGCATGCAGCCAACCCAGGTTCAATTCCCAGCATCCCATATGGTCCCCAGAGCACCACCAGGAGTAATACCTGAGTGCATTAGCCAGGAGTAACCCCTGTACATTGCCGGGTGTGACCCAAAAAACACCTCCCCCCACCAAAAAAAAAAAAGAGCAATCCAACACACATACACACCAAGCTCGCATCTCTGACACAAACATGTTTTGAAGGACTAACTGCCTGAGAGGAAGATGCATGTAAAAGTGATGAATTAGGAGAAGGGGAAGAGAAAGAGTGGGGTGTGGGACCAGGAAGGAGTCAAGGAGAAAGGCAATATTGAGACAAACTGTCTACAGAGTAATTCTGATCCATTCCTGCAGAGGCCTTATGGAATGGGGGTGGGGGTGGAGGGGAGGAGAGGTGTGTGGGGGGGGTAACCACACCTCAAATTCTCCCCAACACAAGGACAAGGGAATTCGAGAGTATATTTCCCATCTGTCAGCCTTTGGACATGGGATGTAAAGGGAGGGAGGGAGGGAGGGAGGGAAGGCATTCAAAATCAGATTCCTTCTCACCTTCCACCAGCTCAGCTCGTGCATCTAAAGATGAGGCCTGGAGCGTCAGCGCAAGGCTTTATAGCCTATTATTGCTTGTTAGCTTACTTGCTGGTCATGAATCTGAATCTCAGTACAGTCACTTGCAAGCTGTTATTAACCTGCTCACATTTTCCCCAATTCCTAAAATGGGAAGACTCATACCAAGTTTGCTCATGGTGGTGCTCAGAACCAACTTAGATATTTCAAGCCGATAAATAGGTACTCAACTTGCGGCTTTTATGATTTATAAAAGCATCCTCAAAGTGCCGCAAAACATTATTCTGGGGCCAGTGGTACTGTTGAATGGCAGAGCACGTGTCTTGCATGTCTGAGGTCCTAGGTCCAATCCCTGGCACTGCATGACCCCCAGAGCACTGCCAGGTGCAGCCTAGAACAACCAAGAGCAATACAAAGATTCCTTAATTTCTATTGAAGTATCATGATTCACAATAGTATGAATATTCATATTTTAGTCTTACAATGCTACTATCCCACACCCAGCACCCGAGTGTCTCCATCCCTGCCCTAGTCCCTTCTCTCCCTCATTCCCATCCACACCGGTTGGCAGCCTGAGTTCTGTTGACAGTATTTCAGGGTTTGCTTTTATTGACCACTTCCTACTGCCTTGCTTCGCTTCTTTTTTCTCTGTATATGAGTGATATCACCCAGGATGTGTCCTTCTCCCGGTTCACTCCAGAGAACATGACACCCTCTGACCCCGAGATGCAGCAAACTGCAGATTTCCACCATCTCTTGTATCTGAGTTGGTTTCCCACTGTATACATGGACCCCAGCATCTTCATTCACTCATCTGTTACAGGGCACTTGGGTTATTTCCAGGCCTTGGCTATACAAAGACTTTGGTAATACAAAGATTTCTGTGTGCTCTTGACTGTGTTTTAAAACATGCACATATAGGGAAGCCAGAGCAATAGAATAGCAAGTAGGCACTTGCCTTGCATGCATGCAACCAGAATCAATCCCTGTCACTCATATGGTACCCCGAGCCCTGCCGGGAATGATCCCTTAGCACCACTGAGTGCAGCCAAAAGAAAAGACCTGTACATACAAAAACACAGGGGTGGAGTGTGGTTCTGTGAAAGAAATACATAAGATCCTCCTCTTCCTATCACCATGCCTTTGCTTTTGATTCCTTTTGACTAATGTTGCTCATCATTCAACTTCATTTTCTTTTTTTCTCTCTTTTGGGGACTCCTCCCCATTTATCTCAGTGCTTGGGGGGGGTCACTCCTGCTGATGCTGGGGGAATGGGCATTGGCAAGGTTGAATGCAGGCCTCCCACATGGAAACACATGCTCCAGGCTTGGGCCTCTCCCCTCAGCCCTCAGGTCTCATCTTTAAACTCCCTTTCATGAAACTTATCCAGAGCACCTGAACTAAAAACTGTCTTTCTCACCTCTGGATTTCCATGCCATTCTATTTTAAGTTATTTTATGCCACTTTTCCACTTTCCTTTTTACTCTTTAAAATGTCTATTAAAATCCTCACTTAAGGCTGGAGAGATAGCTCCAAGCTCTGGAGAACATGCTTTGCATGCAGAAGGCCCAGATTTGATCCCTGGCTTCCCATGGTCCCACAAGTACCACCAAGGAGTGATCCCTGGGTGTCATACCTGGAGTAGCCCCTGCGCACTGCTGGGTGTGTCCCGCTAAAATTAAAAAAGAAAAAGGAATATAAGGAATATTGACTTAAGAACTAAAAGGTAAATTAATGGAAGGAGAAATACATTAGCTCAAAGACACATGAAAATATAACAAAGAAATAAGGGCATAATATATAACTCAGACTTCCTGTATAAGAGCAAATAATCAATGACCCAGAGATTTAAATTCACACACACACACACACACACACACACACACACACTCAAGTTAAATGATTACACAAATGGATTTTTAATTCTCCTGGAGTACTAAAGACTTTTCTCAACATAACACAAAACTTAGAAGCTGCCAAGTAAAAATTAAAGAAATTTGATCCCATAAAAAGTTTAACTGGTGAGACAGTACAGGATTAAGGGCACTTGCCTTGCATGTGACCAACCCCAGTTAGATCCCAGAGCACTATTAAGGGTCACTCCTTAGTAAAGAGTCAGGGAAAAACCCTAAGCAGTACTAGATATGACCCAAATACCTACCCCTAAAAAATAAGTTTAAACTTCTACATGATGTTAAAGAGACATCAAGTTGGGGTCGGGAGTTAGCTCGAAGGGAGGTCTTGCCTACACGATTCCTAGTATTACATAGACCCGCAGCACCACCTGATAGAGGCCTAGTGGCCCCCCACCCTGCTGGTCCCAAGTACCAAACTGTCAGGCCTCACCTGCAGGATGACCATCACCAGGGTGGCTGTACACCTCTGGAGATCACCCCTCCAAAAAGGACATAAACCCAAAGTCAAACCAAGAAAGTAACTGCATAACAATAGAATATTAACAGTAAAATGATTGACTTTCTCCCATATAAAAACTTTATAAGAATTCTTTTTTTTTATTTTCTGACTTTTTGGGTCACACCTGATGATGCACAGGGGTTACTCCTGGCTCTGCACTCAGGAATTACTCCTGGAGGTGGTCAGGGGACCATATGGGATGCTGGGAATCGAACCCGGGTCAGCCACATGCAAGGCAAACTCCCTACCCACTGCACTTTAGCTCCAGCCCCAAGAATTCTTTCATTTTATTTTAAAAATTGAACCAGAGAGATAGTACAGTGGATAGAGCTCTCGCCTTTCTTGTAGCTGAACCAGTTCGATCTCCAGACACCCAGATGTTCCCGTAAGCCTTGACTGGACATTTTCCTACAACTCACATTGAGAAACACTGGAGACATTGGGAGAAGGGCCCAGGGGGAGCTGAAGCACAAGTTTTGAATCTGTACTGTGAGCCTGGAATTTCTTCAAAAGAAAAAGAAAATTTTAATTGAGGTAGAGAAAATATATGTTGTATGGTTCCTTTTTTATTTTTTTGGTCCTACAAAATATCAAAAAGCAAGAACAAAACCTGCATTATTAAATTCAAAATGAGTGGGCCTATGTCTGTAACTCAAAAGCCAGACACACCCATCCCTTTCACTCCTGATGGTTTGCTAGAGGCAGGAAGATAATAGCATTCTTAAACTGCCCCCACCTCCTCTGCAGAGATTTTATACAGTGAAGTTCTGCTCAAGGAGTTGAACTACCCCAGCCCACAGAAGTCAACTGCTCTGTCCTGTAGCAAGGCTTGTGGTGGGCCTTATTCCTCTCTTTCCACAAGCCTCCTTCACTGTTACAGAAGTGGGAGCAGGAAACAGAACTGTTTTCACATCATGTCAAATGTTATCTCCTGAGAAGGTGGCCTGGTACTTTTAGGGAGATGGTTCTTTTGTAGTGTGGACCTAGGGGCTGGAGCGATAGCACAGCGGGTAGGGCGTTTGCCTTGCACGCAGCCAACCCGGGTTCAATTCCTCCGTCCCTCTTGGAGAGCCTGGCAAGCAACCGAGAGTATCCTGCCCCACACGGCAGAGCCTGGCAAGCTCCCACGGCATATTCAATATGCCAAAAACAGTAACAAGTCTCACAATGGAAACATTACTGGTGCCCGCTGGAGCAAATCGATGAACAACAGGAGAACAGTGCTATAGTGTGGACCTAGACAGCATGGTACTAAGAATTAAATATTGGTTCTTGAGAAAGTGTGCTCCAGAAATTTCTGAAAAATGTGTTACCTCAAGAGAAGAAATGAGAAGACATTTCTTCACCTCCCATCAGCAGAGAGACTTCAAGGAAGCAGGAGTGGCTCCACAAACAGGATCCAGCCTGAAACTACCAAAGCCCACCCCACCATCTGCCACTCCAGGCCCCATTAAATAACTCCCTGATAGGAGCTGTGGTTCCGGATTTCTTGCTTCAGAGGCCCAGACGCT
Organism: Sorex fumeus; assembly: GCF_029834395.1. NCBI lineage: Eukaryota > Metazoa > Chordata > Mammalia > Eulipotyphla > Soricidae > Sorex > Sorex fumeus. Next base: position 71,527,029 of record NW_026606155.1, on the reverse strand, counting down.
GTCATTAAAGAAGCAGACAGATTCTCTGGGGAAACACTCTCCTCTCTTCAGAGTGTGTTATCCCAGAATATGGTCTTGCATTGGAAGAACTCTAAAGAAAAAGCTTGGAGTCAGACATCCGAAGGGTTCAGTGGAGCCACAAGTGTGAAGTGGGACGAGAAGAAGCAGGAATGAGGATGATCTGCTGGGGCCGACCACATGGAGATAACCAACACCACTTGGAGCCCTTTGAGGAGTCAGGCAGAAACTAGCCTGAGGTGCTCAGGTAACGGTCCAGTGTGGCCCCAGGCTGGAGGAAGCCTTAGATGAGCAGTCACCGGAGGCCCATCTGATTCTTCTTTCTAGGAGGAACCAGCTATTGTCTGTACCTCCCAGGCCTGCCAGTGAAACTCAGAGGGAGGAAAGGGGAACCACCATATTGGAAACTGAGCTAAGAATTTGGTTGTGAGGGAAACACCACCAGTGTGTTGTCCCAGGCAGGTTCAGTCTCTGGGCTGAGATCTCTGGTGCCTTCTTGGAATGGGGGCAGGCCGAGTTCCCTCCCCTGCTGAAAGACCCAGTGGCTCACCCACACCCAGTTTCCTCTAACATATAATCAGCCCAGCTCCACAGCTAAACTCCAAGAGACACGAAGCTGCTGAATCATCTCAGTCCCACAGCTCCTGAAGTGCACAGTTGCATCCCAAATTTAAGCACTGACAAGCCAGTAGGAGCACAACAAATTAGACGGGAAAGTTGCACAGAAACCCACTAAGATCAGTGAGAGAAAACTAATAACACAGAAGGTTCAACTAGCACCTAACAGCTCAATAAATCCTCAATGACTTTTTTTTTGGGGAGGCAGAACTCAGTGGTTACTCCTGGCTCTGCACTCAGAAATCACTCCTGGCAGTGCTTGAGGGACCATATGAGATGCCAGGGATCAAACCACGATCAAGCATGACCAAGGCAAGAGCCCTACCCACTGTGCTATCTTTCCAGCCCCCACAATGACTTTAGTAACATCACTGAGATATATATGTTATAACAAGAAACATAAAGTAAATTATTTTGTGCGTGCTAAAAGGGTAGGTTTGGGAGGTGGGTGGGAAGCTAGAGATATTGGTGGAGGAAAGGTCCCACTGCATAGGGCTGGAGCGATAGTACAGCAGGTAGGGTATTTGCCTTGCACGCGGCCAACCCGGATTCAATTCCCAGCATCCATATGGTCCCTCAAGCACTGCCAGGAGTAATTCCTGAGTGCAAAGCCAGGAGTAACCCATGTGCATCGCCTGGTGTGACCCAAAAAGAAAACAAACACTGGCCTCATCGATTTGCTCAAGCGGGCCCAGTAACGTCTCCATTTTGAGACTTGTTATTACTGTGCTTAGTATATTGAATACATCATGGGTAGCTTTCCAGGCTTTGCCATGCGTGTGAGATACTCTCGGTACCAAGATACTCTCAGTAGCTTGCCGGGCTCTCCAAGAGGGACAGAGGAATCGAACCCGGCTCGGCCGGGCTGGCTGCACGCAAGGCTAACGCTGTCCGCTGTGCTATCACTCCAGCCCGACCCAAAAAGGAAAAAAAAAAAGGTTCCACTGGTGTTGGGATTGGTATCGGAACATTGAATGCCTGAAACAACTGTATTATGAACAGCTTTGTAAATCACAGTGTTTAAATAAAGTTTCAAGTATAATAAAAAGAATTTGGTTTGCCTTGTGCACAGTCAACCTGGGTTAGATCCCAGCACCGCATACGGTCCCCCGAGCACCACCAGGAGTAATTCCTGAGTACAGAGCCAGGAGTAATCCCTGAGCATCATCAGGTGAGGCCCAAAGAGTAGAGGAAGAAGAGAAGGAGAAGGAGGAAGAGGAAGAGGAAGAGATGGAGGAGGAGGAGGAGGAGGAGGAAGAGGAGGAGGAGGAAGAGGAGGAGGAGGAGGAGGAAAAGAGGAAGAGGAAGAGAAAGAGGAAGTAGAAGAAGAAGAATTTGGTTGTGCCAAAGAAAGGAGCCCACAGGCACCCCATTTTGGGTCCATTTGTCTACATCTATTCCGATTTGCTCTCCTCCCAAATCTTCAATAATTCCTTGAAGTAATGCCATCATTTTCTGAGAAATAAAGAATACATCATCTGGGGAAATGTGACTGTCCCCACACTGTTTCTTCCCTGAAATCGTCCTTCAGCATTCATAGAGGCACTCCACAAGAGCTATAATCCTGGGATCCCAGAACTGACCAGCAACAGAGAATGTTGGTGCTTCAAAACTGAGCCCCTACCAGCATCGCGCCTCCTGACAAAAAGCAGAGGAGAGAAACTGCAGCAGTAAGGAAGGGAGGCAATGAGTGTCTGTAAGAACCTTCCCCGTTCTTAGAGAGAGCAGGACCTGCGCACAGCATACAGCCCAGAGCCAGGCTCTCTAAAAATGGGCACCAACCACAAGCAAAGCCAGGGCGATCAGGAAGAGAAACTGAAAGACTAGTAAATCTAGTAAATAAGCTGTACAAAAGATGGGGAAGCAAATCACAAAATTAATATCAGACACCATGTCCATCACTAGCAACCACAGATCCATTTATAGTTGGGTTTGTTGTGGTTTTTTTCCTTAAAGTAAATTAAATATTTAAATGTCAACATTTAAAAATCAAATATTTCCTATTAAGATCCACTTCTGCTGTCTGTTTTTTAAAAATTCTAAAATTTGGCAATTCTCAACTGTCATTCTCAATGACAAATGTGGGTGGTCATGAGTAGGACTCCAGTTTGCAAGCTCCAAGCATATGAGATCCCAACTCCAGCCACTGAGCCCAGGACCCACTGTCGCTATTCACTAAGCTTTCACTATAACCCAAGGTTTATGCCTGTGTAAGAGAGTAAGGCACCAGGGAAACTCACTTTAGAAAAACAAAAACATCAGAACTGGTTAAAAAAAATTTAAGGTAATTTAACTATAGCCATCCATGTAAAACATTTGACCCAGGGTGCCAATGTATTTTCAGCAAACACAAAATACGTATACATTCAAGGATGTTCATTATTGTTTGAAACAGCAAAACACTGGAAACTACCTAAAGGTTCGTCAGTAGGAGACTAGCTATATAAATTATGGAGTCTCCACACAATGGAATACCTCACTGCTATTTTTAAAAGGGAGAGAGAGAATAAGGCAGATCTATTGTGTACCACTCAGAGCAATCTCAAAGAATGTATTTTAAGAAGTGAAAGAAAGAAGCAGGGGGAAAACAGAAAAGAAGCAAGCCATCTGAAGGACAGTATGTAAAGTGTCATTCCATTTGTAGAAAATATTTTTCAGGGGAAAATGAATAGGGAACTTCTGCAAAGATGCACAAGACCAAGAGCTGCAGGGAAGCAGATGAAAGAAAAATAGGGAAGAGCTTCACTTTTCATTTTATAAGCTCTATCTCATTTAAAAATTATGAACAGGGCCAGAGGAAACTCTCTGAGTTGGTTGGAGAGCATACTCAGTGTGCAGGAGTCCTGGATGGAACCCTAGAACTGCTGTGTCCTCCAAGAACCTCTGGGAGCAACCACAGAGCACTGAGTCTGGACTGCCCATGAGTACCACCAGGTACAACCCAAAAATATAAAACATGGATTTCTATTATTTCTATCTTTTAAACAGTAGAAATTTTAATATTTTTAAATGCCGAGACCTCTGCTAGCTTTCCCACCATCCCAGGTAAGATTCACCTCTTGACTAACTTCTCTGCAGCCTTCTTTTTTTTTTTTTTTAATTTTTGCTGCACATCCGGCGTTGCACAGAGGTTACTCCTGACTCATGCCCTCAGGAATTACTCCTGGCGGTGTTTGGGGGGCCATATGAGATGCTGGGAATCGAACCCGGGTTGGCCGTGTGCAAAGCAAATGCCCTACCCACTGTGCTATCGCTCCAGCCGTGCAGCCCTTTTTTTTTTATTTAAACAAAGTTATTTACAAAGTTGTTCATAATAGAGTTGTCTCAGGCATACAATGCTCCAACACCAATCATACCACTAGTGTACCCTTCCTTCCATTAATGTTCCCACCCACCACCCCAAACCTGCCTCCTCAGCATTCACAAAATAATTTACTCGATATTGCTTATTTAAAAAGCCAAATAGAGATATCAAAAAATAGATAGGTGAAAGTGAATTTCTGACCATTGCTATATCTCACAGTGGTATTACTAAAGTCATTGAGGATTTACTGAGCTGGTTGGGGCTGGTTGAGCCTTCTCTGTTGTGGTTTTCATTCACTGATGAGTGTGGTGGGCTGCTATGCAACTTTCCCATCAAAGCTGGTGTGCTCCTACTGGGCTGTCAGTACAGTGACAGCCCAGTAGGAGCTGGACTGTTTGTTTATATGCTGGAGGGTGTTGTTGTGGGGGCTACTGGACCCCATTCCGAGAGGATGGCAGAGATTTCAGGCCCAGAGATCAATCGACCTGGCACGATCTGGAGGCTTGGCAGCTTGATAGGGTTCAGTTGTGGACTCTGGGAGGCAGAATCCCCTCCCTTTTGAGTAGGAGCCTCCATGCCCGACAGGCAGGAAAGGAAAAGAACAAGTCCCAGCCAAATCCCTCAGAGATTCACAGGAGAGCGTAAGGACAAACATTCACCCTGAGCACAGCAGAAGCATAGAAACACAATGAGGAAGGCTCAGAAGCCCACCAAGTTCAATGAATGAAAACAGTGACACAGAAGGCTCAGCCAGTACCTACCAGCTAGGTGAATGCTCAGAAAATAACTGTAGTGACACCATGGTGAGGAAATTTAATGAGCTCAAAGAAACACAGGCACAACTAGTCAGCAAAGCACAGAAAATAGGAGAATGAAAATTAAAATCACTACAATCAGAAATGAAGAGTATGGTGGGTGATACAAAAAAACTCAATAGAAGGTCTGAGCAGCAGCATAACACCAGCTGAGAAAAAGATTGAGGAGCACCAAGATGAGATGGATGAAACCTCTAGGGGGGGAAATTAAAAACAGAAGCTAGGAAAAAAATTCTGAAAATAAACTTATATCCTTTCATATGCAAAGCATGTGTCCCTGACCAGATTTATCTCCCTGGTCTCTCTAGTTACTTCTTTAAGAAAGAAAAGCACACCATATTTTATATTCATTGTATTTTGCATGCTACTTTCTGATAAATTACTTTTTAAAATACTAAATAAAAATGCCCTTGGTGATATTTTTAGTTCCATCCCTGGCACCACATACGGTCCACCAAGCATCATCAGGAATGACCCCTGAGCACAGAGCCAGGAGTAAGCCCTGATGATAGTGAAGTGTGGCCCAAAATCCCAAACAAACAAACAAACAAAAAAAAAAAAAACATTCTGCCGCTAAAAGTAAATTCGCAATTCAGAGGAAGTTAATTTCTGTGTCTTTTATTCCCCAATTAGGGCAGACGAATCAAGTGTAGCCAGTCCCCATACATAGCAGGTCAGTTTGTCCTGGCTCACTCTGACTTCACATATGGAAATAAAAGTGCCTATGTCACCCCACTGGTGTCATTCAGGGAAAGTGGCAGGAACCACTTCGCACTGGTCACATGTCTACCAAGACCTGTGGCCATGGCAGGCTCTGACTTCTGTCGTGATACTCCAATCAGTGACCAGTCTGGGATCAGTGTCCAATACATAGAAAATAAACTCAGTGACAAATCTTGGAGTGCTGCTGCAAATGCAAAACTTCAATTCCACCCCAGGTGAGTTTCCTTCAGAAACACTCCCTAAAGCAGATGGAAGTGAGGTTCCCAATGACAGAGCCATTTCTTCAAGATCTGCAGTGAGGAGATGCATACAAGAACAATCCCAGTGCCTGTTAGCTTTCCCATTACAAAGAGACTCTGACACAGGCATGCATTTCCCCCTAAGAATTCCCATCCCATCTTGAACATTCCCGTTTGAGGAGGAGTAGGGACTGGAACCTTCCACCCTTCTTGCCTTTCCTCTACCTTTTTCTGTTCACAATCTCCTCCCTCATGTTCCTTGTGCTGGCCCAAAGAAAATGGTATTGTTATCTGGCTCTGAGGTCCAGGGAATGGCCAGCAGAAGGGAAGCCGCAGAGGGTGATGGGTAATTGAATCAAAGGGGTCCACTGTATGGTAAAGGCTAGAACAGGACTCTTAGTGATGAAGTTAACCTCGTCTGAGTAGATGTTGACTTGCAGTAACACATACCTGAAATTTATATAAGGTTAACTATAAAAGCATTTTTATTATTAAAAGTTAATAAGAATTATGCAAAAAATTAATTTTGGCTAATGTTCAAAATAACAGTACCAAAGATCAAACTTTCACCCACGCAAAGGACAATGACCAAGCTCAAATGTCAGAATTTTCTTTCCGGGGCTGGAGCAATAGCACAGCGGGCAGGGCATTTGACTTGCACGTGGTTGACCGGGGTTCAATTCCCAGCATCCCATATGGTCCCGCGAGCACTGCCAGGGAGATAACTCATGTTATTCCTGAGTGCAGAGCCAGGAATAACCCCTGTGCATCGCCGGGTGTGACCCAAAAAGCAAACAAACAAACAAAATACCCAGAATTTTCTTTCCCCAGAAATGTTCTTTGGGATGTGGTCTCCCTCTCCCACCCTAGCCCCTGGACCTGGCTGTCTGCCTATGGGCAGTCCCTGTAAACAGATCAAATACGCCCTGCAGGCCTGTGCCTTTGCACCCAAAGCCTGAGAGGCCCAGCTCTCGTTCTCCCACACAGCCTCCCCCAGCTCCCAGGGCAGATGCGGAGCGCTGGGAAGGGTTCCCACAGTGCATTAGCCCCGAGGAGGAAGAGGAGCATCGTGCTCTCCAGTGTCTGCTGTCAATAATTCATGAGGTTCAGACTGAGGGGCACCAGTCAGAGAGTCAGTTTTCCTGGACGTGGGGGAAATTAGACTAAAGCTCGTTTATCTCATCAGGATGTGCTGAGTACCAAAGCTCAACGGCACATCTATACCCGCTCCGCAGAGGAAGACACCATAAATCTAGCCTGGGCCTCACATCCCCTTGTGAAATCTGAGTCCTTTTTTTCGCTGCCCTGCTGCCCTACACATCTTCTAAGTGACTCTTCAGCAAATATGGATCCTACGAAACAACAATCACCAGAGTTTGAATTTCAGACCAGAATTCTCTTTCCTCTAATTCTACACACAGGTATATCAGGTTGTCAAACTTGTGGTTTTACCAACTAGTAACATTCTTCTCAGCTTATCCATCTTTTATCATCTTTTCTTAGTATTTTTTTTTTTAAGAAAAACAGGGCCCACATTTCATTCTCACCAAACTGTGCACAGGGGCTTGCCAACTCAGGGATCAATCTCAGGGCCTCCCATATGCTGGGCATGTGGCTTTGCCACTGGAACCAGGTCCCCACCCCCATCATCTTCCCTAAGAAAAAAGACTAACATTCAAGAAAAGGGGCAGAACCCTATCCCAGAATAAAGATCTATCTGTTAAGTTCAATATGCTTCTCTGAGAAATAAATCTCCCAAAAGAGACCAACATAGAATGACACACTGTAAAGATGCCTCCAGACCCTGTGCCAGACTGTCTTCACCGGAGCAACTCTGAGAGGGGCAGGTGAGTTTCCCTCCCCGCCCCAATAGAGCCCAGGCACCCAAAGACCTCCAAAACTCAGTCACCGCCATGCTCACGGCCGCTCTCCACAGGCTCGGACAAACCTCACCCATGAGTAAATCTGCTGTATGTATAATCAATCTAAACTTTAGAATACCTGGAGCATGCAGACACATTTCACAGCCACACGGCCTCTCATACTCTACATCACTGATGTACCAAGAGCAGCACACATTTGATAGGGGTTAACTAACATGTTAGTAATCTCTTATACAAGAGCTTAATGTCTCCAGGATGAAATACAACAATCTTTACACACTTTCCTCTAAGGAAACTTTATTGGACCATTTTTAGCAGATTATTCATAACAAGCAATATAAAATTGTTTCAGTTCTGCTTTGGGGCCACAGTTTGGGATTTGGGGCGGAGCACTCAAAATATGGTGGTGGGAAGGTACAATGGTGGTGGGATTGGTGTGCGAATATTAAATGTAATGAATTATTGTGATCAGCTTTATAAAGCACTATAGCACTGTAGCACTGTCCTCCCATTGTTCATCGATTTGCTCAAGCAGGCATCAGTAACGTCTCCATTGTGAGACTTGTTGTTACTGTTTTTGGCATATTGAATACGTCACGGGGAGCTTGCCAGTCTTTGCCGTGTAGGCGGGACACTCTCGGTAGCTTGCCAGTCTCTCCAAGAGGGCAGAGGAATCGAACTCGGGTTGGCCACGTGCAAGGCAAACATCCTACCCGCTATGCTATCACTTCAATCAAGCTTTATAAAATAAAATCACGATCACGATCATTTTGTTGTTCATCAATTGCCTCAAGCAGGCACCAGTAACGTCTCCTTTGCCCTAGCCCTGAGATTTTAAAAAATGCCACATTCAAGGCTCTTTCAGGGTTAGGAGAATGAGACCCATCATTGTTACAGGTATTTGGCATATTGGGTACACCACAGGGAGTTTGCCAGACTCTGCAGTGTGGGCAGGTTACATTCGGGAGCCTGCCAGGTTAATTTTATAAAATTTAAAAAATATATATGCTTCTCCTCAGGAAAATTATCCTATTGTCCTGTTCTTTTCTTTCATTTTGCTTTACCTCTCTCCTAGCCTTTGGAGGCCACTGGGTTAAACCAATTCAAATGCTGCCACTGGGGCCTATTGGGGCCCTTCTAGAGTATACCATAAGCCATCTAGATTTATTAATTCTCCCAGAAACCCAGGAGAGAGATCATTCCAGCTCACTTGGCAGAATTGGAGGCTGAAGTCTTGGACACAGAATTTACAGCTGGTGAGAACTTGATTCATCATCCACTCCAGCTTACTCAGATCAGATGAAGAGCCCAGCCTGGGGCAGCAACAATAATCACTATATGGTGTCAATAATTACTATGTGTTTCATTTACCCTTCACCAAACACTTTCTCATTCCACAAACACACACTGAATCAGGGTGAGGCTAAAACCTGGGTGATTCAGGAAAATGACAGTGCTTCCATTCTGTGTCTCCCCAGGTGGCCTGGAATCCTCTGGCCTCCCCACTACCTCTTAAGACTACTATAAAGTGCGCCTTCCTCCTGGCCACTCTGCCCTGCCAGGACCCGCGGCCTTGCACGCTGGTGACCACGTGATCAGAGCTGCCCCTCCAGGCCGGGGAGATTGCAGATGTCCTTGAGCTCCAGCGAAGGGCAGAGCCAGTGCTAAATCAGCGACTCCCGTCACATCTCTCTGCCCTCCAGCTCTTGCACCCTCACCTGGGTGGACTCCAGGGGCCAGTGCAAAACATCTGGCCTCCTGCAGGCTGCCGCCTACGCAGCCGCAGACTCCCTTGGAGCAGGAAGTCCCTCTGGAGATTTAGCTCAAAGTGCCCTGACGCCTCCCCATCCCCATACCCCTCCACGGGAGGCGGCGCGGGCAAGCTGACTCCCAAGGGAGACCCGGAGGACCCAGGGGGCTCGACGGCCGGGTGCCGGCAGGGGGCGCCCGCGGCCACAGCTCCCGGCGCGCGGGACGGGGCGGGGCAGCGGGGCGGGCAGCGGGGCGGGCAGCGGGGCGGGCAGCGAGGCGGGCAGCGGAGCCGCCGCGGTCACCTCCCCCCCGGGCCGCACCCCCGCTCGGGCGCCATGCAGAAGGCGGGGCTGCTGCGGGGCTGCTGTGCCCAGGTGTGGAAGTCGCTGCGGATGGCCAGCTCCGGGGTGGCGCGCCGGGACCGGCTGGCGAACAAAGTGGCCCTGGTGACGGCCTCCACCGATGGGTGAGTGCCGGCGCACCCCCCACCCCCGCCCGCTGCTGCCGGGAAACTGGTCCTGACCCTTTGTCCTTTACCTCCCGGGCCCCCTCACGTGAGAAAGAAAGTACCACGTGGTTGCCCGCAGCCCCACGCACCGCCCTGGCGCTAGCCCCTGCCTTGACCGGCGCTGGCCCCGCCGCCTCTAGAACTGCTGCCTCCAGCCTCTCCCAGCGCCTTGGCTGCCCCAGTCCACCGGCTCCACCTACAGTCTGGGAAGACCGGAAGCCCCGACCCGACCCCGAGTTCAGGGACTGTCCACACTCCCAGAAGCTGCCGCACAGGACACAAGCCCCCTGAGACCAGAGTTTTGCATCGCTCGGTGCACGCAGGCGTCCCTAGCCCAGCCTCTCCTCTGAGCTGGCACTTTGCAAGGCACCAGCTCTTCACAAATCTATTATAAAGCAGGAAGGCATGGGGCAGATGCACACTGTGTCAAAACCTCCACGCAGGGGAGGAGTGTGAATTAGCCAGAGGGCCTGCCTTGCACGGGCACCCCAAAACAAAAAATAAGGCCCTTGTTTGAGATGAACAGAAGGTATTGGGAGGGGTGAGACTCCTTCACGAGCCTCCTGTCCTGAAGGGGCAGCCACTGCGCACCAAACTCACTCCCTCCCAGGCCTGCAGCCTGTAAACCTGACCCCACTGTGGCACCTGGAGAAGATGAGGTCAGTTCCTGAGCACCATACCGTAAGAAAAATACCTGAGCGAGTGCCCAAAAGGTAGCAAGTCTGACCTCACTTAGACAGCACCACGTGCCACTAACCTTGCTCATCACTTGGTCAGACGCCTAGAGGTCATTCCCAGGGAGAGCTAGAATTCAGACCCTCTTTCTTCCCTGATCAGCTGAGAGTCCATGTCTGTCTCTGCCCACAGGATCGGCTTTGCCATCGCCAGGCGCCTGGCCCAGGACGGGGCCCATGTGGTGGTCAGCAGCCGGAAGCAGCAGAATGTGGACCGCGCCGTGACCACGCTGCAGGGGGAGGGGCTGAGCGTGACGGGCACCGTGTGCCATGTGGGGAAGGCCGAGGACCGCGAACGGCTGGTGGCCACGGTGAGCAGCAAGGCTGTGGGCACAGAGCCAGGGGGTGGCAGAAGGGAGCCGGTCTGAGCCTCCTTCCCTGCTTTCCTGGACAATTTTCGTGTGAGCCGAGCCAGCAGTGCGTTCCACGTCCCCGCGCCAGCCCTCAGTGCATTTGCATTTATTTGCATTGCTGTGTCTCTCAGAATAAGCCCACCAGAGAGTCCACCACGACTGCTTTACCTCATCCACCGTGTGATGCCATCATCCCCCACCCCACCCTCCAAAAAAGCAGCTCTGGTTCACCCCTAGTTCCCAACCTAATTGGACAAATGAGTAAACACAATTGCAAAATAGAGGTTCCACCCACAAGCTAACAGCCAGTGCCCTGTTCTGCAGTGTGGTCCCTGCAGGCTATAGCTCCCAGGCCTTATTTCAGCTGCTTACCTCACACTATTTGCCTGGTCAAGGTTGAGCTCACTCTAATCATGACAGAGCCAGGCCAGGATTCTTTCAGCTAGAGAGATGTGCCGGAGTCACTGCACACAGCCAGGAAGGGGAAAATAGCCTTTCCCCAGCATAGGCGTCCAGCCTTAGGGGCTCGCTTACACTCTGGGCTCCAGAAAAGTGCCTAAGCCAGGGTCAGAGTTGTGCTTGGCACCAAGCTTCCAGCTACACAAGGAAGTATGAACTTTGCACTTCCCGCAGGCTCAGGGCACATATCTTTTTTGTAAAGTTGTAAAGGGAGTAGCCAGGAATGGGAGGCACTAACAGATGGAAAGATGGATGGAAACAGCCTGAGCAGGGCCAGCGGGATAAGTACAGGGGTGAAGGCGCTTCCCTTGCCTATGGCCCACCCAGTGCAATCCTGGCACTGCCAAGAGCAACCCCTGAGCACAGAGCTGGGAATAGCCCCTAAGCACTGCCAAGTGTCGCCCAAACACACACACACACACACACACACACACACACACACACACACTCTTATCCCCCGCAAAAAGTAGAAAGAACTTAGAATTTTACAGTCTTAGAAGAAGTTGATGTAAAAAGAGGCAAGTGGACATGTGGAGTGATAGGGAGTTATTGCACTCTTAAGGAACAGTTTGATAGATGTTCAACTGTTCATTGGAGAGGGTACACCAGACGTGAGTCTGAGAAGGTTACTGGCCTGACACAAACTTCCAAACAGAGCCTGAGACTGGCACCTTGATCCTGAGATCAGTGACACCAGGGCCAGATTACTGGCTCAGCACATCATCATCCTGCCCAAATTACCACCTCTCACTGCGCCCAAGTGAGTGAACTACCTGTCTTCCAGCCCTGCTCCAGAAGTGGGGGCTCATATTAGACCTGAAGGAGGTGGATCGGGCAGATGGAGTAAGGTCGGGCCTACTCAGGCCTACTCCATCAGGCCTGCCTGCAGAGTGAGCAAATGCAGAATGAACAAAAGGTGGCCTTTCAGGATGTGCAAATGCCAGGTAGCACTGGAGCAGAGCTCTCACTGGGGAACTGGCTGAGCAAGATAGCTGGGCACACCTCCCCACACCTCATAGTGTCTCAAGGGAGTTTTCTTGTGGGAAGTGAGGTGTTGAGCAAGATGCAAATGGAGACTAGATACAGGCAAGAAGGGATTATAGGAATAGAGAAGATTTTGGGCCAGGGACATCAGCAGGGCCAGTGAGTTCTGGAGCAGTGGTATAGAGCCAGACTAGATAGACCTAAGAGATGTTTAGTGGGAACCAACCACGATTTCTTTTCTAAGCCAGTGTCAAAACATGGAAATTCAGTGGTGGGAATAAACAGACACTGGTAGAGGGTGTGGTGTGGCAATGTCATATGCAGAGAACCCTATCGTGGACTGTTTTATAAATCACAGTACCAAAAATTTTTAAAATTTGGTTTTTAATGAGAACTGGAGGGACACAGAGCCAAGAGTAAGCGCTGAGCACCACCAAGTATGGCCCCCCAAACCAAAAATATTAAATATAATGGAAACTGGAATGATGAGTCCAGAATGACCCAAGTAATTTGTAGGACCCGTGTTGGGGTAGAAAGGGAAGGAATCCTTCCTTCCCGTTTGAGACCAGCTCTGTTCCTGTCACCCTGCTGTGAGGGACGCTGCTCCATTAGCATGAGCATACTCAGCAGCCTGATCCGCTTCTGCTTCTGGAAGATTCTCAGTGGAAATCACATCAGCCGCTTCTCCACTGGTCTAAACCACCCTGGAACAGTGATCACATTCAGAGCAAGACTCCTGACACACCTGAGAGTCATCACACCTCTCACTGTCTGCAGCTCTTGTCTCTTGTTCGTGGAAACCAGCCTCCTCTCCTCTGCGAGTGGAGAGACCCAGAAGGCCAGGGAATAAGAGGCACAGCCGACGTGAAGAGGCACTCGGATGCAAACCACCATTTCCTCCCCACTGAGAGTACAGCACCTGGCACACTCTAACCTCCTCAGTGCTTGCCTGGGCACAAGTCCACAGGCGAGACTTCAGCGGGTCCAAGGGCAGGTGACTGGACTTTGTGCCAGGACACCAGAATTCAGAGAACGGATTGATCCTGACTTTCAAAGACAATGGGGTTTGAAATTGTGTTCGGTTTACATGTTGACAGCCCAGGCGTTCCTTCCTCTGCAGTGTAGGAAGCAACTGAGCCTCGCACCTAGTTAGCAAGAATAATTAGTTAAAACGGGAGCTAACAGATGGTACACATTGGTAATAACACCCCTCTGTGTGCCAAATCGCAAGGCGCAAAGTTGATTGAGGGCCCATTTAGCTCTGCTCGCCCAAGTCACCCAATTGCCAATTCTGGGCAAATGCAAAGACTGGTTTCAGGTTGGCAAATCGTTGGCAGGTTTTTGCAGCCCCTTGATTACTCCACCTTCCCCTCTGATGATTTATTAAGCAGTGGGAGTTTGTCTTTGTTTGAGACATTGCAGTGAGCTGAGATGTTGCCTCTTTGCTTTCCTTTTGAAAATCCCACTTTCCACCTGGAATCTTCTATACTTCCATGTCCCAAACCAGGCAAGGAGGTGGTAATTATTGGGCAAGGAGCCATGGGACTATTGGAAGCTCACCAGGGGCCTCTCCGGTCAACGCTCCCACATAGCCAGTTCCAGTCCCTAACCCATTTTCGAAGAACCCCTCCAAACCAACTCCCTGCCAGTTCTGACCAGGGATGCCCGGCAAAGCACACACCTACTCCCAAAGCCCAGATGAGCAGGCCTCATACCCTCACTTTGGCATCTATGAGCAATGAACTGCCCTGGGGTTCAGCTTCATCCTCTTCACCATGGGGACACAGGCTGATGACTTCAACCCCTCCCGAGGAGACTTTCTATGGTTTTGGGGTTGTCGGTTTTGGGTATTTTGTCTTTTGGGATCACAGCTGGCGATACTCAGGGGTTACTACTGGTTCTGCACTCAGAAATTACTGCTGGAAGTGCTCAGGGGTATGGGATGCTGGGGATCCAACCAGGTCGGCCACATGCAAGGCAAGCGCCTGACTCACTGTATTATCAGTCCAGCCCCCTGAGTTGTTGGTTTTTGGTTTGGGTTTTTTTTTAATTGAATTATCATTAATTACAAAGGTGGCAAAGTTATTCATGGTTAGTTCCAACACCAGTCTTTCACCCATGCCCATTTCCCTCCTCCAGTGTCCCCAGTTTCCCTCCCACCCCTCTACCCATACCTGCCTCCTATGTCAAGTAATTTTTTTTTTTTTTAATGTTTAGGTGCTTTGGATTACAATCCTGTTGCTGATAGGGTATCAGACATATCCCTTTACCTCCTTTCAGCACCCCATCCTTCTCCAGGATGTCCACTTGCCTTGATGGGTGTGTTTAAACCCAGCGATAGCACAACGGGTAGGGCATTTGCCTTGCAAGCGGCCAACATGGCCAACCCGAGTTCGATTCCTTTGTCCCTCTCGGAGAGTCCAGCAAGCTACCGAGAGTATCTCACCCGCACAGCAAAGCCTGGCAAGCTACCCGTGACGTATTCGATGTGCCAAACACAGTAACAAGTGTCACAATGGAGACGTTACTGGGCCCACTCGAGCAAATCAATGAACAACGGGAGGACAATGACAGTGACAGTTTTTTGTTGTGGGTTTGGCTTGGGGCCACACCCGGCGATGCTCACAGTTTACTCCAGGCTCTGCACTCAGAAATTATTCCTGGTGGTGCTCAGGGGACCAGATGAGATGCCAGGATCCAACCTGGGTTGGCTGCAATGCAAGGCAAATGTTCTGCGCACTATACTATTTTTCTGGCCCTTTCCTGGAAAGATGTTTAAACCCTTTCTGTTAAAATTATCTGAGATAAAGATAATTCCTTCACGATCTGAAGAGTAGGCCCTTGACGAAAATGAGAATAAAGGAGCCTCCCCCAAGGGAAAGTGTAAGAAAAGAGCCTAGTCAGAGAAAGACACAGAAGTGGAAAGAGGGGCATAGTGGAGAGATGAATCTGGACGGGGGAGGAAAAAAGTCTAGGAACTGGAGCAATAGCACAGCAGGTAGGGCATTTGCTGGCCAACCCAGGTTCGATTCCCAGAATCCCATATGGTCCCCTGAGCACCACCAGGAGTAATTCCTGAGTGCAGAGCCAGGAGTAACCCCTGTGCATCGCTGGGTGTGACCCAAAAAACAAAAAAAAAAATCTGGTGACTGAAGTGCTTGGGGAGCTTGGAGGGGAAAAATGTTACAAGGAAAAGAGATGTTTCTTTGACAGTTGTTCCTAAGTAGGAACATCCAGGGGCCAGAAAGGTAAGCAAGCACTGGTCCAACCCCCAGCATCCCATATGGTCCCCTGAGCCCCATTCCTGGATCGCAGAACCCACAGTAACCCCTGTGTTAACCGCTGGGTGTTGCCTCCCCCCCAAAAAAAGACTTTAAAAAATAATAAGGAACATCGGCATTGATAGAGAAAATGTCCTTACGACCAGCAGCCCTGACTCACACCTACTCCTCTCTCCAGGCTGTGAAACTCCACGGGGGTGTGGACATACTGGTGTCCAATGCAGCCGTCAACCCTTTCTTTGGAAATATGCTGGATGCCTCAGAAGAAGTGTGGGACAAGGTAAGGGGTGATTCAAAGAGCAGAGGACAAGGCCTCAGGAATCACCAGTCTGCTTTTAGGATGCATTTGTCAAGTTCTAGTTAAATGTGTGAATCCTCGTCATTCGTCCTAGAGTGTACCTAGGGAAGGGGTGGCTTCCTTTCTCCTGCCCTGTTCTTTCCTTGCTGCTTCTCCCTATGGTGTCTTCTTCCATTTCCTCTTTGCCAGCCTCCTGCTCCCCACACTCCCATCCCCCACCTTAAGTCTTTCTAACCAAACTCCTCTTCCTGGTTTGTTTCCAACAGAGACATGGCAGCTAATATGCCAACAACTACTTACACGCATACACCAGCCGTCCCCTTTCAGCTGCCAAAGAAAGAATGATTTTCATTAGTTGGAAGACTTTCACAGCTAGTTAAATGAAATGCCGGTTCTCATGAAATGACCTAACATGTCACATTCTAACACACACAGACTTTGGGGCTGGAGAGATAGCACAGCAGATAATGCCCTTGTATACTAGTGACCCAGATTTGATCCCTGGCATCACGTAGAGTTCCCTGAGTCCTGCCAGGAATGATGAGCACAGAGCCAGGAGTAAGCCCTGAACACTGCTGGGTGTGATCCAAAAAAAAAGAGAAGAAAAGAACCCCACAGACTTTGAAAATAACTTGTGCTCTTTCCTTCTTACCTCCAATGTCAAGAACATCTAACATCCAGATGTCTAGATTCAAATGCTCTAAAATTGGCTTTTATGTGGCATGTTTAATTAGATTCTATTTATAGTATATTTCCTGCACTTCTGTCCTTTCCTTATAAAGCCTTAATTAACATATCTGTCTTTGTTTACTACCAGTTAATAGTCCCACATGATTTGGACATGCTAAATTTTTTTAAGATCTCCCTTTTTTTATTCTAATATCAATAATTGCTTAACATTGAAGTTTAAGGATGGAAAAATACTATAGTTTATCAGTATTTAACAGGCAGGAGGACCAAAGTGACACAATGTTCTTCAGTGAGCCAGTTCCTGATTGATATTCTTTCAAGTAGAGGCGAATCTTTCATGAGAAGCCTAGATAGAGACCACATAAAAAATCAGTTTTGAACTCATAATTTTTCTTTCGAGTTGACTTTTTTCTAATATCAGAGTACATCAAATCCAAGATAATCATTGATCTGTAATTGAACCTGGATTATTAAGGTCATTTGTGAGACTGCGGGGGGTGGGGTGCGGATTTTATTATGGACAGCATAATAGGCCGATGGGAAATGTTCAGGTTGTGATCATGGATGGAGGTGTGTAGGAGAATACCCTTATTCTGAAGAACTCATGGAAAAGAAGTCCAGGCATCACGATACCAGCCACTTACCTTCAAGGAATCTATAAAGCCTGATCAGGCTCACAGGACAGATGAGGTGGCAGGTAGACCAGCTGGCTGATTATGGGTGAAGCATAGCTGACTATTGTTTGCATTCTAATGGTGACTTTCCAGAAGACTGGAATATTCCAGTATAAGTTACCACAGGGGACCCTGGATGAGAATGTCCCTGCTGTACCGCGCATACCATTAGCAAGAGCCGTGCACTTTCATCATGAAGTGATTTTTTTTTTATTGCATGAAGCTTATGCCCAGCAGCCCCCAAAGTGTCTCCCCATGACCCCATATTCTAACAGATGTTCAGCCAAAGGCTAGAGAGATAGTTTAGTGGGCCAGCCACAGGCTTTGCATGGAGGAAGCCTGGATTTGGCACCACATGATTCCCCCAATCCCCTCCAGAAACAAACCCCCAGCACCAAGCCCAGAGCTGCTTCTCAACCAGGTGTGGCCCAAGAACAAACTTTTAAAAACATTTTTGGTAATAAGTAAATGTCCATCTTAACAGCCCATCTCAGAGAGATGGCTGGGAGCCTCTCTGTAGGCTCAGAAGAACCCAGAAGCCACACTTACCCCCGCAAAGCATTTCTCCCTCCAGGACACACCCAGGAGACCTACCATGTCCAGGTTCTCCTTCATCTGCATAAAGACATGCAGAAATCCAGCTCAAATCTAGGGAAGGCTGGAGTGTTTAGAATGATCTGGGCCATAGTTCAATAGTTAACTGCCTGCCCAGTTAAATATTCTGGGTTTTCTGGACATCTCCAAACTCCACAACTCCAACATGCCCGTAGTAACACACCAGCTGGATGAGATGTAGCACAAAAGCCAAACAATTTCAGCTAACAAAAACATGAACACAGAAGGCTTAACTTGTAACAAGAGTTTTGTAAACCCTCAAACAAGGACTTAATGTCCCCATGGAGAGATGCATCAGTGTTCACAAATTTTCTTCTACGGAAATATTTTCAAATTATTCCATTAGCCATTTAGTGGTAAAAAGCAATATAAAATAAATTATTATGGGCCTTCTACAGGAGCAGGCTTGCGGAGTGGTTGGGAAAATGGAGATAATGATGGAGGGGAGGTGAGAGGGGTGGTGGGATTGGTGTTGGAATACTGAATCCTTGTAACAAACCATGGTGAACAGCTTTGTAAACCACCATGTTTAATAAGTGGGAGGAAGAAAAGAAAAATAATCTGGGCCAGGGAGCAGAACAATAGTGCAGGAGATAAGGCCCTGGCCTTGCATGCAGCTGTGGCCGTGACCTTAGTTTGAATTCCAGGCACCTCCTATGGTCCCCTGAGTACCACCAGGAGTCATCCTAAGCACAGAGCTAGGAGTAACCCCTGAGCACCACGAAGTGTGGCCCAACCCTTCACTCCAATAACTAAAACAATTTTAAAAAGTTTTTGAAAGCATATTCTGGGCCAGTTTGACTGGCTAGGAAATGAGATGAAGCAGGCTCCATTCTTTCTCATACAAAAGTGCCAGTGAGTTCATGAAAGACACTTCTCTCCAAGCCTGGATTTTTTTTTTCTCTCCTAAGGTCCAGGTGACTCACCTCTGAGATCCTCATCGAACCTGAAAGCACAGGTCCACAGAACCACACCATCCCCACCTCATCACCCTGCCTTCTCCAGTACTCCTCCCTCACATATCCTTCCCCTTCTCTCACTTTCAGATTCTGGACATTAATGTGAAGGCCACAGCCCTGATCACAAAGGCAGTGGTGCCCGAGATGGAAAAACGCGGGTACAGAGGGCTGGAGGGAGGCATGGTGGCAGGGGACACCCACAGGCTGGAGACAGCAGTCTCCACGGAGCTGAGGGTCATTCTCTTCCCTTTCCAGAGGCGGTTCAGTGGTGATCGTGGCCTCCATCGCAGGCTACAGTCCATTTCCGGTAAGAACTGCTCACTTGACCTGTTTCTTCTGCCCCTCCAGGTCCCTTGAGAAACTTCATCCCTCCGGGGAATCACACCAAGTTCCCTGCAAAAAAATAAATAGATAAAATAAAAGACTCTGGGGAAGTTTGCTTTGCACCCCCATTCCAACACACTAATCTAGTGGGGCATGTGGCAGTTGTCTAAGTGGGAGCTTCCTGATGGGACATAATCTGTTTATCTACTGTCCTTTATGTGTCACAATCAGAAGCAAGACAGAGAGCCGAGAAGTGCAAACAGAGGTTAAGGCCAGCCTTACATATGGCTGGTCACAATACAATCTCCCAAGAGTAACCCTGGGAGCAGCCTCTGAGTAGCTCCCAATCACAAAGCTAAGTGGGACCCAGACTCCCCACTCCAACCCCCAAAAGGAAAAAGAAACAAGAAAGCACTGCAAGAAAGAGACTGACCCACTCTCTCGTCTGCCCAGGGCCTGGGTCCTTACAATGTGAGTAAAACAGCCTTGTTGGGCCTCACCAAGAACCTAGCGTTGGAGCTGGGCCCAAGGAACATCCGTGTGAACTGCCTGGCCCCGGGCCTCATCAAGACCAGCTTCAGCAGTGTGGTGAGAAATGACGGTCCTGCATCCCTGGGCACTCTGAGTGGGCACCTCCATGTGTAGTGTAGTGAGTGGCAGGGGGATAGCACCTGGGACCTGAGCTCCCAGCCCGCCCCACGCCTCCCTGGGCTTTGCTCTTTCCGTGATCCGCCCCCTGGACAGAGAGCCCACAGCCCCGTCCCTGGGACTTCTTAGGGTGTGGAACTAAGGAATCCAGACGTTCCTCGTATGGTTTCCTGTCTTCATACATGGTTGAAGTAGGGGAAACCCACCAAAATGCCTCCCCGGAATCTAATCAGAATCTGATCAGAAAATAATGGAAGGTGGAGGAAAGAGATGGGGAGAGAAGGACTTAACAGTGCCAGGACTTAACTCCATTGCACTAATAGCCTCCCAGCTCTCCATTTGCCTCCCACTTTCACCTAAAAGACAGTTTTCTTTTTTACTTGCAGTTTTGGACAGACAAGGCAAGAGAAGACAGCATAAAAGAAATCATGCGGATAGGCAGGTGAGGCTCTCACAGGGAGGGTTGAGAAGGATGAAGACGGAAGGACTGTTCCCTCACATATTCCCGGACAGCACAGACTGGCTCGTCTCTGCCTCAGAGTTCACACAGTCTGAAGCTCCACCACCCCAGGACACGGGCGAGGGGTCAGCTTCCATTGCAGGAACTCAACACAGAAGCTTCTGGGTTTTAGGAGAGCAGGACTCTGGAAAAGACCCTGCCTCCTTCCTCCTAGCGTGAGAGACCATGTTCTTTAGGTTCCCCTTCAGTGATACGAAGTCCAATTTCCAGAGCTCAAGTTGATGATCCTACCATCCAAATGAAAGGAGTAAAGAGCTTCAATGATAGTCCAACTTCCTTTCGCTAAGAAAAATGCCCTCTTCCCTCCTCCCCCCCCCCAAGAGCCCAGCACTTTCCCCAAGCTCCCATCCCTCAGCATTCCCTGCCTCATTCCTGATTTAGGTCTCTGGAAGACTCTCATCTTCAGCATCTTCATTTTGCTCCTTCATTTTGCCAGCAAGGCCCGTTGTCTGCTGACCCCACGTCCCAGCCCTCCAGCACTCCCACAGCCATCCTGGTGTCAGCATGAGCATTATGTCAGCTGAGGGGCTGAGTTCACAAGTTCCTCATTAGGAAGGCATTGTTCTGCTTGTGCCCCAGTAATTCTTGAGCCCCATCGTGTTCCATTGTGAATGCACGTTAGAATAAGTCAGGGATGGGACTGGAGCCATAGCACAGCGGGTAGGGCGTTTGCCTTGCATGCAGCTGACCCAGGTTCGATTCCCAGCATCTTATATGGTCTCCCGAGCACTGCCAGGAGTAATTCCTGAGTGCATGAGCCAGGGAGCCAGGAGTAACCCCTGTGCAGCGCCTGGTGTGACCCAAAAAGAAAAAAAAAAAAAGAATAAGTCAGGGAAACTTGAAATTCTAGCTGCTCAGGTCACTCCTGGGGTGGAGGGTGGGGGAATTGTTCTTGTTATTATTGTTGTTTGAGGCCATACTCGTTGGTATTCAGTGCCCCAGGGCCTCTCCCAGTAGTTCAAGGGCATCAGCAGGGCAACACCTACCAATGTTGGGGACAGCGTAAATCAGGGATTGAACCCAGGGCTTCACATATGTAAGGCATGTGCTCTACCACCTGAACTACGTCCCCAGCTGCCTAGAGATTCCATTGTAAGGGCCAAAACATCTTCCTTTTTTGAAGTAAGTGGAGGGTTAAGCCTACTTGATGATTACAGTGTACAGCTAAAATGGAAAATCACTAATCCAGGCCTTCTAGGTACAAGTTCTACCCACCTGTCAAGCATTCTGTGGCAAAACGCTCCCAAATCATGCAATCACTGATACAGACACTGAAAGCTTGCACTTTCTCACCAACAAATCTGACAGAGAGACAAAAATAGATTCCTGGAAGAAGTGGTCTGAATGAAAACTGTGCACGTTAAACAATCCACTTACTGTCCATTTACTGTGCACAGATCCCTGACCCTTCCTAAGTATTCCCAGAGGTAAGACAAATTCTTGTTTGGCCACACCCAGAAGTGTTTAGGAGTTACTCCTTGCTCTGCACTCAGGAATAACTCCTGGAGGTGCCCAGGAGCCCATATGGGATGCGGGGATCGAACCCAGGTCGGCTACGTGCAAGGCAAATGCCTTATTCATTGTACTATCTCTCCAGCCCTAGTAGAACAAGTTCTTTGAAGTCTGAAATAGCTGCTCACAAGATTCTTGCTATATATAACTTGGGATCTGGGTGCCCTCAGATTTCAGAGAAACAAAGTACCTCTCCATTGTTTGAATAGGATGAATTATGTTTTTTGCAGAATAGAGCATTTACACATACACTAAACCATACATACAGCTTCTCTTTATATTAACCATAAAGAAGTTGGATGGGCAGGAGGTCCATAACCAATCCAGACACATCATCTGCTATTTGTAATGAAGTGCCTTTCATCCCCTATGGCTTGGCCAAGGCCTGGCCTGGCTGTTTGATTGTTGCTGCCTCTGTTTCCTGTAGGATCGGCAAGCCTGAGGAATGTGCGGGCATCGTGTCCTTCCTGTGCTCTGAGGATGCCAGCTACATCAATGGGGAGACCGTGGTGGTGGGTGGAGGGACGCCATCCCGCCTCTGAGCATCTGGAAGTTGCCCCACAAGAAGTCTGACCTTCAGTTCCAGGGTCTGTGACAGGCATTTCGCAGCTCTGCCTGTCCTACTGCCCCCCTTACGTTCGCCTGCAAAATCAGTCCTGCAGCTCATCCTTCCCTGCACTCAAGGCATGGTCTTAGAAGGATCCCGGTGTTTTTTTAGTCATGGAAAGACACCTCCGTAGAACACAGGGCAGGCAGGCCAGCTGAGAAGACTGGGTCTATCTTGGCAAAGAGGTATAGAAATTTTTTGTTTTCCTGAGGGGCCAGAGAGAGAATATAGTGGGCATGGTGCTTGCCTTGCACATGGCCCACTAGGGCACTAGGGCACAGCCTGGTCCCTTGAGTACCTCCAGGAGTGATCCCTGAGCACAGATCCAGGAGTAAGTCCTGTGTTCTACTAGTTGCATACACCCCCCAGGCCCCACCCCACCCCCAAAAAGAATTTTTTTTCTGAGCATCTGGGGGATTTGAGGGAGATGGGGGAGAAGGAACCTGGAACAGAAGAAGCTGGACGGGGAAATTAACTTGCAAATGAGGTGCAAATAAAATGCAGACGATCCTATTGCTTGGAATCTGCGTGTTCATTTTTTTTACTACTGGGTGCCTAGGTGTGGAAGCCGAGCTGAGAAGTCTGAAGGCACTGTTGGATATCTGGATCCCCTCCTTCTCCTCCAGGTCTGCAGAACCTCAGCCTGACACGCTCGTGGGTGGGTGGAGGTGTCTGCAGAGCTGCCAGCGGGAGGAAGTGGCACGGGAACTCCCAGGTGCTACGCGCACGGCCTCCCAACGGTGGGGATGGTGCCAAGGACAACGGAAGGGATCCCGCAGGCTGGACGAGCGGGAAAGGGGAATGAACTCCCCCGGCAGCCCTGGTCAAGACCTGTCCCGACTTTGCAGTGGGCACAGTCTAGCCTGGAAAGGGGATGGGATGGGGGGATGGGGGGGTCATCGAGGACAAGATGGACAGGTCCCTAGCCAGCGAGGCGGAAACAGGAGGGGCCGTGCAAAAGGACGACCCGAGGAGAAAGAGGAGGGGGGGTCCCTGGGACTACAGACAAAAGACTCGGGGTCCTGCTCACGGGGCGGACGGAGGGGGCTCGGAAAGCGGGCACACAGCTGCCCCCGGCCCCGGGGGATGGCCCGCATGCGGGAGGCGCGCACGGGAGCCCGCGGAGTGGGAGGGGGCGCGGGGTCTCCTGCGGGGCGGAGCGTGGCGCGCGTGCGCAGTGAGGCGGGGGCCGGGCGGGGCGGGGGCCGCGCGCGGGGCGGGGGGTGCGGGAGGTGGAGGAGGAGGAGGAGGAGGAGGAGGAGGAGCGCGGCCGCCCTGACGGGAGCGGGCTCGGCGGCTGCGGCAGCCTCAGCGCCCGGGCCCTGCCGGAGCCGGGTCTAGCATGTGCCGCGGCTCCCGGGCGGCGGCGCGGCGGCGGCGGCGGTGGCGGCGGCTCCACTGCAGCGGCGGCGGTCATGGCCAAGTCCGGCGCGGAGCTCACCCGCGAGCTGCAAGGTACGAGGCTGCGGGGGTCTCTGGGACGCCCCGTCTCCAGCCCAGTCCGGGTGCCTCCCCCCGACACCCCCCCCACGACACGCGCGCGCGCGCACACACACCTCCCTCCTCCCCTGCACCCCAGTCCCGAGCATCCTCCGCTGCGCGCCCCGCCAGGACCTTTCCTGTCCCGGAGCCTCCTGGCTCGATTCGTCGGGGACAGCAGCCGTCACCGTGCTTCCCCCGAAGGCTGACCCTCGCTCCTCCCACCCCCCCCCCCCTCCCCAGCCTCAGCTAGGTGTCCACTCTCCCCCATCCTGCGAGTCCCCGCTGCCCCGCCGGGCGCTGGGAGCTGCCCCTGGTCCTGACCGCCTCCCCTGGTCCTCCCCGCCCTCCTCGCGGCCCCGCCCCGGAACCGGCCCGGGAGAACCCCCCTCCCCGCCCCCCTTAGGAGGCCCCTGGGACACTGGAGGGGAGTGGAGAAAAGAGGCCTGGATTGGAGCTGAGACCCTGCGCGGGTCTCTGCGGCGCCTCCCACCGCCCCCCGTCCCAGCCTGCCCGCTGCGGGTCACCCCACGCGCCCGCCGCCAGGCCGCTCCTGTGCGCGGTGGTTCTCAGACTCCAGTGAGGCCTGAACCCCAGGCCCGCCCTGACCGTGACCTACCCCACTACCCCCAGATTCAGGGGCACAGGCCAGCCCAGCGCGGGGAACTGGGCGAGCACACTGCACCCCCGCAGTATCCCACACCGAGTGCAGGTGTGTGCATCCCGGTCTTCACAGAAACTGCACACACTTGCCTTCACACACGCAGGGTTTGCCGGCAGGGGTGTACAGAGCTCACTTAGACACTAACTTCTTCCCACCCCTAAGTCACAGCACACGCGCGCAGACACAAACACACACACGCACACACACGCCTTTCACCTCGGCACAGCTACTCATTCACACTCCCCTGTCACCTCACGCTGGCATGCACGCCCCGGAATCATCAGACCAAGCAAAAGGCAAATGCACACCCAGATCCCCCAGAAGACAGTCCCAGGGACACCCCCACGCCCCCACACACTGACTCACTGTGTGTGTCTCCGGCTGCTGGCGTGCACGGGCTGGAAAGATCCTTCACACCCTCAGAAGTGTAAGACACACCCTCCCACAGTGCCTCTACGCACTTGCCCTGACGCAGGGGGCCCCTCCCCACACCCCAGCCTCCCCCACACCCCTGTCCCTCTCACAGAGAACAGCACCCAGGCGGGCTCCGGGCTCCCTCTCTGTCCCTGCCTACACTGCTGCTCTCTCATTCTCCCTCCTCCCATCTGACCTGGAGAGCCCAGGCAGGACCAAGGTAGCACTGAGCAGCCCCCTCCCCGCAGACAGCATCCGCCGGTGTCTGAGCCATGGGGCTGTGCTGCAGCAGCATCGCGTGAAGCTGGAGACTAAGCCCAAGAAGTTTGAGGACCGCGTGCTGGTGAGGGCACTTTGCTGGGGGCACCAGGGGCATGGAGGCAAGGAGCCGGGGGACAGAGGTGGGGCGAGGTGAGGAGATGCAGCCAGGGAGCATGTTCAGGAGCTAAGAGTGGGGTGTCAGAAGGCTGGGACCACTGCTATGAGGGGACTCAAGGAAGAGGGGTCTCCCAGCGCAAGACCAAGTGATTCTCTCTCTCTTTCTCTCTCTCTCTCTCATTCTCTCCCTCCCCCCTCTCTTTCTAGGCTCTGACCTCCTGGCGCCTCCACCTTTTCCCCATTAAAGTCCCCGCCAAGGTGAGTGAGTGGTGCTGGGGAGCTTGGCCCGGTTCCCTCCTGGCCCTTTCCCCTGTGCTGTGCTGAGCTGAGCCCCGCACCCCTAGGTGGAAAGCTCCTTCAACGTGCTGGAGATCCGCGCCTTCAACACCCTCGCCCAGAACCAGGTGAGCACAGGACCAGGGACACGGTGGGAGGAGGTGGTACGTGTCTGAGGCCTGCTGCTCCCCCCAGATCCTCGTGGAGACCGAGCGGGGCATGGTGAGCCTGCGGTTGCCCTCAGCAGAGAGCGTGGACCAGGTGACGCGCCATGTGAGCACGGCCCTCTCCAAGGTCTGCCCAGGCCCCGGGTGAGTGGCAGAGGCCTGGTTCCCCGGACCCCCATGGTCTGTTCCTCCTTCCCTCCTCCCCAGGGCACACCAAGGAGAAGAGGTTTCTCCTGTCCCCTCTAAGAGGGTCCGGAAGCTGAAACAGGGGGAGAGGGGCAAGTCTCTGAGATGGATTTGCTCATCTTGCAGGTGCCTCATCCGGCGTGGAAACGCAGACACCCCAGAAGGCCCCCGGGACACCTCCCCCAACTCTGAGACGTCCACATCCACCACTCACAGTGTGTGCGGTGAGCAGGGGCAGACTCGGGAGGGCACGCTGGAAGCACCTGTCCAGAGTGCTGTGTAGACAGGGCTGTGCCGCCCATGACCCCACCCCGCCTCTGGGCCATAGAAGTTCCCCCTGTAGGAGGCCTCCCACTTCCCTTTCCTTCAGCCCCAGGCTTTCTCCCACCCCGGGGCTCCTCATGGAGCCAGCCCACCCCCTGCCTCACAGGTGGCTTCTCCGAGACCTATGCAGCCTTGTGTGACTACAACGGGCTGCACTGCCGCGAGGAGGTGCAATGGGTGCGTGGGGCGGGGCCAGCAGGTGGGCATGGGACCAGCGGGTGGAGTGAGGAGGAAGGAGAGGGGAAGAAGGAAAGAGGAGGGGGGAGGGAGAGGAGGAGCAGGAGGAGGGGGAAGGAAAGGGAGGAGGAGAGACAGAAGGGAGGGGAGGAGGGGGAGAGGGAGGAAAAGGGGTGAGAGGGGAGGCAGGAGAAAGGGGTAGAGGAAGGGGGGGGGCGGTGAGCTGGAGGAGGAAGAGGGGGAGAGGGAGGAGGAAGAAGTCACACAGAGGGAGGAGAAAGGGGCAGAAGAGGGGGAGAGGAGAGAAAGGCAGGAGCAGGAATGCAGGTGTGAGCCAGTCTTACCTCTCCAAGGATGTGGACACCATCTACCACGCCGAGGACAACCGGGAGTTCAATCTTCTGGACTTCAGCCATCTGGAGAGCAGGTAAGCCCATGGCAGGGACCCCCCAAGACCAGCCTAGCCTAGCCCTGGCCCTTCCAGACGTGCCCTTCCCCTGGCTTTGCTGCTGCCCCACCTCTGTCCCCCCATTCCCATCCCCTGCTCCCTCCCTGCCCCCCTCAGCCCCCCAACTGCCAGCCCCCAGCCAGCTGCTCCCCACGTCCCTGCTCCTTCCCGCCCCCACAGAGATCTGGCCCTCATGGTGGCCGCCCTGGCCTACAACCAGTGGTTCACCAAGCTCTACTGCAAGGACCTGCGACTGGTAGGGACCAGAAACCCTGGCGGCGGTGGAAGGGGTGGGTTGGGGGGCTGCCTGTCTGCCTCTGGACCTCAAGACTCCCTCTGTCCAAAGGGCTCAGAAGTGCTGGAACAGGTGCTACATACCCTCAGCAAGTCGGGAAGCCTCGAGGAGCTGGTGATGGACAACGCCGGCCTTAAGACGTGAGGCCAGCCTCCTGCCTGGCCAGTAGTACCCCAATATAGTCTTAGGGTTCCAAGGCTCCAAGCATGGGATCGGCCTCTGAGCTAGGTCCTCCAGCACCTCACTTCACTGAAGAGGAGACTGGGCAGCGGTCAAGCGGGGCCTTCCCTAGCCCCTTAGCTGCCCCCCACAGCAGTCTCCCCACTGTTTCCTTCCTCCCTCCACTCCTGAGCGGGGTGGGCCGCCCCGGGCCTGAGGACCCACAGCTGGACTCCCGGGCGCTGGCGTGGGGGCTCCCTGGTAGACCCCCTGGGGCCCTGTGGTTCAGCCCCAAGCAGACAGGCAGAGGAGGAGGGAAGCCCCCGGGAGGGTGCTGGGACAAACAAGTCCTTCCTCCCCTTCCCCGAAGGGACTTTGTCCAGAAGCTGGCCGGGGTGTTTGGGGAGAACGGGAGCTGTGTGCTGCATGCCCTCACTCTGTCCCACAACCCCATCGAGGACAAGGGTGAGCCCCAGCCCCGAATCTCACCCCCACCGCCATGCAGACCCCGTCCTCACCCAGAGCCCCACCGGAGTCTGAACAGGGGCTGTCCCACCCGCTGCTGACCCCTGCCCCACTCTGTCCTCCTCAACCCCAGGCCCGCGCCCCCGCTGGAGCCCCCCTCTGCCGCCCAGCCGCTCCTGGGGCCCATTTCTCTCTCCCTCCCCAGGTTTCCTCAGTCTGAGCCAGCAGCTGCTTTGCTTCCCCACCGGCCTCACCAAGCTGTGCCTGGCCAAGACTGCCATTTCTCCCAGAGGTACTTGTCCCGGCACACCCCGCCTCGGGCCTCGGACGCCCCCCTCGGGCCTCGGACGCCCCCCTCAGCACTGCCCACGGCCTCCTAGGGGTGGAAGGAGGGAAAGGTGCCCCCTTAGGGCAACACTCTGAGTTATGTCCCAAGGGAAGAGGTGGGAATGGGGTGCAGCCAGCCCCGTCCCTGTGCCCCGTCTATGCTCAGGACTCCAGGCGCTGGGCCAGACCTTTGGGGCCAACCCGGCCTTCGCCAGCTCCCTTCGATACCTGGACCTGAGCAAGAACCCCGGGCTGCTCGCCACGGATGAGGCCAACGTGAGTCCACGAGCCACAGCCTGAGCCTGCCCAGGCCTGGGGCCGAGCGAGACCTGTGCCCATCTCGGGTGGCGGTCTCCAGCCTGCCCTGCAGCCCTCTCTGTCTCCTCCCAGGCCCTCTACAGTTTCCTGGCACAGCCCAACGCGCTGGTTCACCTGGACCTGGCGGGGACCGACTGTGCCATTGACTTGGTGAGGGGCGGTGAGGGGGGGTGGAGGGGTGCCCAGGGTGGGTCTGTGCCTGGGAGTGAGGGTCTCTCCCCTCCTGGACTTTCTGCCTGTATCCCGGTAGCCAACCCGGGTGGCACTGGCTGTCCCTCAAAACCCAACTGAGTCCTGCAGGAGGAAAGGAATCTGCCCTAACCAGAATGGGGCACCTATGGGGCACTCAGAAGGCCAACCTGGTCCTGCTTCACATGGCCACTGCCTGGCCCCTCTGGGGCCACCACTGGGGGGCCTGCAGGTGGGAAGACACCCCCTGTCTACGGAGGGGAAATTGAAGCTAAGTGGGCCTCCATAGCAGTGGGGCTCACACAGGCTGTCCCAGAGGACAGATGCCAAGACCTTGATGGTGATTCAGGGGGTGTCACCGTCCAACGCCCCCCAACACGATGCCTGGACTGAAAGATGCACCTCATCTGTCCCCCAGCTTCTAGGCGCCCTGCTGCATGGATGCTGCTCCCACCTCACCTACCTCAACCTGGCACGCAACAGCTGCTCCCACAGGTGGGCACACGGGGTGCCAGGGAAGGTGGGGTCTAGGCTCCGGGCGGCCCCTCCCTCGCTGACCGCAGTGCCTCCACAGGAAAGGCCGGGAGGCCCCACCAGCCTTCAAGCAGTTCTTCAGCAGCGCCTACACACTGAGCCACGTCAACCTGTCAACCACGAGGCTACCCCTGGAGGCCCTCAGGTCGGGTGGGTGCAGGGTTGGGGGATGTCCGCAGGGGCGGTGTAAGGAAAGCGAGTAAGGGGTAAAGGTGGCCTGCTGACCTTCCTCCCACAGGGCGCTGCTGCATGGCCTCTCCCTCAACAGCCACCTCAGCGACCTGCACCTGGACCTCAGCAGCTGTGAGGTGAGGCAGCACCCCACCCAACCCCCACCCCCACCTCTCCACCTGCTGCCCACTCCCACCCCGTTTATTTCTCTGGCCCTGGCTCCATCCTGCCTCTGATGCTGCCGCAGCTGTGATTCACCCACCCCAGCCTGACCACACGCCCACTCTGCCAGCTCAGGGACTCTTGGGCTGAGCCCCTCTCTTCTCCAGAGGTCATAAGCTGTGTCCCCCAGTAGCGCTTGGGGCCGGGCGATTCCAGGCGCGCCCGCCAGAGGGCAGCCGCCCGCTTGTCTCCGGGCAGGAGTAGCCGCCGGGCGTGCCTTCCGAAGGGAGGGGAGAGCCCAGGGAAGACCCTAGATAAAAAGAGAAGGGACCTCTGGGCCTGTACCCGTGGGACTCCCTGGACTCGGAGTAGTAAATATGCCCCATGTGTGCCCCCTGCCTGCCTGCCTGCCTCCCCGCTTCACCCTGCCGTGTCTCTGCAGCTCCGCTCGGCAGGAGCTCAGGCTTTGCAGGAGCAGCTGGGGGCTGTCACCTGTGTGGGCAGCCTGGACCTGTCCGACAATGGTGAGTGGGCTCACTTTTGGGGTGCGGGAGGGGAGGCCCCCCTAGGGGCAGCCGGGACCTGAAGGATGCAGGAGAAGCTTTCAGTAGGAGACTCAGGCCAGGCCTCTTGCATCTCCCGGCTAGGGTTCGACTCGGACCTCCTGACGCTGGTGCCGGCGCTTGGCAAGAACAAGTCTCTCAAGCACCTGTTCCTGGGGAAGAACTTCAATGTCAAGGCCAAGTGCGGCCCCTTTCGCGGCCCCAGACCCTCACGGCCCCGCCCCTTCAGGCTCCTCGGGCTTTCTGCCGTCCCTGCCCTGATTCGGCCCGCTCTGCACACCCCACAGGACCCTGGAGGAGATCCTGCACAAGCTGGTGCAGCTGATCCAGGAGGAGGACTGCGTGAGTGCCGGGCAGGGCTGAAGGGGACCCGGAAAGGGGGGGGGGGCTGTGGGGGCCGGGCCCAACCCCCACGGCACCCAGTCCCTGCAGTCGCTGTCGGTGGCCGACTCCCGACTGAAGCTGCGCACCAGCATCCTCATCAACGCCCTGGGCAGCAACACCTGCCTGGCCAAGGTAGATCTCAGCGGGAACGGCATGGAGGACATCGGGGCCAAGATGCTGTCCAAGGCTCTGCAGATCAACTCCTCCCTCAGGTGCACCCCCGAGGAGCCCCGTCTCAAAACTACCTCTGATCTGGGAGCGGGGGGGGGGGGGGGGCTCCAGAGGGGGCCGAGCCCCTAGCAGGGACGTCGAGGGAAGGGGTGCCAAGGCGATGCCCGCACTCTCCCCAGAACCATCCTGTGGGATCGGAACAACACGTCGGCCCTGGGCTTTCTGGACATCGCGAGGGCCCTGGAGAGGTGAGTGTGCCCATACTCTGGTTCGCGCTCCCAGGAGCCCTGAGCTTGGGCCAGGGCTGCGCCCCACCAGCCTGGCCCGCCTGCCTCGGAGGAGCGCGGCGGCTAACGAGGATGGGGTGCGGGCTCCGCGCACCTCTCCCCGCACCCAGCTGCGCCACCGTGTCCCGCAGCAACCACACCCTGCGCTTCATGTCCTTCCCGGTGAGCGACATCTCCCAAGCCTACCGCAGCGCCCCGGAGCGCACCGAGGACGTCTGGCAGAAGGTGGGGGCAAGGGCCGTGGCCTTGAGGGGCGTGGTCTGGGGCGTGGTTCGGGGAGGGCGTGGCCTGGTTGTGGGCGTGGTCTGTGGTGTGGGGCGTGGTCATCCTGCGCACCCCGCCCTGACACCCCCCCCACACACACACACACCCCCCCCCCCCCCCCCCCCCCGGCCCTAACCTCAGATCCAGTGGTGCCTGGTGAGGAATAACCACTCGCAGACATGCCCCCAGGAGCAGGCATTCCGGTTGCAGCAGGGCCTGGTGACCAGCAGCGCCGAGCAAGTAAACGTTTCCTCCCGGACGCCTGGGACTAACACAGGGCATGCCAGGGATGGGGGTGGGGGAGGGGAAGTGGGGGGGTAAGTGGGGGCAGGAAAGGCCACAAAACAGGCGTGATAGAGACCTCGTGTGGTGCTCATAACTGGACTGAACATGTAGGAGGCAGAAAGACATTTCAAATACAGGCCCCAAGCCTGCAAGGCGAGGCCATGCAAGGAAGGAGGGGTGTGAGGCCCAGACAAGGGACTCTGAGAATCGTGGCAGTGCCACTGTGCAGTTAAGAAGGGAACTCTGGGGCTGGAACGATAGCACAGCGGGTAGGGTGTTTGCCTTGCACGCGGACGACCCGGGTTCGATTACCAGCATCCCATATGGTCCCTCGAGCACCGCCAGGAGTAATTCCTGAGTGCATGAATCAGGAGTAACCCCTGTGCATCGCCAGGTGTGATCCAAAAAGCAAAAAAATAAAAATAAAAAAGAAGAAGAAGAAGAGAACCCAGGGGCTGCTGGGAGGAATGTAGTGGTTAGGGCACACCCCTGGCAGATGCACAGGTTTGATCCCCACCACCATGGGTCCCCAAGGGGTCCTGGAACAGGGTGCCAGGATCCCCCTGACCTCTGCACTGTACTCCAGATGCTGCAGCGGCTGTGTGGGCGTGTGCAGGAGGAGGTGCGGGCCTTGAGACTCTGCCCCCTGGAGCCCGTGCAGGATGAGCTGCTCTATGCCAGGGACCTCATAAAGGATGCCAAGAACTCGAGGGCGGTGAGTGCCCACCACCCCTCCCAGCGGGAAGCCACCCATACAAGCAGGCATGCCTGGGCCCTGTCCTCTGAGCCCAGGGCCCCAAGCACCCCATCAGGCCAGGTGTTGGCTTCTGATGGAAACCCCTTCCTTCTCAGCTGTTTCCCAGCCTTTACGAGCTAGGCCACGTGCTAGCCAACGATGGGCCTGTGCGGCAGAGGTTGGAGTCAGTGGCCAGTGAAGTGTCCAAGGCTGTGGACAAGGAGCTACAGGCAAGTTCTGGGGAGGGGATCCAGCGTGAACCAAGACCCACTGCCCAGGGCTGAGGTCAGCGGGAAGAGATTACTAGGGACAAGAAGGAAATACAGGACCTGGGGGCTAACCCAGTGGGCAGGAGAACAGCCTGTGTGTTCATGAGGCTCTTAGATCAGTCCCCAGTTCCACCAGTGCTGCCAGGCATCGCCCTGATGGTCTCCAGAGAAACACAGTGCAGTCCAGGGGGTTTCAGCACCATCTCTGAGCCATCAGGCCCCCCAAAACCAGTGGCCCCTGTACCCTTCCCAACACTGATTGGGAGGTTCCCCCCACCAAAAATTAAAAAAATAAAAGGAATGCAGATTTGAGACCACCTTGTGCCTTGGCATTGCTAGAAGACAGTATCGGACTTTGTAACTTTGACCTTGTCCCCTGAACTCTGACCTCACTCCGCAGACCTCTGACTGTGGAGAGGTATGGAAAGCACCCTGGTCAGCTAACAGGCGACTGAGGGACTCGGGCCCTGCTGCAAACCAGCCCTCAGGCTCCCCCTAGGGGGCAGTCGTAGAACAGCTCCAAGGGCCTGAGAGCTCCGGGGGCTGAGTGCTCACAAAACTACCTGTGGTCCCCTGAGCACCTTCTGGTGGGTCCCCAGACTAAAAACGCTTAAACCAGCCAGGGACTTTCCCACTGTGGGACCAGGCTGACCGTGCTCCCCACATGGGGTTCTGGCCTCCCACCAGGTGATTCTGGAGTCCATGGTCAGCCTGACGCAGGAGTTATGCCCCGTGGCCATGCGGGTGGCTGAGGGGCACAACAAGATGCTGAGCAACGTGGCCGAGCGCGTCACGGTGCCCAGGAACTTCATCCGAGGGGCGCTGCTGGAGCAGGCGGGACAGGACATCCAGAACAAGCTGGAGTGAGCTGCGGGCAGGCCAGGAGGGGGTCAAGGGGACTTGGCCCAGAGCACTTAGGGGCTGGGGAAGGGGACCCACCCCTCAGCAATGAATAATGAACAGCACAGTCTCCATTACAAGGCTGAGTCTTCGCCCTCCGATTGCCCTGACTGCACTAGGACTGTGCACCCACTCTGGTAGGACCCCCAACATACTGTAGGAGAGACCACAAACACACATACACATGCATGCATGCACACACACACGTGCATATGCACGTGTGCACACACACATACACACACGCGCGCGCACACACACCCCACTGAAGAAGAGACCTCACAGAGTGACCACAAACACATTCACACCAGCAGTAGCCCCCCCAGAAACAAAACCTCCAAAATCGAGGTCACCGACTTCTCTCCAGTTCCCATGGCACCAGCACTTTGACCCTCTGCCTGTCCCCACTCACACAGCAGAGGAAGCAAGTCCACACCCCTGGCGAGCAGCCCACCTAGGAGAGCCACTCTCTGCTCCCCCAGCATCCCAAGTTGCCTAGCTCCACCCCTCAAGAGCTCCAGGGCTGCCCTCCCCAGCCCCTTCCTCCCCGGTTGCTTGCCGCCACAGCCCCATCCCCACCCTCCCAGACTGGGAGCACTGTGGGCTGGGCCACCTCTGTGGCTAGGCACATGGTGGACCCCGGTACCTCCTCTCGAAGCTATGTTCCTCACGGACAGCCAGTCTTGCTGGCTACTCCCTCGGGGGTCCTGGGAATGCTCAGGCTGAAGCTTGAGGGCGAGGACGGGGGTGACTAAGCAGCCCCTGCACCCACAGTGAAGTGAAGCTCTCGGTCGTCACCTATTTGACCAACTCCATCGTGGACGAGATCCTGCAGGAGCTCTACCACTCACACAAGAGCCTGGTGAGGCCCCTGCACCCCTCCACATCGGGCCCACGCTGCACCCACAGCGCCTCCCCCAGCCCCTCAAGGCCATGAGAGGGGGGCAGCTGCCTCAGGACTCTGATCACATCTGTCCTTTCCTAGGCCCGGCACTTGGCCCAGCTGAGGACACTGTCAGATG